>NC_138194.1:7999556-8455274 GCF_964194105.1 Spermophilus citellus
TTGGATTTAGAGTTCCAAATACATCTATCGATATAGGAGAAAACAGAGTGAAACCTAAAAATTCAAACTGTTACTGGAAACGAACGCTTCAACATAGAATAACGAAATTTGGGGAACCAAGTCGCCTTAGTGTACTGATCATTACCTGAAAGTATCATCCAGTTTGGGTGAAAAAATATTTGCTGAGATTTCTGGAGATTCGTCATTTTGGGAAGCCTGGCAACCCCTTTCCATGAAAGTGTTTCTCGCCAGTCACTGCCTAGGGCTACATCAAGAGGAAACAAAACATAGAGATATAACGTGAAACTACTTTATCGTGTCAAGTTTCAAGAAGCTAGCACAAACAGTGTTGGATTTAGAGTTCCAAATACATCTATCAATATAGGAGAAAACAGAGTGAAACCTAAAAAATCAAACTGTTACTGGAATCGAACGCTTCAACATACAAGAACGAAATCTGGGGAACCAAGTCGCCTTAGCGTACTGATCATTACCTGAAAGTATCATCCAGTTTGGGTGAAAAAATATTTGCTGAGATTTCTGGAGATTCGTCATTTTGGGAAGCCTAGCAACCCCTTTCCATGAAAGTGTTTCTCGCCTGTCACTGCTTAGGGCTACATCAAGAGGAAACAAAACATAGAGGTAGAACGTGAAACTACTTTATTGTGTCAAGTTTCAAGAAGCTAGCACAAACCATGTTGGATTTAGAGTTCCAAATACATCTATCAATATAGGAGAAAACAGAGTGAAACCTAAAAATTCAAACTGTTACTGGAAACGAACGCTTCAACATAGAAGAATGAAATTTGGGGAACCAAGTCGCCATAGTGCACTGATCATTACCTGAAAGCATCATCCAGTTTGGTTGAAAAAATATTTGCTGAGATTTCTGTAGATTCGTAATTTTGGGAAGCCTGGCAACCCCTTTCCATGAAAGTGTTCCTCTCCAGTCACTGCTTAGGGCTACATCAAGAGGAAACAAAACATAGAGATAGAAGGTGAAACTACTTTATTGTGTCAAGTTTCAAGAAGCTAGCACAAACCGTGTTGGATTTAGAGTTCCAAATACATCTATCAATATAGGAGAAAACAGAGTGAAACCTAAAAATTCAAACTGTTACTGGAAACGAACGCTTCAACATAGAAGAACGAAATTTGGGGAACCAAGTCGCCTTAGTGTACTGCTCATTAGCTGAAAGTATCATCCATTTTGGGTGAAAAAATATTTGCTGAGATTTCTGTAGATTCGTAATTTTTGGAAGCTTGGCAACCCCTTTCCATGAAAGTGTTTCTCGCCAGTCACTGCTTAGGGCTACATCAAGAGGAAACAAAACATAGAGATAGAACGTGAAACTACTTTATTGTGTCAAGTTTCAAGAAGCTAGCACAAACCGTGTTGGATTTAGAGTTCCAAATACATCTATCAATATAGGAGAAAACAGAGTGAAACCTAAAAATTCAAACTGTTACTGGAAACGAACGCTTCAACATAGAGGAACGAAATTTGGGGAACCAAGTCGCCTTAGTGTACTGATCATTACCTGAAAGTATCATCCAGTTTGGGTGAAAAAATATTTGCTGAGATTTCTGTAGATTCCTAATTTTGGGAAGCTTGGCAACCCCTTTCCATGAAAGTGTTCCTCGCCAGTCACTGCTTAGGGCTACAAAAAGAGGAAACAAAACATAGAGATAGAACGTGAAACTACTTTATTGTGTCAAGTTTCAAGAAGCTAGCACAAACCGTGTTGGATTTAGAGTTCCAAATACATCTATCAATATAGGAGAAAACAGAGTGAAACCTAAAAATTCAAACTGTTACTGGAAACGAACGCTTCAACATAGAAGAACGAAATCTGGGGAACCAAGTCGCCTTAGTGTACTGCTCATTAGCTGAAAGTATCATCCAGTTTGGGTGAAAAAATATTTGCTTAGATTTCTGGAGATTCGTCATTTTGGGAAGCCTGGCAACCCCTTTCCATGAAAGTGTTTCTCGCCAGTCACTGCTTAGGGCTACATCAAGAGGAAACAAAACATAGAGATAGAACGTGAAACTACTTTATTGTGTCAAGTTTCAAGAAGCTAGCACAAACCGTGTTGGATTTAGAGTTCCAAATACATCTATCAATATAGAAGAAAACAGAGTGAAACCTAAAAATTCAAACTGTTACTGGAAACGAACGCTTCAACATAGAAGAACGAAATCTGGGGAACCAAGTCGCCTTAGTGTACTGCTCATTAGCTGAAAGTATCATCCATTTTGGGTGAAAAAATATTTGCTGAGATTTCTGGAGATTCGTAATTTTGGGAAGCCTGGCAACCCCTTTCCATGAAAGTGTTTCTCGCCAGTCACTGCTTAGGGCTACATCAAGAGGAAACAAAACATAGAGATAGAACGTGAAACTACTTTATTGTGTCAAGTTTCAAGAAGCTAGCACAAACCGTGTTGGATTTAGAGTTCCAAATACATCTATCAATATAGGAGAAAACAGAGTGAAACCTAAAAATTCAAAATGTTACTGGAAACGAACGCTTCAACATAGAAGAACGAAATTTGGGGAACCAAGTCGCCTTAGTGTACTGATCATTACCTGAAAGTATCATCCAGTTTGGGTGAAAAAATATTTGTTGAGATTTCTGGAGATTCGTAATTTTGGGAAGCTTGGCAACCCCTTTCCATGAAAGTGTTTCTCGCCAGTCACTGCTTAGGGCTACATCATCAGGAAAAAAAAACATAGAGATAGAACGTGAAAGTACTTTATTGTGTCAAGTTTCAAGAAGCTAGCACAAACCGTGTTGGATTTAGAGTTCCAAATACATCTATCAATATAGGAGAAAACAGAGTGAAAGCTAAAAATTCAAACTGTTACTGGAAACGAACGCTTCAACATAGAAGAATGAAATTTGGGGAACCA
The DNA here is from genome assembly GCF_964194105.1 of Spermophilus citellus. Classification (NCBI taxonomy): domain Eukaryota; kingdom Metazoa; phylum Chordata; class Mammalia; order Rodentia; family Sciuridae; genus Spermophilus; species Spermophilus citellus. The sequence goes on from NC_138194.1 coordinate 8,002,469, forward strand.
AGTCGCCTTAGTGTACTGATCATTACCTGAAAGTATCATCCAGTTTGGGTGAAAAAATATTTGCTGAGATTTCTGGAGATTCGTCATTTTGGGAAGCCCGGCAACCCCTTTCCATGAAAGTGTTTCTCGCCAGTCACTGCTTAGGGCTACATCAAGAGGAAACAAAACATAGAGATAGAACGTGAAACTACTTTATTGTGTCAAGTTTCAAGAAGCTAGCACAAACCGTGTTGGATTTATAGTTCCAAATACATCTATCTATATAGGAGAAAACAGAGTGAAACCTAAAAATTCAAACTGTTACTGGAAACGAACGCTTCATCATAGAAGAACGAAATTTGGGGAACCAAGTCGCCTTAGTGTACTGATCATTACCTGAAAGTATCATCCAGTTTGGGTGAAAAAATATTCGCTGAGATTTCTGTAGATTCGTAATTTTGGGAAGCTTGGAAACCCCTTTCCATGAAAGTGTTTCTCGCCAGTCACTGCTTAGGGATACATCATCAGGAAACAAAACATAGAGATAGAACGTGAAACTACTTTATTGTGTCAAGTTTCAAGAAGCTAGCACAAACCGTGTTGGATTTAGAGTTCCAAATACATCTATGAATATAGGAGAAAACAGAGTGAAACCTAAAAATTCAAACTGTTACTGGAAACGAACGCTTCAACATAGAAGAACGAAATCTGGGGAACCAAGTCGCCTTAGTGTACTGCTCATTACCTGAAAGTATCATCCATTTTGGGTGAAAAAATATTTGCTGAGATTTCTGGAGATTCGTAATTTTGGGAAGCCTGGCAACCCCTTTCCATGAAAGTGTTTCTCGCCAGTCACTGCTTAGGGCTACATCAAGAGGAAACAAAACATAGAGATAGAACGTGAAACTACTTTATTGTGTCAAGTTTCAAGAAGCTAGCACAAACCGTGTTGGATTTAGAGTTGCAAATACATCTATCAATATAGGAGAAAACAGAGTGAAACCTAAAAATTCAAAATGTTACTGGAAACGAACGCTTCAACATAGAAGAACGAAATCTGGGGAACCAAGTCGCCTTAGTGTACTGATCATTACCTGAAAGTATCATCCAGTTTGGTTGAAAAAATATTTGCTGAGATTTCTGTAGATTCGTAATTTTTGGAAGCTTGGCAACCCCTTTCCATGAAAGTGTTTCTCGCCAGTCACTGCTTAGGGCTACATCAAGAGGAAACAAAACATAGAGATAGAACGTGAAACTACTTTATTGTGTCAAGTTTCAAGAAGGTAGCACAAACCGTGTTGGATTTAGAGTTCCAAATACATCTATGAATATAGGAGAAAACAGAGTGAAACCTAAAAATTCAAACTGTTACTGGAAACGAACGCTTCAACATAGAAGAACGAAATTTGGGGAACCAAGTCGCCTTAGTGTACTGATCATTACCTGAAAGTATCATCCAGTTTGGGTGAAAAAATATTTGCTGAGATTTCTGTAGATTCCTAATTTTGGGAAGCTTGGCAACCCCTTTCCATGAAAGTGTTCCTCGCCAGTCACTGCTTAGGGCTACAAAAAGAGGAAACAAAACATACAGATAGAACGTGAAACTACTTTATTGTGTCAAGTTTCAAGAAGCTAGCACAAACCGTGTTGGATTTAGAGTTGCAAATACATCTATCAATATAGGAGAAAACAGAGTGAAACCTAAAAATTCAAAATGTTACTGGAAACGAACGCTTCAACATAGAAGAACGAAATCTGGGGAACCAAGTCGCCTTAGTGTACTGATCATTACCTGAAAGTATCATCCAGTTTGGGTGAAAAAATATTTGCTGAGATTTCTGGAGATTCGTCATTTTGGGAAGCCTGGCAACCCCTTTCCATGAAAGTGTTTCTCGCCAGTCACTGCTTAGGGCTACATCAAGAGGAAACAAAACATAGAGATAGAAGGTGAAACTACTTTATTGTGTCAAGTTTCAAGAAGCTAGCACAAACCGTGTTGGATTTAGAGTTCCAAATACATCTATGAATATAGGAGAAAACAGAGTGAAACCTAAAAATTCAAACTGTTACTGGAAACGAAAGCTTCAACATAGAAGAACGAAATCTGGGGAACCAAGTCGCCTTAGTGTACTGATCATTACCTGAAAGTATCATCCAGTTTGGGTGAAAAAATATTTGCTGAGATTTCTGGAGATTCGTCATTTTGGGAAGCCTGGCAACCCCTTTCCATGAAAGTGTTTCTCGCCAGTCACTGCTTAGGGCTACATCAAGAGGAAACAAAACATAGAGATAGAACGTGAAACTACTTTATTGTGTCAAGTTTCAAGAAGCTAGCACAAACCGTGTTGGATTTATAGTTCCAAATACATCTATCTATATAGGAGAAAACAGAGTGAAACCTAAAAATTCAAACTGTTACTGGAAACGAACGCTTCATCATAGAAGAACGAAATTTGGGGAACCAAGTCGCCTTAGTGTACTGATCATTACCTGAAAGTATCATCCAGTTTGGGTGAAAAAATATTTGCTGAGATTTCTGTAGATTCGTAATTTTGGGAAGCTTGGAAACCGCTTTCCATGAAAGTGTTTCTCGCCAGTCACTGCTTAGGGATACATCATCAGGAAACAAAACATAGAGATAGAACGTGAAACTACTTTATTGTGTCAAGTTTCAAGAAGCTAGCACAAACCGTGTTGGATTTAGAGTTCCAAATACATCTATCAATATAGGAGAAAACAGAGTGAAAGCTAAAAATTCAAACTGTTACTGGAAACGAACGCTTCAACATAGAAGAACGAAATCTGGGGAACCAAGTCGCCTTAGTGTACTGCTCATTACCTGAAAGTATCATCCATTTTGGGTGAAAAAATATTTGCTGAGATTTCTGGAGATTCGTAATTTTGGGAAGCCTGGCAACCCCTTTCCATGAAAGTGTTTCTCGCCAGTCACTGCTTAGGGCTACATCAAGAGGAAACAAAACATAGAGATAGAACGTGAAACTACTTTATTGTGTCAAGTTTCAAGAAGCTAGCACAAACCGTGTTGGATTTAGAGTTCCAAATACATCTATCGATATAGGAGAAAACAGAGTGAAACCTAAAAATTCAAACTGTTACTGGAAACGAACGCTTCAACATAGAATAACGAAATTTGGGGAACCAAGTCGCCTTAGTGTACTGATCATTACCTGAAAGTATCATCCAGTTTGGGTGAAAAAATATTTGCTGAGATTTCTGGAGATTCGTCATTTTGGGAAGCCTGGCAACCCCTTTCCATGAAAGTGTTTCTCGCCAGTCACTGCCTAGGGCTACATCAAGAGGAAACAAAACATAGAGATATAACGTGAAACTACTTTATCGTGTCAAGTTTCAAGAAGCTAGCACAAACAGTGTTGGATTTAGAGTTCCAAATACATCTATCAATATAGGAGAAAACAGAGTGAAACCTAAAAAATCAAACTGTTACTGGAATCGAACGCTTCAACATACAAGAACGAAATCTGGGGAACCAAGTCGCCTTAGCGTACTGATCATTACCTGAAAGTATCATCCAGTTTGGGTGAAAAAATATTTGCTGAGATTTCTGGAGATTCGTCATTTTGGGAAGCCTAGCAACCCCTTTCCATGAAAGTGTTTCTCGCCTGTCACTGCTTAGGGCTACATCAAGAGGAAACAAAACATAGAGGTAGAACGTGAAACTACTTTTTTGTGTCAAGTTTCAAGAAGCTAGCACAAACCATGTTGGATTTAGAGTTCCAAATACATCTATCAATATAGGAGAAAACAGAGTGAAACCTAAAAATTCAAACTGTTACTGGAAACGAACGCTTCAACATAGAAGAATGAAATTTGGGGAACCAAGTCGCCATAGTGCACTGATCATTACCTGAAAGCATCATCCAGTTTGGTTGAAAAAATATTTGCTGAGATTTCTGTAGATTCGTAATTTTGGGAAGCCTGGCAACCCCTTTCCATGAAAGTGTTCCTCTCCAGTCACTGCTTAGGGCTACATCAAGAGGAAACAAAACATAGAGATAGAAGGTGAAACTACTTTATTGTGTCAAGTTTCAAGAAGCTAGCACAAACCGTGTTGGATTTAGAGTTCCAAATACATCTATCAATATAGGAGAAAACAGAGTGAAACCTAAAAATTCAAAATGTTACTGGAAACGAACGCTTCAACATAGAAGAACGAAATCTGGGGAACCAAGTCGCCTTAGTGTACTGATCATTACCTGAAAGTATCATCCAGTTTGGGTGAAAAAATATTTGCTGAGATTTCTGGAGATTCGTAATTTTGGGAAGCTTGGCAACCCCTTTCCATGAAAGTGTTTCTCGCCAGTCACTGCTTAGGGCTACATCAAGAGGAAACAAAACATAGAGATAGAACGTGAAACTACTTTATTGTGTCAAGTTTCAAGAAGCTAGCACAAACCGTGTTGGATTTAGAGTTCCAAATACATCTATCAATATAGGAGAAAACAGAGTGAAACCTAAAAATTCAAACTGTTACTGGAAACGAACGCTTCAACATAGAAGAACGAAATTTGGGGAACCAAGTCGCCTTAGTGTACTGCTCATTAGCTGAAAGTATCATCCATTTTGGGTGAAAAAATATTTGCTGAGATTTCTGTAGATTCGTAATTTTTGGAAGCTTGGCAACCCCTTTCCATGAAAGTGTTTCTCGCCAGTCACTGCTTAGGGCTACATCAAGAGGAAACAAAACATAGAGATAGAACGTGAAACTACTTTATTGTGTCAAGTTTCAAGAAGCTAGCACAAACCGTGTTGGATTTAGAGTTCCAAATACATCTATCAATATAGGAGAAAACAGAGTGAAACCTAAAAATTCAAACTGTTACTGGAAACGAACGCTTCAACATAGAAGAACGAAATTTGGGGAACCAAGTCGCCTTAGTGTACTGATCATTACCTGAAAGTATCATCCAGTTTGGGTGAAAAAATATTTGCTGAGATTTCTGTAGATTCCTAATTTTGGGAAGCTTGGCAACCCCTTTCCATGAAAGTGTTCCTCGCCAGTCACTGCTTAGGGCTACAAAAAGAGGAAACAAAACATAGAGATAGAACGTGAAACTACTTTATTGTGTCAAGTTTCAAGAAGCTAGCACAAACCGTGTTGGATTTAGAGTTCCAAATACATCTATCAATATAGGAGAAAACAGAGTGAAACCTAAAAATTCAAACTGTTACTGGAAACGAACGCTTCAACATAGAAGAACGAAATCTGGGGAACCAAGTCGCCTTAGTGTACTGATCATTACCTGAAAGTATCATCCAGTTTGGGTGAAAAAAATATTTGTTGAGATTTCTGGAGATTCGTAATTTTGGGAAGCTTGGCAACCCCTTTCCATGAAAGTGTTTCTCGCCAGTCACTGCTTAGGGCTACATCATCAGGAAAAAAAAAACATAGAGATAGAACGTGAAAGTACTTTATTGTGTCAAGTTTCAAGAAGCTAGCACAAACCGTGTTGGATTTAGAGTTCCAAATACATCTATCAATATAGGAGAAAACAGAGTGAAAGCTAAAAATTCAAACTGTTACTGGAAACGAACGCTTCAACATAGAATAACGAAATTTGGGGAACCAAGTCGCCTTAGTGTACTGATCATTACCTGAAAGTATCATCCAGTTTGGGTAAAAAAATATTTGCTGAGATTTCTGGAGATTCGTCATTTTGGGAAGCCTGGCAACCCCTTTCCATGAAAGTGTTTCTCGCCAGTCACTGCTTAGGGCTACATCAAGAGGAAACAAAACATAGAGATAGAACGTGAAACTACTTTATTGTGTCAAGTTTCAAGAAGCTAGCACAAACCGTGTTGGATTTAGAGTTCCAAATACATCTATCAATATAGGAGAAAACAGAGTGAAACCTAAAAATTCAAACTGTTACTGGAAACGAACGCTTCAACATAGAAGAACGAAATTTGGGGAACCAAGTCGCCTTAGTGTACTGATCATTACCTGAAAGTATCATCCAGTTTGGGTGAAAAAATATTTGCTGAGATTTCTGTAGATTCGTAATTTTTGGAAGCTTGGCAACCCCTTTCCATGAAAGTGTTTCTCGCCAGTCACTGCTTAGGGCTACATCAAGAGGAAACAAAACATAGAGATAGAACGTGAAACTACTTTATTGTGTCAAGTTTCAAGAAGCTAGCACAAACCGTGTTGGATTTAGAGTTCCAAATACATCTATCAATATAGGAGAATACAGAGGGAAACCTAAAAATTCAAACTGTTACTGGAAACGAACGCTTCAACATAGAATAACGAAATTTGGGGAACCAAGTTGCCTTAGTGTACTGATCATTACCTGAAAGTATCATCCAGTTTGGGTGAAAAAATATTTGCTGAGATTTCTGGAGATTCGTCATTTTGGGAAGCCTGGCAACCCCTTTCCATGAAAGTGTTCCTCTCCAGTCACTGCTTAGGGCTACATCAAGAGGAAACAAAACATAGAGATAGAACGTGAAACTACTTTATTGTGTCAAGTTTCAAGAAGCTAGCACAAACCGTGTTGGATTTAGAGTTCCAAATACATCTATCTATATAGGAGAAAACAGAGTGAAACCTAAAAATTCAAACTGTTACTGGAAACGAACGCTTCAACATAGAATAACGAAATTTGGGGAACCAAGTCGCCTTAGTGTACTGATCATTACCTGAAAGTATCATCCAGTTTGGGTGAAAAAATATTTGCTGAGATTTCTGGAGATTCGTCATTTTGGGAAGCCTGGCAACCCCTTTCTATGAAAGTGTTTCTCGCCAGTCACTGCTTAGGGCTACATCAAGAGGAAACAAAACATAGAGATATAACGTGAAACTACTTTATCGTTTCAAGTTTCAAGAAGCTAGCACAAACAGTGTTGGATTTAGAGTTCCAAATACATCTATCAATATAGGAGAAAACAGAGTGAAACCTAAAAAATCAAACTGTTACTGGAAACGAACGCTTCAACATACAAGAACGAAATCTGGGGAACCAAGTCGCCTAGCGTACTGATCATTACCTGAAAGTATCATCCAGTTTGGGTGAAAAAATATTTGCTGAGATTTCTGGAGATTCGTCATTTTGGGAAGCCTAGCAACCCCTTTCCATGAAAGTGTTTCTCGCCTGTCACTGCTTAGGGCTACATCAAGAGGAAACAAAACATAGAGGTAGAACGTGAAACTACTTTTTTGTGTCAAGTTTCAAGAAGCTAGCACAAACCGTGTTGGATTTAGAGTTCCAAATACATCTATCAATATAGGCAAAACAGAGTGAAACCTAAAAATTCAAACTGTTACTGGAAACGAACGCTTCAACATAGAAGAATGAAATTTGGGGAACCAAGTCGCCATAGTGCACTGATCATTACCTGAAAGTATCATCCAGTTTGGTTGAAAAAATATTTGCTGAGATTTCTGTAGATTCGTAATTTTGGGAAGCCTGGCAACCCCTTTCCATGAAAGTGTTCCTCTCCAGTCACTGCTTAGGGCTACATCAAGAGGAAACAAAACATAGAGATAGAAGGTGAAACTACTTTATTGTGTCAAGTTCAAGAACCTAGCACAAACCGTGTTGGATTTAGAGTTCCAAAGACATCTATCTATATAGGAGAAAACAGAGTGAAACCTAAAAATTCAAACTGTTACTGGAAACGAACGCTTCAACATAGAAGAACGAAATCTGGGGAACCAAGTCGCCTTAGTGTACTGCTTTTAGCTGAAAGTATCATCCATTTTGGGTGAAAAAATATTTGCTGAGATTTCTGGAGATTCGTAATTTTGGGAAGCCTGGCAACCCCTTTCCATGAAAGTGTTTCTCGCCAGTCACTGCTTAGGGCTGCATCAAGAGGAAACAAAACATAGTGATAGAACGTGAAACTACTTTATTGTGTCAAGTTTCAAGAAGCTAGCACAAACCGTGTTGGATTTAGAGTTCCAAATACATCTATCAATATAGGAGAAAACAGAGTGAAACCTAAAAATTCAAACTGTTACTGGAAACGAACGCTTCAACATAGAAGAACGAAATTTGGGGAACCAAGTCGCCTTAGTGTACTGAGCATTACCTGAAAGTATCATACAGTTTGGGTGAAAAATATTTGTTGAGATTTCTGGAGATTTGTAATTTTGGGAAGCTTGGCAACCCCTTTCCATGAAAGTGTTCCTCGCCAGTCACTGCTTAGGGCTACATCATCAGGAAAAAAAACATAGAGATAGAACGTGAAACTACTTTATTGTGTCAAGTTTCAAGAAGCTAGCACAAACCCTGTTGGATTTAGAGTTGCAAATACATCTATCAATATAGGAGAAAACAGAGTGAAACCTAAAAATTCAAACTGTTACTGGAAACGAACGCTTCAACATAGAAGAACGAAATCTGGGGAACCAAGTCGCCTTAGTGTACTGATATTTACCTGAAAGTATCATCCAGTTTGGGTGAAAAAATATTTGCTGAGATTTCTGGAGATTCGTAATTTTGGGAAGCTTGGCAACCCCTTTCCATGAAAGTGTTTCTCGCCAGTCACTGCTTAGGGCTACATCAAGAGGAAACAAAACATAGAGATAGAACGTGAAACTACTTTATTGTGTCAAGTTTCAAGAAGCTAGCACAAACCGTATTGTATTTAGAGTTCCAAATACATCTATCAATATAGGAGAAAACAGAGTGAAACCTAAAAATTCAAACTGTTACTGGAAACGAACGCTTCAACATAGAAGAACGAAATTTGGGGAACCAAGTCGCCTTAGTGTACTGCTCATTAGCTGAAAGTATCATCCATTTTGGGTGAAAAAATATTTGCTGAGATTTCTGTAGATTCGTAATTTTTGGAAGCTTGGCAACCCCTTTCCATGAAAGTGTTTCTCGCCAGTCACTGCTTAGGGCTACATCAAGAGGAAACAAAACATAGAGATAGAACGTGAAACTATTTTATTGTGTCAAGTTTCAAGAAGCTAGCACAAACCGTGTTGGATTTAGAGTTCCAAATACATCTATCAATATAGGAGAAAACAGAGTGAAACCTAAAAATTCAAACTGTTACTGGAAACGAACGCTTCAACATAGAAGAACGAAATTTGGGGAATCAAGTCGCCTTAGTGTACTGATCATTACCTGAAAGTATCATCCAGTTTGGGTGAAAAAATATTTGCTGAGATTTCTGTAGATTCCTAATTTGGGGAAGCTTGGCAACCCCTTTCCATGAAAGTGTTCCTCGCCAGTCACTGCTTAGGGCTACAAAAAGAGGAAACAAAACATAGAGATAGAACGTGAAACTACTTTATTGTGTCAAGTTTCAAGAAGCTAGCACAAACCGTGTTGGATTTAGAGTTCCAAATACATCTATCAATATAGGAGAAAACAGAGTGAAACCTAAAAATTCAAACTGTTACTGGAAACGAACGCTTCAACATAGAAGAACGAAATCTGGGGAACCAAGTCGCCTTAGGGTACTGATCATTACCTGAAAGTATCATCCAGTTTGGGTGAAAAAATATTTGCTTAGATTTCTGGAGATTCGTCATTTTGGGAAGCCTGGCAACCCCTTTCCATGAAAGTGTTTCTCGCCAGTCACTGCTTAGGGCTACATCAAGAGGAAACAAAACATAGAGATAGAACGTGAAACTACTTTATTGTGTCAAGTTTCAAGAAGCTAGCACAAACCGTGTTGGATTTAGAGTTCCAAATACATCTATGAATATAGGAGAAAACAGAGTGAAACCTAAAAATTCAAACTGTTACTGGAAACGAACGCTTCAACATAGAAGAACGAAATCTGGGGAACCAAGTCGCCTTAGTGTACTGATCATTACCTGAAAGTATCATTCAGTTTGGTTGAAAAAATATTTGCTGAGATTTCTGTAGATTCGTAATTTTGGGATGCCTGGCAACCCCTTTCCATGAAAGTGTTCCTCTCCAGTCACTGCTTAGGGCTACATCAAGAGGAAACAAAACATAGAGATAGAACGTGAAACTACTTTATTGTGTCAAGTTTCAAGAAGCTAGCACAAACCGTGTTGGATTTAGAGTTCCAAATACATCTATCTATATAGGAGAAAACAGAGTGAAACCTAAAAATTCAAACTGTTACTGGAAACGAACGCTTCAACATAGAAGAACGAAATCTGGGGAACCAAGTCGCCTTAGTGTACTGATCATTACCTGAAAGTATCATCCAGTTTGGGTGAAAAAATATTTGCTGAGATTTCTGGAGATTCGTAATTTTGGGAAGCTTGGCAACCCCTTTCCATGAAAGTGTTTCTCGCCAGTCACTGCTTAGGGCTACATCAAGAGGAAACAAAACATAGAGATAGAACGTGAAACTACTTTATTGTGTCAAGTTTCAAGAAGCTAGCACAAACCGTGTTGGATTTAGAGTTCCAAATACATCTATCAATATAGGAGAAAACAGAGTGAAACCTAAAAATTCAAACTGTTACTGGAAACGAACGCTTCAACATAGAATAACGAAATTTGGGGAACCAGGTCGCCTTAGTGTACTGCTCATTAGCTGAAAGTATCATCCATTTTGGGTGAAAAAATATTTGCTGAGATTTCTGTAGATTCGTAATTTTTGGAAGCTTGGCAACCCCTTTCCATGAAAGTGTTTCTCGCCAGTCACTGCTTAGGGCTACATCAAGAGGAAACAAAACATAGAGATAGAACGTGAAACTACTTTATTGTGTCAAGTTTCAAGAAGCTAGCACAAACCGTGTTGGATTTAGAGTTCCAAATACATCTATCAATATAGGAGAAAACAGAGTGAAACCTAAAAATTCAAACTGTTACTGGAAACGAACGCTTCAACATAGAAGAAGGAAATCTGGGGAACCAAGTCGCCTTAGTGTACTGATCATTACCTGAAAGTATCATCCAGTTTGGGTGAAAAAATATTTGCTGAGATTTCTGTAGATTCCTAATTTTGGGAAGCTTGGCAACCCCTTTCCATGAAAGTGTTCCTCGCCAGTCACTGCTTAGGGCTACATCAAGAGGAAACAAAACATAGAGATAGAACGTGAAACTACTTTATTGTGTCAAGTTTCAAGAAGCTAGCACAAACCGTGTTGGATTTAGAGTTCCAAATACATCTATCAATATAGGAGAAAACAGAGTGAAACCTAAAAATTCAAACTGTTACTGGAAACGAACGCTTCAACATAGAAGAACGAAATCTGGGGAACCAAGTCGCCTTAGGGTACTGATCATTACCTGAAAGTATCATCCAGTTTGGGTGAAAAAATATTTGCTTAGATTTCTGGAGATTCGTCATTTTGGGAAGCCTGGCAACCCCTTTCCATGAAAGTGTTTCTCGCCAGTCACTGCTTAGGGCTACATCAAGAGGAAACAAAACATAGAGATAGAACGTGAAACTACTTTATTGTGTCAAGTTTCAAGAAGCTAGCACAAACCGTGTTGGATTTAGAGTTCCAAATACATCTATGAATATAGGAGAAAACAGAGTGAAACCTAAAAATTCAAACTGTTACTGGAAACGAACGCTTCAACATAGAAGAACGAAATCTGGGGAACCAAGTCGCCTTAGTGTACTGATCATTACCTGAAAGTATCATCCAGTTTGGTTGAAAAAATATTTGCTGAGATTTCTGTAGATTCGTAATTTTGGGAAGCCTGGCAACCCCTTTCCATGAAAGTGTTCCTCTCCAGTCACTGCTTAGGGCTACATCAAGAGGAAACAAAACATAGAGATAGAACGTGAAACTACTTTATTGTGTCAAGTTTCAAGAAGCTAGCACAAACCGTGTTGGATTTAGAGTTCCAAATACATCTATCTATATAGGAGAAAACAGAGTGAAACCTAAAAATTCAAACTGTTACTGGAAACGAACGCTTCAACATAGAAGAACGAAATCTGGGGAACCAAGTCGCCTTAGTGTACTGATCATTACCTGAAAGTATCATCCAGTTTGGGTGAAAAAATATTTGCTGAGATTTCTGGAGATTCGTAATTTTGGGAAGCTTGGCAACCCCTTTCCATGAAAGTGTTTCTCGCCAGTCACTGCTTAGGGATACATCATCAGGAAACAAAACATAGAGATAGAATGTGAAACTACTTTATTGTGTCAAGTTTCAAGAAGCTAGCACAAACCGTGTTGGATTTAGAGTTCCAAATACATCTATCAATATAGAAGAAAACAGAGTGAAACCTAAAAATTCAAACTGTTACTGGAAACGAACGCTTCAACATAGAAGAACGAAATCTGGGGAACCAAGTCGCCTTAGTGTACTGCTCATTAGCTGAAAGTATCATCCATTTTGGGTGAAAAAATATTTGCTGAGATTTCTGGAGATTCGTAATTTTGGGAAGCCTGGCAACCCCTTTCCATGAAAGTGTTTCTGGCCAGTCACTGCTTAGGGCTACATCAAGAGGAAACAAAACATAGAGATAGAACGTGAAACTACTTTATTGTGTCAAGTTTCAAGAAGCTAGCACAAACCGTGTTGGATTTAGAGTTCCAAATACATCTATCAATATAGAAGAAAACAGAGTGAAACCTAAAAATTCAAACTGTTACTGGAAACGAACGCTTCAACATAGAAGAACGAAATCTGGGGAACCAAGTCGCCTTAGTGTACTGCTCATTAGCTGAAAGTATCATCCATTTTGGGTGAAAAAATATTTGCTGAGATTTCTGGAGATTCGTAATTTTGGGAAGCCTGGCAACCCCTTTCCATGAAAGTGTTTCTCGCCAGTCACTGCTTAGGGCTACATCAAGAGGAAACAAAACATAGAGATAGAACGTGAAACTACTTTATTGTGTCAAGTTTCAAGAAGCTAGCACAAACCGTGTTGGATTTAGAGTTCCAAATACATCTATCAATATAGGAGAAAACAGAGTGAAACCTAAAAATTCAAACTGTTACTGGAAACGAACGCTTCAACATAGAAGAACGAAATTTGGGGAACCAAGTCGCCTTAGTGTACTGATCATTACCTGAAAGTATCATCCAGTTTGGGTGAAAAAATATTTGTTGAGATTTCTGGAGATTCGTAATTTTGGGAAGCTTGGCAACCCCTTTCCATGAAAGTGTTTCTCGCCAGTCACTGCTTAGGGCTACATCATCAGGAAAAAAAACATAGAGATAGAACGTGAAAGTACTTTATTGTGTCAAGTTTCAAGAAGCTAGCACAAACCGTGTTGGATTTAGAGTTCCAAATACATCTATCAATATAGGAGAAAACAGAGTGAAACCTAAAAATTCAAACTGTTACTGGAAACGAACGCTTCAACATAGAAGACCGAAATCTGGGGAACCAAGTCGCCTTAGTGTACTGATCATTACCTGAAAGTATCATCCAGTTTGGGTGAAAAAATATTTGCTGAGATTTCTGGAGATTCGTAATTTTGGGAAGCTTGGCAACCCCTTTCCATGAAAGTGTTTCTCGCCAGTCACTGCTTAGGGCTACATCAAGAGGAAACAAAACATAGAGATAGAACGTGAAACTACTTTATTGTGTCAAGTTTCAAGAAGCTAGCACAAACCGTGTTGGATTTAGAGTTCCAAATACATCTATCAATATAGGAGAAAACAGAGTGAAACCTAAAAATTCAAACTGTTACTGGAAACGAACGCTTCAACATAGAATAACGAAATTTGGGGAACCAAGTCGCCTTAGTGTACTGATCATTACCTGAAAGTATCATCCAGTTTGGGTGAAAAAATATTTGCTGAGATTTCTGTAGATTCGTAATTTTTGGAAGCTTGGCAACCCCTTTCCATGAAAGTGTTTCTCGCCAGTCACTGCTTAGGGCTACATCAAGAGGAAACAAAACATAGAGATAGAACGTGAAACTACTTTATTGTGTCAAGTTTCAAGAAGCTAGCACAAACCGTGTTGGATTTAGAGTTCCAAATACATCTATCAATATAGGAGAAAACAGAGTGAAACCTAAAAATTCAAACTGTTACTGGAAACGAACGCTTCAACATAGAAGAACGAAATTTGAGGAACCAAGTCGCCTTAGTGTACTGATCATTACCTGAAAGTATCATCCAGTTTGGGTGAAAAAATATTTGCTGAGATTTCTGTAGATTCCTAATTTTAGGAAGCTTGGCAACCCCTTTCCATGAAAGTGTTCCTCGCCAGTCACTGCTTTGGGCTACAAAAAGAGGAAACAAAACATAGAGATAGAACGTGAAACTACTTTATTGTGTCAAGTTTCAAGAAGCTAGCACAAACCGTGTTGGATTTAGAGTTCCAAATACATCTATCAATATAGGAGAAAACAGAGTGAAACCTAAAAACTCAAACTGTTACTGGAAACGAACGCTTCAACATAGAAGAACGAAATTTGGGGAACCAAGTCGCCTTAGGGTACTGACCATTACCTGAAAGTATCATCCAGTTTGGGTGAAAAAATATTTGCTTAGATTTCTGGAGATTCGTCATTTTGGGAAGCCTGGCAACCCCTTTCCATGAAAGTGTTTCTCGCCAGTCACTGCTTAGGGCTACATCAAGAGGAAACAAAACATAGAGATAGAACGTGAAACTACTTTATTGTGTCAAGTTTCAAGAAGCTAGCACAAACCGTGTTGGATTTAGAGTTCCAAATACATCTATGAATATAGGAGAAAACAGAGTGAAACCTAAAAATTCAAACTGTTACTGGAAACGAACGCTTCAACATAGAGGAACGAAATTTGGGGAACCAAGTCACCTTAGTGTACTGATCATTACCTGAAAGTATCATCCAGTTTGGGTGAAAAAATATTTGCTGAAATTTCTGGAGATTCGTCATTTTGGGAAGCCTGGCAACCCCTTTCCATGAAAGTGTTTCTCGCCAGTCACTGCTTAGGGCTACACCAAGAGGAAACAAAACATAGAGATATAACGTGAAACTACTTTATCGTTTCAAGTTTCAAGAAGCTAGCACAAACTGTGTTGGATTTAGAGTTCCAAATATATCTATCAATATAGGAGAAAACAGAGTGAAACCTAAAAAATCAAACTGTTACTGGAAACGAACGCTTCAACATACAAGAACGAAATCTGGGGAACCAAGTCACCTTAGTGTACTGCTCATTAGCTGAAAGTATCATCCATTTTGGGTGAAAAAATATTTGCTGAAATTTCTGGAGTTTCGTAATTTTGGGAAGCCTGGCAACCCCTTTCCATGAAAGTGTTTCTCGCCAGTCACTGCTTAGGGATACATCATCAGGAAACAAAACATAGAGATAGAATGTGAAACTACTTTATTGTGTCAAGTTTCAAGAAGCTAGCACAAACCGTGTTGGATTTAGAGTTCCAAATACATCTATCAATATAGAAGAAAACAGAGTGAAACCTAAAAATTTAAACTGTTACTGGAAACGAACGCTTCAACATAGAAGACCGAAATCTGGGGAACCAAGTCGCCTTAGTGTACTGATCATTACCTGAATGTATCATCCAGTTTGGGTGAAAAAATATTTGCTGAGATTTCTGGAGATTCGTCATTTTATGAAGCCTGGCAACCCCTTTCCATGAAAGTGTTTCTCGCCAGTCACTGCTTAGGGCTACATCAAGAGGAAACAAAACATAGAGATAGAACGTGAAACTACTTTATTGTGTCAAGTTTCAAGAAGCTAGCACAAACCGTGTTGGATTTAGAGTTCCAAATACATCTATCAATATAGAAGAAAACAGAGTGAAACCTAAAAATTCAAACTGTTACTGGAAACGAACGCTTCAACATAGAAGAACGAAATCTGGGGAACCAAGTCGCCTTAGTGTACTGCTCATTAGCTGAAAGTATCATCCATTTTGGGTGAAAAAATATTTGCTGAGATTTCTGGAGATTCGTAATTTTGGGAAGCCTGGCAACCCCTTTCCATGAAAGTGTTTCTCGCCAGTCACTGCTTAGGGCTACATCAAGAGGAAACACAACATAGAGATAGAACGTGAAACTACTTTATTGTGTCAAGTTTCAAGAAGCTAGCACAAACCGTTTTGGATTTAGAGTTCCAAATACATCTATCAATATAGGAGAAAACAGAGTGAAACCTAAAAATTCAAACTGTTACTGGAAACGAACGCTTCAACATAGAAGAACGAAATTTGGGGAACCAAGTCGCCTTAGTGTACTGATCATTACCTGAAAGTATCATCCAGTTTGGTTGAAAAAATATTTGCTGAGATTTCTGTAGATTCGTAATTTTGGGAAGCTTGGCAACCCCTTTCCATGAAAGTGTTTCTCGCCAGTCACTGCTTAGGGCTACATCATCAGGAAAAAAAACATAGAGATAGAACGTGAAAGTACTTTATTGTGTCAAGTTTCAAGAAGCTAGCACAAACCGTGTTGGATTTAGAGTTCCAAATACATCTATCTATATAGGAGAAAACAGAGTGAAACCTAAAAATTCAAACTGTTACTGGAAACGAACGCTTCAACATAGAAGACCGAAATCTGGGGAACCAAGTCGCCTTAGTGTACTGATCATTACCTGAAAGTATCATCCAGTTTGGGTGAAAAAATATTTGCTGATATTTCTGGAGATTCGTCATTTTATGAAGCCTGGCAACACCTTTCCATGAAAGTGTTTCTCGCCAGTCACTGCTTAGGGCTACATCAAGAGGAAACAAAACATAGAGATAGAACGTGAAACTACTTTATTGTGTCAAGTTTCAAGAAGCTAGCACAAACCGTGTTGGATTTAGAGTTCCAAATACATCTATCAATATAGGAGAAAACAGAGTGAAACCTAAAAATTCAAACTGTTACTGGAAACGAACGCTTCAACATAGAATAACGAAATTTGGGGAACCAAGTCGCCTTAGTGTACTGATCAGTACCTGAAAGTATCATCCAGTTTGGGTGAAAAAATATTTGTTGAGATTTCTGGAGATTCGTAATTTTGGGAAGCTTGGCAACCCCTTTCCATGAAAGTGTTTCTCGCCAGTCACTGCTTAGGGCTACATCATCAGGAAAAAAAACATAGAGATAGAACGTGAAAGTACTTTATTGTGTCAAGTTTCAAGAAGCCAGCACAAACCGTGTTGGATTTAGAGTTCCAAATACATCTATCAATATAGGAGAAAACAGAGTGAAACCTAAAAATTCAAACTGTTACTGGAAACGAACGCTTCAACATAGAAGAACGAAATTTGGGGAACCAAGTCGCCTTAGTGTACTGATCATTACCTGAAAGTATCATCCAGTTTGGGTGAAAAAATATTTGCTGAGATTTCTGTAGATTCCTAATTTTGGGAAGCTTGGCAACCCCTTTCCATGAAAGTGTTCCTCGCCAGTCACTGCTTAGGGCTACAAAAAGAGGAAACAAAACATAGAGATAGAACGTGAAACTACTTTATTGTGTCAAGTTTCAAGAAGCTAGCACAAACCGTGTTGGATTTAGAGTTCCAAATACATCTATCAATATAGGAGAAAACAGAGTGAAACCTAAAAATTCAAACTGTTACTGGAAACGAACGCTTCAACATAGAAGAACGAAATCTGGGGAACCAAGTCGCCTTAGTGTACTGATCATTACCTGAAAGTATCATCCAGTTTGGGTGAAAAAATATTTGCTTAGATTTCTGGAGATTCGTCATTTTGGGAAGCCTGGCAACCCCTTTCCATGAAAGTGTTTCTCGCCAGTCACTGCTTAGGGCTACACCAAGAGGAAACAAAACATAGAGATATAACGTGAAACTACTTTATCGTTTCAAGTTTCAAGAAGCTAGCACAAACAGTGTTGGATTTAGAGTTCCAAATATATCTATCAATATAGGAGAAAACAGAGTGAAACCTAAAAAATCAAACTGTTACTGGAAACGAACGCTTCAACATACAAGAATGAAATCTGGGGAACCAAGTCGCCTTAGTGTACTGATCATTACCTGAAAGTATCATCCAGTTTGGTTGAAAAAATATTTGCTGAGATTTCTGTAGATTCGTAATTTTGGGAAGCCTGGCAACCCCTTTCCATGAAAGTGTTCCTCTCCAGTCACTGCTTAGGGCTACATCAAGAGGAAACAAAACATAGAGATAGAACGTGAAACTACTTTATTGTGTCAAGTTTCAAGAAGCTAGCACAAACCGTGTTGGATTTAGAGTTCCAAATACATCTATCTATATAGGAGAAAACAGAGTGAAACCTAAAAATTCAAACTGTTACTGGAAACGAACGCTTCAACATAGAAGAACGAAATCTGGGGAACCAAGTCGCCTTAGTGTACTGATCATTACCTGAAAGTATCATCCAGTTTGGGTGAAAAAATATTTGCTGAGATTTCGGTAGATTCGTAATTTTGGGAAGCTTGGCAACCCCTTTCCATGAAAGTGTTTCTCGCCAGTCACTGCTTAGGGATACATCATCAGGAAACAAAACATAGAGATAGAACGTGAAACTACTTTATTGTGTCAAGTTTCAAGAAGCTAGCACAAACCGTGTTGGATTTAGAGTTCCAAATACATCTATCAATATAGAAGAAAACAGAGTGAAACCTAAAAATTCAAACTGTTACTGGAAACGAACGCTTCAACATAGAAGACCGAAATCTGGGTAACCAAGTCGCCTTAGTGTACTGCTCATTAGCTGAAAGTATCATCCATTTTGGGTGAAAAAATATTTGCTGAGATTTCTGGAGATTCGTAATTTTGAGAAGCCTGGCAACCCCTTTCCATGAAAGTGTTTCTCGCCAGTCACTGCTTAGGGCTACATCAAGAGGAAACAAAACATAGAGATAGAACGTGAAAGTACTTTATTGTGTCAAGTTTCAAGAAGCTAGCACAAACCGTGTTGGATTTAGAGTTCCAAATACATCTATCAATATAGGAGAAAACAGAGTGAAACCTAAAAATTCAAACTGTTACTGGAAACGAACGCTTCAACATAGAAGAACGAAATCTGGGGAACCAAGTCGCCTTAGTGTACTGATCATTACCTGAAAGTATCATCCAGTTTGGGTGAAAAAATATTTGTTGAGATTTCTGGGGATTCGTAATTTTGGGAAGCTTGGCAACCCCTTTCCATGAAAGTGTTTCTCGCCAGTCACTGCTTAGGGCTACATCATCAGGAAAAAAAACATAGAGATAGAACGTGAAAGTACTTTATTGTGTCCAGTTTCAAGAAGCTAGCACAAACCGTGTTGGATTTAGAGTTCCAAATACATCTATCAATATAGGAGAAAACAGAGTGAAACCTAAAAATTCAAACTGTTACTGGAAACGAACGCTTCAACATAGAAGACCGAAATCTGGGGAACCAAGTCGCCTTAGTGTACTGATTATTACCTGAAAGTATCATCCAGTTTGGGTGAAAAAATATTTGCTGAGATTTCTGGAGATTCGTAATTTTGGGAAGCTTGGCAACCCCTTTCCATGAAAGTGTTTCTCGCCAGTCACTGCTTAGGGCTACATCAAGAGGAAACAAAACATAGAGATAGAACGTGAAACTACTTTATTGTGTCAAGTTTCAAGAAGCTAGCACAAACCGTGTTGGATTTAGAGTTCCAAATACATCTATCAATATAGGAGAAAACAGAGTGAAACCTAAAAATTCATACTGTTACTGGAAACGAACGCTTCAACATAGAAGAACGAAATCTCTGGAACCAAGTCGCCTTAGTGTACTGATCATTACCTGAAAGTATCATCCAGTTTGGGTGAAAAAATATTTGCTGAGATTTCTGGAGATTCGTCATTTTGGGAAGCCTGGCAACCCCTTTCCATGAAAGTGTTTCTCGCCAGTCACTGCTTAGGGCTACACCAAGAGGAAACAAAACATAGAGATATAACGTGAAACTACTTTATCGTTTCAAGTTTCAAGAAGCTAGCACAAACAGTGTTGGATTTAGAGTTCCAAATATATCTATCAATATAGGAGAAAACAGAGTGAAACCTAAAAAATCAAACTGTTACTGGAAACGAACGCTTCAACATACAAGAACGAAATCTGGGGAACCAAGTCGCCTTAGTGTACTGATCATTACCTGAAAGTATCATCCAGTTTGGGTGAAAAAATATTTGCTGAGATTTCTGGAGATTCGTCATTTTGGGAAGCCTGGCAACCCCTTTCCATGAAAGTGTTTCTCGCCAGTCACTGCTTAGGGCTACATCAAGAGGAAACAAAACATAGAGGTAGAACGTGAAACTACTTTTTTGTGTCAAGTTTCAAGAAGCTAGCACAAACCGTGTTGGATTTAGAGTTCCAAATACATCTGTCAATATAGGAGAAAACAGAGTGAAACCTAAAAATTCAAACTGTTACTGGAAACGAACGCTTCATCATAGAAGAACGAAATTTGGGGAACCAAGTCGCCTTAGTGTACTGATCATTACCTGAAAGTATCATCCTGTTTGGGTGAAAAAATATTTGCTGAGATTTCTGTAGATTCGTAATTTGGGGAAGCTTGGCAACCCCTTTCCATGAAAGTGTTTCTCGCCAGTCACTGCTTAGGGCTACATCATCTGGAAACAAAACATAGAGATAGAACGTGAAACTACTTTATTGTGTCAAGTTTCAAGAAGCTAGCACAAACCGTGTTGGATTTAGAGTTCCAAATACATCTATCAATATAGGAGAAAACAGAGTGAAACCTAAAAATTCAAACTGTTACTGGAAACGAACGCTTCAACATAGAAGAACGAAATCTGGGGAACCAAGTCGCCTTAGTGTACTGATCATTACCTGAAAGTATCATCCAGTTTGGGTGAAAAAATATTTGCTGAGATTTCTGGAGATTCGTAATTTTGCAAAGCCTGGCAACCCCTTTCCATGAAAGTGTTGCTCGCCAGTCACTGCTTAGGGCTACATCATCAGGAAACAAAACATAGAGATAGAACGTGAAAGTACTTTATTGTGTCAAGTTTCAAGAAGCTAGCACAAACCGTGTTGGATTTAGAGTTCCAAATACATTTATCAATATAGGAGAAAACAAAGTGAAACCTAAAAATTCAAACTGTTACTGGAAACGAACGCTTCAACATAGAAGACCGAAATCTGGGGAACCAAGTCGCCTTAGTGTACTGATCGTTACCTGAAAGTATCATCCAGTTTGGGTGAAAAAATATTTGCTGAGATTTCTGGAGATTCGTAATTTTGGGAAGCCTGGCAACCCCTTTCCATGAAAGTGTTTCTCGCCAGTCACTGCTTAGGGCTACATCAAGAGGAAACAAAACATAGAGATAGAACGTGAAACTACTATATTGTGTCAAGTTTCAAGAAGCTAGCACAAACCGTGTTGGATTTAGAGTTCCAAATACATCTATCAATATAGGAGAAAACAGAGTGAAACCTAAAAATTCAAACTGTTACTGGAAACGAACGCTTCAACATAGAATAACGAAATTTGGGGAACCAAGTCGCCTTTGTGTACTGATCAATACCTGAAAGTATCATCCAGTTTGGGTGAAAAAATATTTGTTGAGATTTCTGGAGATTCGTAATTTTGCAAAGCCTGGCAACCCCTTTCCATTGAAGTGTTTCTCGCCAGTCACTGCTTAGGGCTACATCAAGAGGAAACAAAACATAGAGATAGAAGGTGAAACTACTTTATTGTGTCAAGTTTCAAGAAGCTAGCACAAACCGTGTTGGATTTAGAGTTCCAAATACATCTATCAATATAGGAGAAAACAGAGTGAAACCTAAAAATTCAAACTGTTACTGGAAACGAACGCTTCAACATAGAAGAACGAAATTTGGGGAACCAAGTCGCCTTAGTGTACTGATCATTACCTGAAAGTATCATCCAGTTCGGGAGAAAAAATATTTGCTTAGATTTCTGTAGATTCGTAATTTTGGGAAGCTTGGCAACCCCTTTCCATGAAAGTGTTTCTTGCCAGTCACTGCTTAGGGCTACAAAAAGAGGAAACAAAACATAGAGATAGAAGGTGAAACTACTTTATTGTGTCAAGTTTCAAGAAGCTAGCACAAACCGTGTTGGATTTAGAGTTCCAAATACATCTATCAATATAGGAGAAAACAGAGTGAAGCCTAAAAATTCAAACTGTTAATGGAAACGAACGCTTCAACATAGAAGAACGAAATCTGGGGAACCAAGTCGCCTTAGTGTACTGATCATTACCTGAAAGTATCATCCAGTTTGGGTGAAAAAATATTTGCTGGATTTCTGGAGATTCGTCATTTTGGGAAGCCTGGCAACCCCTTTCCATGAGAGAGTTTCTCGCCAGTCACTGCTTAGGGCTACATCAAGAGGAAACAAAACATAGAGATAGAACGTGAAACTACTTTATTGTGTCAAGTTTCAAGAAGCTAGCACAAACCGTGTTGGATTTAGAGTTCCAAATACATCTATCTATATAGGAGAAAACAGAGTGAAACCTAAAAATTCAAACTGTTACTGGAAACGAACGCTTCAACATAGAAGACCGAAATCTGGGGAACCAAGTCGCCTTAGTGTACTGATCATTACCTGAAAGTATCATCCAGTTTGGGTGAAAAAATATTTGCTGAGATTTCTGGAGATTCGTAATTTTGGGAAGCTTGGCAACCCCTTTCCATGAAAGTGTTTCTCGCCAGTCACTGCTTAGGGCTACATCAAGAGGAAACAAAACATAGAGATAGAACGTGAAACTACTTTATTGTGTCAAGTTTCAAGAAGCTAGCACAAACCGTGTTGGATTTAGAGTTCCAAATACATCTATCAATATAGGAGAAAACAGAGTGAAACCTAAAAATTCAAACTGTTACTGGAAACGAACGCTTCAACATAGAATAACGAAATTTGGGGAACCAAGTCGCCTTAGTGTACTGATCAGTACCTGAAAGTATCATCCAGTTTGGGTGAAAAAATATTTGTTGAGATTTCTGGAGATTCGTAATTTTGGGAAGCTTGGCAACCCCTTTCCATGAAAGTGTTTCTCGCCAGTCACTGCTTAGGGCTACATCATCAGGAAAAAAAACATAGAGATAGAACGTGAAAGTACTTTATTGTGTCAAGTTTCAAGAAGCTAGCAAAAACCGTGTTGGATTTAGAGTTCCAAATACATCTATCAATATAGGAGAAAACAGAGTGAAGCCTAAAAATTCAAACTGTTAATGGAAACGAACGCTTCAACATAGAAGAACGAAATCTGGGGAACCAAGTCGCCTTAGTGTACTGATCATTACCTGAAAGTATCATCCAGTTTGGGTGAAAAAATATTTGCTGGATTTCTGGTGATTCGTCATTTTGGGAAGCCTGGCAACCCCTTTCCATGAGAGAGTTTCTCGCCAGTCACTGCTTAGGGCTACATCAAGAGGAAACAAAACATAGAGATAGAACGTGAAACTTCTTTATTGTGTCAAGTTTCAAGAAGCTAGCACAAACCGTGTTGGATTTAGAGTTCCAAATACATCTATCTATATAGGAGAAAACAGAGTGAAACCTAAAAATTCAAACTGTTACTGGAAACGAACGCTTCAACATAGAAGACCGAAATCTGGGGAACCAAGTCGCCTTAGTGTACTGATCATTACCTGAAAGTATCATCCAGTTTGGGTGAAAAAATATTTGCTGAGATTTCTGGAGATTCGTAATTTTGGGAAGCTTGGCAACCCCTTTCCATGAAAGTGTTTCTCGCCAGTCACTGCTTAGGGCTACATCAAGAGGAAACAAAACATAGAGATAGAACGTGAAACTACTTTATTGTGTCAAGTTTCAAGAAGCTAGCACAAACCGTGTTGGATTTAGAGTTCCAAATACATCTATCAATATAGGAGAAAACAGAGTGAAACCTAAAAATTCAAACTGTTACTGGAAACGAACGCTTCAACATAGAATAACGAAATTTGGGGAACCAAGTCGCCTTAGTGTACTGATCAGTACCTGAAAGTATCATCCAGTTTGGGTGAAAAAATATTTGTTGAGATTTCTGGAGATTCGTAATTTTGGGAAGCTTGGCAACCCCTTTCCATGAAAGTGTTTCTCGCCAGTCACTGCTTAGGGCTACATCATCAGGAAAAAAAACATAGAGATAGAACGTGAAAGTACTTTATTGTGTCAAGTTTCAAGAAGCCAGCACAAACCGTGTTGGATTTAGAGTTCCAAATACATCTATCAATATAGGAGAAAACAGAGTGAAACCTAAAAATTCAAACTGTTACTGGAAACGAACGCTTCAACATAGAAGAACGAAATTTGGGGAACCAAGTCGCCTTAGTGTACTGATCATTACCTGAAAGTATCATCCAGTTTGGGTGAAAAAATATTTGCTGAGATTTCTGTAGATTCCTAATTTTGGGAAGCTTGGCAACCCCTTTCCATGAAAGTGTTCCTCGCCAGTCACTGCTTAGGGCTACAAAAAGAGGAAACAAAACATAGAGATAGAACGTGAAACTACTTTATTGTGTCAAGTTTCAAGAAGCTAGCACAAACCGTGTTGGATTTAGAGTTCCAAATACATCTATCAATATAGGAGAAAACAGAGTGAAACCTAAAAATTCAAACTGTTACTGGAAACGAACGCTTCAACATAGAAGAACGAAATCTGGGGAACCAAGTCGCCTTAGTGTACTGATCATTACCTGAAAGTATCATCCAGTTTGGGTGAAAAAATATTTGCTTAGATTTCTGGAGATTCGTCATTTTGGGAAGCCTGGCAACCCCTTTCCATGAAAGTGTTTCTCGCCAGTCACTGCTTAGGGCTACACCAAGAGGAAACAAAACATAGAGATATAACGTGAAACTACTTTATCGTTTCAAGTTTCAAGAAGCTAGCACAAACAGTGTTGGATTTAGAGTTCCAAATATATCTATCAATATAGGAGAAAACAGAGTGAAACCTAAAAAATCAAACTGTTACTGGAAACGAACGCTTCAACATACAAGAATGAAATCTGGGGAACCAAGTCGCCTTAGTGTACTGATCATTACCTGAAAGTATCATCCAGTTTGGTTGAAAAAATATTTGCTGAGATTTCTGTAGATTCGTAATTTTGGGAAGCCTGGCAACCCCTTTCCATGAAAGTGTTCCTCTCCAGTCACTGCTTAGGGCTACATCAAGAGGAAACAAAACATAGAGATAGAACGTGAAACTACTTTATTGTGTCAAGTTTCAAGAAGCTAGCACAAACCGTGTTGGATTTAGAGTTCCAAATACATCTATCTATATAGGAGAAAACAGAGTGAAACCTAAAAATTCAAACTGTTACTGGAAACGAACGCTTCAACATACAAGAACGAAATCTGGGGAACCAAGTCGCCTTAGTGTACTGCTCATTACCTGAAAGTATCATCCATTTTGGTTGAAAAAATATTTGCTGAGATTTCTGTAGATTCGTAATTTTGGGAAGCTTGGCATCCCCTTTCCATGAAAGTGTTTCTCGCCAGTCACTGCTTAGGGATACATCATCAGGAAACAAAACATAGAGATAGAACGTGAAACTACTTTATTGTGTCAAGTTTCAAGAAGCTAGCACAAACCGTGTTGGATTTAGAGTTCCAAATACATCTATCAATATAGAAGAAAACAGAGTGAAACCTAAAAATTCAAACTGTTACTGGAAACGAACGCTTCAACATAGAAGACCGAAATCTGGGTAACCAAGTCGCCTTAGTGTACTGCTCATTAGCTGAAAGTATCATCCATTTTGGGTGAAAAAATATTTGCTGAGATTTCTGGAGATTCGTAATTTTGGGAAGCCTGGCAACCCCTTTCCATGAAAGTGTTTCTCGCCAGTCACTGCTTAGGGCTACATCAAGAGGAAACAAAACATAGAGATAGAACGTGAAAGTACTTTATTGTGTCAAGTTTCAAGAAGCTAGCACAAACCGTGTTGGATTTAGAGTTCCAAATACATCTATCAATATAGGAGAAAACAGAGTGAAACCTAAAAATTCAAACTGTTACTGGAAACGAACGCTTCATCATAGAAGAACGAAATTTGGGGAACCAAGTCGCCTTAGTGTACTGATCATTACCTGAAAGTATCATCCTGTTTGGGTGAAAAAATATTTGCTGAGATTTCTGTAGATTCGTAATTTGGGGAAGCTTGGCAACCCCTTTCCATGAAAGTGTTTCTCGCCAGTCACTGCTTAGGGCTACATCATCTGGAAACAAAACATAGAGATAGAACGTGAAACTACTTTATTGTGTCAAGTTTCAAGAAGCTAGCACAAACCGTGTTGGATTTAGAGTTCCAAATACATCTATCAATATAGGAGAAAACAGAGTGAAACCTAAAAATTCAAACTGTTACTGGAAACGAACGCTTCAACATAGAAGAACGAAATCTGGGGAACCAAGTCGCCTTAGTGTACTGATCATTACCTGAAAGTATCATCCAGTTTGGGTGAAAAAATATTTGCTGAGATTTCTGGAGATTCGTAATTTTGCAAAGCCTGGCAACCCCTTTCCATGAAAGTGTTGCTCGCCAGTCACTGCTTAGGGCTACATCATCAGGAAACAAAACATAGAGATAGAACGTGAAAGTACTTTATTGTGTCAAGTTTCAAGAAGCTAGCACAAACCGTGTTGGATTTAGAGTTCCAAATACATCTATCAATATAGGAGAAAACAGAGTGAAACCTAAAAATTCAAACTGTTACTGGAAACGAACGCTTCAACATAGAAGACCGAAATCTGGGGAACCAAGTCGCCTTAGTGTACTGATCGTTACCTGAAAGTATCATCCAGTTTGGGTGAAAAAATATTTGCTGGATTTCTGGAGATTCGTCATTTTGGGAAGCCTGGCAACCCTTTTCCATGAGAGAGTTTCTCGCCAGTCACTGCTTAGGGCTACATCAAGAGGAAACAAAACATAGAGATAGAACGTGAAACTACTTTATTGTGTCAAGTTTCAAGAAGCTAGCACAAACCGTGTTGGATTTAGAGTTCCAAATACATCTATCTATATAGGAGAAAACAGAGTGAAACCTAAAAATTCAAACTGTTACTGGAAACGAACGCTTCAACATACAAGAACGAAATCTGGGGAACCAAGTCGCCTTAGTGTACTGATCATTACCTGAAAGTATCATCCAGTTTGGGTGAAAAAATATTTGCTGAGATTTCTGGAGATTCGTAATTTTGGGAAGCTTGGCAACCCCTTTCCATGAAAGTGTTTCTCGCCAGTCACTGCTTAGGGCTACATCAAGAGGAAACAAAACATAGAGATAGAACGTGAAACTACTTTATTGTGTCAAGTTTCAAGAAGCTAGCACAAACCGTGTTGGATTTAGAGTTCCAAATACATCTATCTATATAGGAGAAAACAGAGTGAAACCTAAAAATTCAAACTGTTACTGGAAACGAACGCTTCAACATACAAGAACGAAATCTGGGGAACCAAGTCGCCTTAGTGTACTGCTCATTACCTGAAAGTATCATCCATTTTGGTTGAAAAAATATTTGCTGAGATTTCTGTAGATTCGTAATTTTGGGAAGCTTGGCATCCCCTTTCCATGAAAGTGTTTCTCGCCAGTCACTGCTTAGGGATACATCATCAGGAAACAAAACATAGAGATAGAACGTGAAACTACTTTATTGTGTCAAGTTTCAAGAAGCTAGCACAAACCGTGTTGGATTTAGAGTTCCAAATACATCTATCAATATAGAAGAAAACAGAGTGAAACCTAAAAATTCAAACTGTTACTGGAAACGAACGCTTCAACATAGAAGACCGAAATCTGGGTAACCAAGTCGCCTTAGTGTACTGCTCATTAGCTGAAAGTATCATCCATTTTGGGTGAAAAAATATTTGCTGAGATTTCTGGAGATTCGTAATTTTGGGAAGCCTGGCAACCCCTTTCCATGAAAGTGTTTCTCGCCAGTCACTGCTTAGGGCTACATCAAGAGGAAACAAAACATAGAGATAGAACGTGAAAGTACTTTATTGTGTCAAGTTTCAAGAAGCTAGCACAAACCGTGTTGGATTTAGAGTTCCAAATACATCTATCAATATAGGAGAAAACAGAGTGAAACCTAAAAATTCAAACTGTTACTGGAAACGAACGCTTCATCATAGAAGAACGAAATTTGGGGAACCAAGTCGCCTTAGTGTACTGATCATTACCTGAAAGTATCATCCTGTTTGGGTGAAAAAATATTTGCTGAGATTTCTGTAGATTCGTAATTTGGGGAAGCTTGGCAACCCCTTTCCATGAAAGTGTTTCTCGCCAGTCACTGCTTAGGGCTACATCATCTGGAAACAAAACATAGAGATAGAACGTGAAACTACTTTATTGTGTCAAGTTTCAAGAAGCTAGCACAAACCGTGTTGGATTTAGAGTTCCAAATACATCTATCAATATAGGAGAAAACAGAGTGAAACCTAAAAATTCAAACTGTTACTGGAAACGAACGCTTCAACATAGAAGAACGAAATCTGGGGAACCAAGTCGCCTTAGTGTACTGATCATTACCTGAAAGTATCATCCAGTTTGGGTGAAAAAATATTTGCTGAGATTTCTGGAGATTCGTAATTTTGCAAAGCCTGGCAACCCCTTTCCATGAAAGTGTTGCTCGCCAGTCACTGCTTAGGGCTACATCATCAGGAAACAAAACATAGAGATAGAACGTGAAAGTACTTTATTGTGTCAAGTTTCAAGAAGCTAGCACAAACCGTGTTGGATTTAGAGTTCCAAATACATCTATCAATATAGGAGAAAACAGAGTGAAACCTAAAAATTCAAACTGTTACTGGAAACGAACGCTTCAACATAGAAGACCGAAATCTGGGGAACCAAGTCGCCTTAGTGTACTGATCGTTACCTGAAAGTATCATCCAGTTTGGGTGAAAAAATATTTGCTGGATTTCTGGAGATTCGTCATTTTGGGAAGCCTGGCAACCCTTTTCCATGAGAGAGTTTCTCGCCAGTCACTGCTTAGGGCTACATCAAGAGGAAACAAAACATAGAGATAGAACGTGAAACTACTTTATTGTGTCAAGTTTCAAGAAGCTAGCACAAACCGTGTTGGATTTAGAGTTCCAAATACATCTATCTATATAGGAGAAAACAGAGTGAAACCTAAAAATTCAAACTGTTACTGGAAACGAACGCTTCAACATACAAGAACGAAATCTGGGGAACCAAGTCGCCTTAGTGTACTGATCATTACCTGAAAGTATCATCCAGTTTGGGTGAAAAAATATTTGCTGAGATTTCTGGAGATTCGTAATTTTGGGAAGCTTGGCAACCCCTTTCCATGAAAGTGTTTCTCGCCAGTCACTGCTTAGGGCTACATCAAGAGGAAACAAAACATAGAGATAGAACGTGAAACTACTTTATTGTGTCAAGTTTCAAGAAGCTAGCACAAACCGTGTTGGATTTAGAGTTCCAAATACATCTATCAATATAGGAGAAAACAGAGTGAAACCTAAAAATTCAAACTGTTACTGGAAACGAACGCTTCAACATAGAATAACGAAATTTGGGGAACCAAGTCGCCTTAGTGTACTGATCAGTACCTGAAAGTATCATCCAGTTTGGGTGAAAAAATATTTGTTGAGATTTCTGGAGATTCGTAATTTTGGGAAGCTTGGCAACCCCTTTCCATGAAAGTGTTTCTCGCCAGTCACTGCTTAGGGCTACATCATCAGGAAAAAAAACATAGAGATAGAACGTGAAAGTACTTTATTGTGTCAAGTTTCAAGAAGCCAGCACAAACCGTGTTGGATTTAGAGTTCCAAATACATCTATCAATATAGGAGAAAACAGAGTGAAACCTAAAAATTCAAACTGTTACTGGAAACGAACGCTTCAACATAGAAGAACGAAATTTGGGGAACCAAGTCGCCTTAATGTACTGATCATTACCTGAAAGTATCATCCAGTTTGGGTGAAAAAATATTTGCTGAGATTTCTGTAGATTCCTAATTTTGGGAAGCTTGGCAACCCCTTTCCATGAAAGTGTTCCTCGCCAGTCACTGCTTAGGGCTACAAAAAGAGGAAACAAAACATAGAGATAGAACTTGAAACTACTTTATTGTGTCAAGTTTCAAGAAGCTAGCACAAACCGTGTTGGATTTAGAGTTCCAAATACATCTATCAATATAGGAGAAAACAGAGTGAAACCTAAAAATTCAAACTGTTACTGGAAACGAACGCTTCAACATAGAAGAACGAAATCTGGGGAACCAAGTCGCCTTAGTGTACTGATCATTACCTGAAAGTATCATCCAGTTTGGGTGAAAAAATATTTGCTTAGATTTCTGGAGATTCGTCATTTTGGGAAGCCTGGCAACCCCTTTCCATGAAAGTGTTTCTCGCCAGTCACTGCTTAGGGCTACACCAAGAGGAAACAAAACATAGAGATATAACGTGAAACTACTTTATCGTTTCAAGTTTCAAGAAGCTAGCACAAACAGTGTTGGATTTAGAGTTCCAAATATATCTATCAATATAGGAGAAAACAGAGTGAAACCTAAAAAATCAAACTGTTACTGGAAACGAACGCTTCAACATACAAGAATGAAATCTGGGGAACCAAGTCGCCTTAGTGTACTGATCATTACCTGAAAGTATCATCCAGTTTGGTTGAAAAAATATTTGCTGAGATTTCTGTAGATTCGTAATTTTGGGAAGCCTGGCAACCCCTTTCCATGAAAGTGTTCCTCTCCAGTCACTGCTTAGGGCTACATCAAGAGGAAACAAAACATAGAGATAGAACGTGAAACTACTTTATTGTGTCAAGTTTCAAGAAGCTAGCACAAACCGTGTTGGATTTAGAGTTCCAAATACATCTATCTATATAGGAGAAAACAGAGTGAAACCTAAAAATTCAAACTGTTACTGGAAACGAACGCTTCAACATAGAAGAACGAAATCTGGGGAACCAAGTCGCCTTAGTGTACTGATCATTACCTGAAAGTATCATCCAGTTTGGGTGAAAAAATATTTGCTGAGATTTCTGTAGATTCGTAATTTTGGGAAGCTTGGCAACCCCTTTCCATGAAAGTGTTTCTCGCCAGTCACTGCTTAGGGATACATCATCAGGAAACAAAACATAGAGATAGAACGTGAAACTACTTTATTGTGTCAAGTTTCAAGAAGCTAGCACAAACCGTATTGGATTTAGAGTTCCAAATACATCTATCAATATAGAAGAAAACAGAGTGAAACCTAAAAATTCAAACTGTTACTGGAAACGAACGCTTCAACATAGAAGACCGAAATCTGGGTAACCAAGTCGCCTTAGTGTACTGCTCATTAGCTGAAAGTATCATCCATTTTGGGTGAAAAAATATTTGCTGAGATTTCTGGAGATTCGTAATTTTGGGAAGCCTGGCAACCCCTTTCCATGAAAGTGTTTCTCGCCAGTCACTGCTTAGGGCTACATCAAGAGGTAACAAAACATAGAGATAGAACGTGAAAGTACTTTATTGTGTCAAGTTTCAAGAAGCTAGCACAAACCGTGTTGGATTTAGAGTTCCAAATACATCTATCAATATAGGAGAAAACAGAGTGAAACCTAAAAATTCAAACTGTTACTGGAAACGAACGCTTCAACATAGAAGAACGAAATCTTGGGAACCAAGTCGCCTTAGTGTACTGATCATTACCTGAAAGTATCATCCAGTTTGGGTGAAAAAATATTTGTTGAGATTTCTGAGGATTCGTAATTTTGGGAAGCTTGGCATCCCCTTTCCATGAAAGTGTTTCTCGCCAGTCACTGCTTAGGGCTACATCATCAGGAAAAAAAACATAGAGATAGAACGTGAAAGTACTTTATTGTGTCCAGTTTCAAGAAGCTAGCACAAACCGTGTTGGATTTAGAGTTCCAAATACATCTATCAATATAGGAGAAAACAGAGTGAAACCTAAAAATTCAAACTGTTACTGGAAATGAACGCTTCAACATAGAAGACCGAAATCTGGGGAACCAAGTCGCCTTAGTGTACTGATTATTACCTGAAAGTATCATCCAGTTTGGGTGAAAAAATATTTGCTGAGATTTCTGGAGATTCGTAATTTTGGGAAGCTTGGCAACCCCTTTCCATGAAAGTGTTTCTCGCCAGTCACTGCTTAGGGCTACATCAAGAGGAAACAAAACATAGAGATAGAACGTGAAACTACTTTATTGTGTCAAGTTTCAAGAAGCTAGCACAAACCGTGTTGGATTTAGAGTTCCAAATACATCTATCAATATAGGAGAAAACAGAGTGAAACCTAAAAATTCATACTGTTACTGGAAACGAACGCTTCAACATAGAAGAACGAAATCTCTGGAACCAAGTCGCCTTAGTGTACTGATCATTACCTGAAAGTATCATCCAGTTTGGGTGAAAAAATATTTGCTTAGATTTCTGGAGATTCGTCATTTTGGGAAGCCTGGCAACCCCTTTCCATGAAAGTGTTTCTCGCCAGTCACTGCTTAGGGCTACATCAAGAGGAAACAAAACATAGAGATAGAAGGTGAAACTACTTTATTGTGTCAAGTTTCAAGAAGCTAGCACAAACCGTGTTGGATTTAGAGTTCCAAATACATCTATGAATATAGGAGAAAACAGAGTAAAACCTAAAAATTCAAACTGTTACTGGAAACGAACGCTTCAACATAGAGGAACGAAATTTGGGGAACCAAGTCACCTTAGTGTACTGATCATTACCTGAAAGTATCATCCAGTTTGGGTGAAAAAATATTTGCTGAGATTTCTGGAGATTCGTCATTTTGGGAAGCCTGGCAACCCCTTTCCATGAAAGTGTTTCTCGCCAGTCACTGCTTAGGGCTACACCAAGAGGAAACAAAACATAGAGATATAACGTGAAACTACTTTATCGTTTCAAGTTTCAAGAAGCTAGCACAAACAGTGTTGGATTTAGAGTTCCAAATATATCTATCAATATAGGAGAAAACAGATTGAAACCTAAAAAATCAAACTGTTACTGGAAACGAACGCTTCAACATACAAGAACGAAATCTGGGGAACCAAGTCGCCTTAGTGTACTGATCATTACCTGAAAGTATCATCCAGTTTGGGTGAAAAAATATTTGCTGAGATTTCTGGAGATTCGTCATTTTGGGAAGCCTGGCAACCCCTTTCCATGAAAGTGTTTCTCGCCAGTCACTGCTTAGGGCTACATCAAGAGGAAACAAAACATAGAGGTAGAACGTGAAACTACTTTTTTGTGTCAAGTTTCAAGAAGCTAGCACAAACCGTGTTGGATTTAGAGTTCCAAATACATCTGTCAATATAGGAGAAAACAGAGTGAAACCTAAAAATTCAAACTGTTACTGGAAACGAACGCTTCATCATAGAAGAACGAAATTTGGGGAACCAAGTCGCCTTAGTGTACTGATCATTACCTGAAAGTATCATCCTGTTTGGGTGAAAAAATATTTGCTGAGATTTCTGGAGATTCGTAATTTGGGGAAGCTTGGCAACCCCTTTCCATGAAAGTGTTTCTCGCCAGTCACTGCTTAGGGCTACATCATCTGGAAACAAAACATAGAGATAGAACGTGAAACTACTTTATTGTGTCAAGTTTCAAGAAGCTAGCACAAACCGTGTTGGATTTAGAGTTCCAAATACATCTATCAATATAGGAGAAAACAGAGTGAAACCTAAAAATTCAAACTGTTACTGGAAACGAACGCTTCAACATAGAAGAACGAAATCTGGGGAACCAAGTCGCCTTAGTGTACTGATCATTACCTGAAAGTATCATCCAGTTTGGGTGAAAAAATATTTGCTGAGATTTCTGGAGATTCGTAATTTTGCAAAGCCTGGCAACCCCTTTCCATGAAAGTGTTGCTCGCCAGTCACTGCTTAGGGCTACATCATCAGGAAACAAAACATAGAGATAGAACGTGAAAGTACTTTATTGTGTCAAGTTTCAAGAAGCTAGCACAAACCGTGTTGGATTTAGAGTTCCAAATACATCTATCAATATAGGAGAAAACAGAGTGAAACCTAAAAATTCAAACTGTTACTGGAAACGAACGCTTCAACATAGAAGACCGAAATCTGGGGAACCAAGTCGCCTTAGTGTACTGATCGTTACCTGAAAGTATCATCCAGTTTGGGTGAAAAAATATTTGCTGAGATTTCTGGAGATTCGTAATTTTGGGAAGCCTGGCAACCCCTTTCCATGAAAGTGTTTCTCGCCAGTCACTGCTTAGGGCTACATCAAGAGGAAACAAAACATAGAGATAGAACGTGAAACGACTATATTGTGTCAAGTTTCAAGAAGCTAGCACAAACCGTGTTGGATTTAGAGTTCCAAATACATCTATCAATATTGGAGAAAACAGAGTGAAACCTAAAAATTCAAACTGTTACTGGAAACGAACGCTTCAACATAGAATAACGAAATTTGGGGAACCAAGTCGCCTTTGTGTACTGATCAATACCTGAAAGTATCATCCAGTTTGGGTGAAAAAATATTTGTTGAGATTTCTGGAGATTCGTAATTTTGCAAACCTGGCAACCCCTTTCCATTGAAGTGTTTCTCGCCAGTCACTGCTTAGGGCTACATCAAGAGGAAACAAAACATAGAGATAGAAGGTGAAACTACTTTATTGTGTCAAGTTTCAAGAAGCTAGCACAAACCGTGTTGGATTTAGAGTTCCAAATACATCTATCAATATAGGAGAAAACAGAGTGAAACCTAAAAATTCAAACTGTTACTGGAAACGAACGCTTCAACATAGAAGAACGAAATTTGGGGAACCAAGTCGCCTTAGTGTACTGATCATTACCTGAAAGTATCATCCAGTTTGGGAGAAAAAATATTTGCTGAGATTTCTGTAGATTCGTAATTTTGGGAAGCTTGGCAACCCCTTTCCATGAAAGTGTTTCTTGCCAGTCACTGCTTAGGGCTACAAAAAGAGGAAACAAAACATAGAGATAGAAGGTGAAACTACTTTATTGTGTCAAGTTTCAAGAAGCTAGCACAAACCGTGTTGGATTTAGAGTTCCAAATACATCTATCAATATAGGAGAAAACAGAGTGAAGCCTAAAAATTCAAACTGTTAATGGAAACGAACGCTTCAACATAGAAGAACGAAATCTGGGGAACCAAGTTGCCTTAGTGTACTGATCATTACCTGAAAGTATCATCCAGTTTGGGTGAAAAAATATTTGCTGCATTTCTGGAGATTCGTCATTTTGGGAAGCCTGGCAACCCCTTTCCATGAGAGAGTTTCTCGCCAGTCACTGCTTAGGGCTACATCAAGAGGAAACAAAACATAGAGATAGAACGTGAAACTACTTTATTGTGTCAAGTTTCAAGAAGCTAGCACAAACCGTGTTGGATTTAGAGTTCCAAATACATCTATCAATATAGGAGAAAACAGAGTGAAACCTAAAAATTCAAACTGTTACTGGAAACGAACGCTTCAACATAGAAGAACGAAATTTGGGGAACCAAGTCACCTTAGTGTACTGATCATTACCTGAAAGTATCATCCAGTTTGGGTGAAAAAATATTTGCTGAGATTTCTGGAGATTCGTCATTTTGGGAAGCCTGGCAACCCCTTTCCATGAAAGTGTTTCTCGCCAGTCACTGCTTAGGGCTACATCAAGAGGAAACAAAACATAGAGATAGAACGTGAAACTACTTTATTGTGTCAAGTTTCAAGAAGCTAGCACAAACCGTGTTGGATTTAGAGTTCCAAATACATCTATCAATATAGGAGAAAACAGAGTGAAACCTAAAAATTCAAACTGTTACTGGAAACGAACGCTTCAACATAGAAGAACGAAATTTGGGGAACCAAGTCGCCTTAGTGTACTGATCATTACCTGAAACTATCATCCAGTTTGGGTGAAAAAATATTTGCTGAGATTTCTGGAGATTCGTCATTTTGGGAAGCCTGGCAACCCCTTTCCATGAAAGTGTTTCTCGCCAGTCACTGCTTAGGGCTACATCAAGAGGAAACAAAACATAGAGGTAGAACGTGAAACTACTTTCTTGTGTCAAGTTTCAAGAAGCTAGCACAAACCGTGTTGGATTTAGAGTTCCAAATACATCTATCAATATAGGAGAAAACAGAGTGAAACCTAAAAATTCAAACTGTTACTGGAAACGAACGCTTCAACATAGAAGAACGAAATTTGGGGAACCAAGTCGCCTTAGTGTACTGATCATTACCTGAAAGTATCATCCAGTTTGGGTGAAAAAATATTTGCTGAGATTTCTGGAGATTCGTAATTTTGGGAAGCCTGGCAACCCCTTTCCATGAAAGTGTTTCTCTCCAGTCACTGCTTAGGGCTACATCAAGAGGAAACAAAACATAGAGATAGAACGTGAAACTACTTTATTGTGTCAAGTTTCAAGAAGCTAGCACAAACCGTGTTGGATTAGAGTTCCAAATACTTCTATCTATATAGGAGAAAACAGAGTGAAACCTAAAAATTCAAACTGTTACTGGAAACGAACGCTTCATGATAGAAGAACGAAATTTGGGGAACCAAGTCGCCTTAGTGTACTGATCATTACCTGAAAGTATCATCCAGTTTGGGTGAAAAAATATTTGCTGAGATTTCTGTAGATTCGTAATTTTGGGAAGCTTGGCAACCCCTTTCCATTAAAGTGTTTCTCGCCAGTCACTGCTTAGGGCTACATCATCAGGAAACAAAACATAGAGATAGAACGTGAAACTACTTTATTGTGTCAAGTTTCAAGAAGCTAGCAAAAACCGTGTTGGATTTAGAGTTCCAAATACATCTATCAATATAGGAGAAAACAGAGTGAAACCTAAAAATTCAAACTGTTACTGGAAACGAACGCTACAACATAGAAGAACGAAATCTGGGGAACCAAGTTGCCTTAGTGTACTGATCAGTACCTGAAAGTATCATCCAGTTTGGGTGAAAAAATATTTGTTGAGATTTCTGGAGATTCGTAATTTTGGGAAGCTTGGCAACCCCTTTCCATGAAAGTGTTTCTCGCCAGTCACTGCTTAGGGCTACATCATCAGGAAAAAAAACATAGAGATAGAACGTGAAAGTACTTTATTGTGTCAAGTTTCAAGAAGCCAGCACAAACCGTGTTGGATTTAGAGTTCCAAATACATCTATCAATATAGGAGAAAACAGAGTGAAACCTAAAAATTCAAACTGTTACTGGAAACGAACGCTTCAACATAGAAGAACGAAATTTGGGGAACCAAGTCGCCTTAGTGTACTGATCATTACCTGAAAGTATCATCCAGTTTGGGTGAAAAAATATTTGCTGAGATTTCTGTAGATTCCTAATTTTGGGAAGCTTGGCAACCCCTTTCCATGAAAGTGTTCCTCGCCAGTCACTGCTTAGGGCTACAAAAAGAGGAAACAAAACATAGAGATAGAACGTGAAACTACTTTATTGTGTCAAGTTTCAAGAAGCTAGCACAAACCGTGTTGGATTTAGAGTTCCAAATACATCTATCAATATAGGAGAAAACAGAGTGAAACCTAAAAATTCAAACTGTTACTGGAAACGAACGCTTCAACATAGAAGAACGAAATCTGGGGAACCAAGTCGCCTTAGTGTACTGATCATTACCTGAAAGTATCATCCAGTTTGGGTGAAAAAATATTTGCTTAGATTTCTGGAGATTCGTCATTTTGGGAAGCCTGGCAACCCCTTTCCATGAAAGTGTTTCTCGCCAGTCACTGCTTAGGGCTACACCAAGAGGAAACAAAACATAGAGATATAACGTGAAACTACTTTATCGTTTCAAGTTTCAAGAAGCTAGCACAAACAGTGTTGGATTTAGAGTTCCAAATATATCTATCAATATAGGAGAAAACAGAGTGAAACCTAAAAAATCAAACTGTTACTGGAAACGAACGCTTCAACATACAAGAATGAAATCTGGGGAACCAAGTCGCCTTAGTGTACTGATCATTACCTGAAAGTATCATCCAGTTTGGTTGAAAAAATATTTGCTGAGATTTCTGTAGATTCGTAATTTT
This sequence comes from Spermophilus citellus, assembly GCF_964194105.1. Classification (NCBI taxonomy): domain Eukaryota; kingdom Metazoa; phylum Chordata; class Mammalia; order Rodentia; family Sciuridae; genus Spermophilus; species Spermophilus citellus. The sequence goes on from NC_138194.1 coordinate 8,040,242, forward strand.
GGGAAGCCTGGCAACCCCTTTCCATGAAAGTGTTCCTCTCCAGTCACTGCTTAGGGCTACATCAAGAGGAAACAAAACATAGAGATAGAACGTGAAACTACTTTATTGTGTCAAGTTTCAAGAAGCTAGCACAAACCGTGTTGGATTTAGAGTTCCAAATACATCTATCTATATAGGAGAAAACAGAGTGAAACCTAAAAATTCAAACTGTTACTGGAAACGAACGCTTCAACATAGAAGAACGAAATCTGGGGAACCAAGTCGCCTTAGTGTACTGATCATTACCTGAAAGTATCATCCAGTTTGGGTGAAAAAATATTTGCTGAGATTTCGGTAGATTCGTAATTTTGGGAAGCTTGGCAACCCCTTTCCATGAAAGTGTTTCTCGCCAGTCACTGCTTAGGGATACATCATCAGGAAACAAAACATAGAGATAGAACGTGAAACTACTTTATTGTGTCAAGTTTCAAGAAGCTAGCACAAACCGTGTTGGATTTAGAGTTCCAAATACATCTATCAATATAGAAGAAAACAGAGTGAAACCTAAAAATTCAAACTGTTACTGGAAACGAACGCTTCAACATAGAAGACCGAAATCTGGGTAACCAAGTCGCCTTAGTGTACTGCTCATTAGCTGAAAGTATCATCCATTTTGGGTGAAAAAATATTTGCTGAGATTTCTGGAGATTCGTAATTTTGGGAAGCCTGGCAACCCCTTTCCATGAAAGTGTTTCTCGCCAGTCACTGCTTAGGGCTACATCAAGAGGAAACAAAACATAGAGATAGAACGTGAAAGTACTTTATTGTGTCAAGTTTCAAGAAGCTAGCACAAACCGTGTTGGATTTAGAGTTCCAAATACATCTATCAATATAGGAGAAAACAGAGTGAAACCTAAAAATTCAAACTGTTACTGGAAACTAACGCTTCAACATAGAAGAACGAAATCTGGGGAACCAAGTCGCCTTAGTGTACTGATCATTACCTGAAAGTATCATCCAGTTTGGGTGAAAAAATATTTGTTGAGATTTCTGGGGATTCGTAATTTTGGGAAGCTTGGCAACCCCTTTCCATGAAAGTGTTTCTCGCCAGTCACTGCTTAGGGCTACATCATCAGGAAAAAAAACATAGAGATAGAACGTGAAAGTACTTTATTGTGTCCAGTTTCAAGAAGCTAGCACAAACCGTGTTGGATTTAGAGTTCCAAATACATCTATCAATATAGGAGAAAACAGAGTGAAACCTAAAAATTCAAACTGTTACTGGAAACGAACGCTTCAACATAGAAGACCGAAATCTGGGGAACCAAGTCGCCTTAGTGTACTGATTATTACCTGAAAGTATCATCCAGTTTGGGTGAAAAAATATTTGCTGAGATTTCTGGAGATTCGTAATTTTGGGAAGCTTGGCAACCCCTTTCCATGAAAGTGTTTCTCGCCAGTCACTGCTTAGGGCTACATCAAGAGGAAACAAAACATAGAGATAGAACGTGAAACTACTTTATTGTGTCAAGTTTCAAGAAGCTAGCACAAACCGTGTTGGATTTAGAGTTCCAAATACATCTATCAATATAGGAGAAAACAGAGTGAAACCTAAAAATTCATACTGTTACTGGAAACGAACGCTTCAACATAGAAGAACGAAATCTCTGGAACCAAGTCGCCTTAGTGTACTGATCATTACCTGAAAGTATCATCCAGTTTGGGTGAAAAAATATTTGCTGAGATTTCTGGAGATTCGTCATTTTGGGAAGCCTGGCAACCCCTTTCCATGAAAGTGTTTCTCGCCAGTCACTGCTTAGGGCTACACCAAGAGGAAACAAAACATAGAGATATAACGTGAAACTACTTTATCGTTTCAAGTTTCAAGAAGCTAGCACAAACAGTGTTGGATTTAGAGTTCCAAATATATCTATCAATATAGGAGAAAACAGAGTGAAACCTAAAAAATCAAACTGTTACTGGAAACGAACGCTTCAACATACAAGAACGAAATCTGGGGAACCAAGTCGCCTTAGTGTACTGATCATTACCTGAAAGTATCATCCAGTTTGGGTGAAAAAATATTTGCTGAGATTTCTGGAGATTCGTCATTTTGGGAAGCCTGGCAACCCCTTTCCATGAAAGTGTTTCTCGCCAGTCACTGCTTAGGGCTACATCAAGAGGAAACAAAACATAGAGGTAGAACGTGAAACTACTTTTTTGTGTCAAGTTTCAAGAAGCTAGCACAAACCGTGTTGGATTTAGAGTTCCAAATACATCTGTCAATATAGGAGAAAACAGAGTGAAACCTAAAAATTCAAACTGTTACTGGAAACGAACGCTTCATCATAGAAGAACGAAATTTGGGGAACCAAGTCGCCTTAGTGTACTGATCATTACCTGAAAGTATCATCCTGTTTGGGTGAAAAAATATTTGCTGAGATTTCTGTAGATTCGTAATTTGGGGAAGCTTGGCAACCCCTTTCCATGAAAGTGTTTCTCGCCAGTCACTGCTTAGGGCTACATCATCTGGAAACAAAACATAGAGATAGAACGTGAAACTACTTTATTGTGTCAAGTTTCAAGAAGCTAGCACAAACCGTGTTGGATTTAGAGTTCCAAATACATCTATCAATATAGGAGAAAACAGAGTGAAACCTAAAAATTCAAACTGTTACTGGAAACGAACGCTTCAACATAGAAGAACGAAATCTGGGGAACCAAGTCGCCTTAGTGTACTGATCATTACCTGAAAGTATCATCCAGTTTGGGTGAAAAAATATTTGCTGAGATTTCTGGAGATTCGTAATTTTGCAAAGCCTGGCAACCCCTTTCCATGAAAGTGTTGCTCGCCAGTCACTGCTTAGGGCTACATCATCAGGAAACAAAACATAGAGATAGAACGTGAAAGTACTTTATTGTGTCAAGTTTCAAGAAGCTAGCACAAACCGTGTTGGATTTAGAGTTCCAAATACATCTATCAATATAGGAGAAAACAAAGTGAAACCTAAAAATTCAAACTGTTACTGGAAACGAACGCTTCAACATAGAAGACCGAAATCTGGGGAACCAAGTCGCCTTAGTGTACTGATCGTTACCTGAAAGTATCATCCAGTTTGGGTGAAAAAATATTTGCTGAGATTTCTGGAGATTCGTAATTTTGGGAAGCCTGGCAACCCCTTTCCATGAAAGTGTTTCTCGCCAGTCACTGCTTAGGGCTACATCAAGAGGAAACAAAACATAGAGATAGAACGTGAAACTACTATATTGTGTCAAGTTTCAAGAAGCTAGCACAAACCGTGTTGGATTTAGAGTTCCAAATACATCTATCAATATAGGAGAAAACAGAGTGAAACCTAAAAATTCAAACTGTTACTGGAAACGAACGCTTCAACATAGAATAACGAAATTTGGGGAACCAAGTCGCCTTTGTGTACTGATCAATACCTGAAAGTATCATCCAGTTTGGGTGAAAAAATATTTGTTGAGATTTCTGGAGATTCGTAATTTTGCAAAGCCTGGCAACCCCTTTCCATTGAAGTGTTTCTCGCCAGTCACTGCTTAGGGCTACATCAAGAGGAAACAAAACATAGAGATAGAAGGTGAAACTACTTTATTGTGTCAAGTTTCAAGAAGCTAGCACAAACCGTGTTGGATTTAGAGTTCCAAATACATCTATCAATATAGGAGAAAACAGAGTGAAACCTAAAAATTCAAACTGTTACTGGAAACGAACGCTTCAACATAGAAGAACGAAATTTGGGGAACCAAGTCGCCTTAGTGTACTGATCATTACCTGAAAGTATCATCCAGTTCGGGAGAAAAAATATTTGCTTAGATTTCTGTAGATTCGTAATTTTGGGAAGCTTGGCAACCCCTTTCCATGAAAGTGTTTCTTGCCAGTCACTGCTTAGGGCTACAAAAAGAGGAAACAAAACATAGAGATAGAAGGTGAAACTACTTTATTGTGTCAAGTTTCAAGAAGCTAGCACAAACCGTGTTGGATTTAGAGTTCCAAATACATCTATCAATATAGGAGAAAACAGAGTGAAGCCTAAAAATTCAAACTGTTAATGGAAACGAACGCTTCAACATAGAAGAACGAAATCTGGGGAACCAAGTCGCCTTAGTGTACTGATCATTACCTGAAAGTATCATCCAGTTTGGGTGAAAAAATATTTGCTGGATTTCTGGAGATTCGTCATTTTGGGAAGCCTGGCAACCCCTTTCCATGAGAGAGTTTCTCGCCAGTCACTGCTTAGGGCTACATCAAGAGGAAACAAAACATAGAGATAGAACGTGAAACTACTTTATTGTGTCAAGTTTCAAGAAGCTAGCACAAACCGTGTTGGATTTAGAGTTCCAAATACATCTATCTATATAGGAGAAAACAGAGTGAAACCTAAAAATTCAAACTGTTACTGGAAACGAACGCTTCAACATAGAAGACCGAAATCTGGGGAACCAAGTCGCCTTAGTGTACTGATCATTACCTGAAAGTATCATCCAGTTTGGGTGAAAAAATATTTGCTGAGATTTCTGGAGATTCGTAATTTTGGGAAGCTTGGCAACCCCTTTCCATGAAAGTGTTTCTCGCCAGTCACTGCTTAGGGCTACATCAAGAGGAAACAAAACATAGAGATAGAACGTGAAACTACTTTATTGTGTCAAGTTTCAAGAAGCTAGCACAAACCGTGTTGGATTTAGAGTTCCAAATACATCTATCAATATAGGAGAAAACAGAGTGAAACCTAAAAATTCAAACTGTTACTGGAAACGAACGCTTCAACATAGAATAACGAAATTTGGGGAACCAAGTCGCCTTAGTGTACTGATCAGTACCTGAAAGTATCATCCAGTTTGGGTGAAAAAATATTTGTTGAGATTTCTGGAGATTCGTAATTTTGGGAAGCTTGGCAACCCCTTTCCATGAAAGTGTTTCTCGCCAGTCACTGCTTAGGGCTACATCATCAGGAAAAAAAACATAGAGATAGAACGTGAAAGTACTTTATTGTGTCAAGTTTCAAGAAGCTAGCAAAAACCGTGTTGGATTTAGAGTTCCAAATACATCTATCAATATAGGAGAAAACAGAGTGAAGCCTAAAAATTCAAACTGTTAATGGAAACGAACGCTTCAACATAGAAGAACGAAATCTGGGGAACCAAGTCGCCTTAGTGTACTGATCATTACCTGAAAGTATCATCCAGTTTGGGTGAAAAAATATTTGCTGGATTTCTGGAGATTCGTCATTTTGGGAAGCCTGGCAACCCCTTTCCATGAGAGAGTTTCTCGCCAGTCACTGCTTAGGGCTACATCAAGAGGAAACAAAACATAGAGATAGAACGTGAAACTACTTTATTGTGTCAAGTTTCAAGAAGCTAGCACAAACCGTGTTGGATTTAGAGTTCCAAATACATCTATCTATATAGGAGAAAACAGAGTGAAACCTAAAAATTCAAACTGTTACTGGAAACGAACGCTTCAACATAGAAGACCGAAATCTGGGGAACCAAGTCGCCTTAGTGTACTGATCATTACCTGAAAGTATCATCCAGTTTGGGTGAAAAAATATTTGCTGAGATTTCTGGAGATTCGTAATTTTGGGAAGCTTGGCAACCCCTTTCCATGAAAGTGTTTCTCGCCAGTCACTGCTTAGGGCTACATCAAGAGGAAACAAAACATAGAGATAGAACGTGAAACTACTTTATTGTGTCAAGTTTCAAGAAGCTAGCACAAACCGTGTTGGATTTAGAGTTCCAAATACATCTATCAATATAGGAGAAAACAGAGTGAAACCTAAAAATTCAAACTGTTACTGGAAACGAACGCTTCAACATAGAATAACGAAATTTGGGGAACCAAGTCGCCTTAGTGTACTGATCAGTACCTGAAAGTATCATCCAGTTTGGGTGAAAAAATATTTGTTGAGATTTCTGGAGATTCGTAATTTTGGGAAGCTTGGCAACCCCTTTCCATGAAAGTGTTTCTCGCCAGTCACTGCTTAGGGCTACATCATCAGGAAAAAAAACATAGAGATAGAACGTGAAAGTACTTTATTGTGTCAAGTTTCAAGAAGCCAGCACAAACCGTGTTGGATTTAGAGTTCCAAATACATCTATCAATATAGGAGAAAACAGAGTGAAACCTAAAAATTCAAACTGTTACTGGAAACGAACGCTTCAACATAGAAGAACGAAATTTGGGGAACCAAGTCGCCTTAGTGTACTGATCATTACCTGAAAGTATCATCCAGTTTGGGTGAAAAAATATTTGCTGAGATTTCTGTAGATTCCTAATTTTGTGAAGCTTGGCAACCCCTTTCCATGAAAGTGTTCCTCGCCAGTCACTGCTTAGGGCTACAAAAAGAGGAAACAAAACATAGAGATAGAACGTGAAACTACTTTATTGTGTCAAGTTTCAAGAAGCTAGCACAAACCGTGTTGGATTTAGAGTTCCAAATACATCTATCAATATAGGAGAAAACAGAGTGAAACCTAAAAATTCAAACTGTTACTGGAAACGAACGCTTCAACATAGAAGAACGAAATCTGGGGAACCAAGTCGCCTTAGTGTACTGATCATTACCTGAAAGTATCATCCAGTTTGGGTGAAAAAAATATTTGCTTAGATTTCTGGAGATTCGTCATTTTGGGAAACCTGGCAACCCCTTTCCATGAAAGTGTTTCTCGCCAGTCACTGCTTAGGGCTACACCAAGAGGAAACAAAACATAGAGATATAACGTGAAACTACTTTATCGTTTCAAGTTTCAAGAAGCTAGCACAAACAGTGTTGGATTTAGAGTTCCAAATATATCTATCAATATAGGAGAAAACAGAGTGAAACCTAAAAAATCAAACTGTTACTGGAAACGAACGCTTCAACATACAAGAATGAAATCTGGGGAACCAAGTCGCCTTAGTGTACTGATCATTACCTGAAAGTATCATCCAGTTTGGTTGAAAAAATATTTGCTGAGATTTCTGTAGATTCGTAATTTTGGGAAGCCTGGCAACCCCTTTCCATGAAAGTGTTCCTCTCCAGTCACTGCTTAGGGCTACATCAAGAGGAAACAAAACATAGAGATAGAACGTGAAACTACTTTATTGTGTCAAGTTTCAAGAAGCTAGCACAAACCGTGTTGGATTTAGAGTTCCAAATACATCTATCTATATAGGAGAAAACAGAGTGAAACCTAAAAATTCAAACTGTTACTGGAAACGAACGCTTCAACATAGAAGAACGAAATCTGGGGAACCAAGTCGCCTTAGTGTACTGATCATTACCTGAAAGTATCATCCAGTTTGGGTGAAAAAATATTTGCTGAGATTTCGGTAGATTCGTAATTTTGGGAAGCTTGGCAACCCCTTTCCATGAAAGTGTTTCTCGCCAGTCACTGCTTAGGGATACATCATCAGGAAACAAAACATAGAGATAGAACGTGAAACTACTTTATTGTGTCAAGTTTCAAGAAGCTAGCACAAACCGTGTTGGATTTAGAGTTCCAAATACATCTATCAATATAGAAGAAAACAGAGTGAAACCTAAAAATTCAAACTGTTACTGGAAACGAACGCTTCAACATAGAAGACCGAAATCTGGGTAACCAAGTCGCCTTAGTGTACTGCTCATTAGCTGAAAGTATCATCCATTTTGGGTGAAAAAATAGTTGCTGAGATTTCTGGAGATTCGTAATTTTGGGAAGCCTGGCAACCCCTTTCCATGAAAGTGTTTCTCGCCAGTCACTGCTTAGGGCTACATCAAGAGGAAACAAAACATAGAGATAGAACGTGAAAGTACTTTATTGTGTCAAGTTTCAAGAAGCTAGCACAAACCGTGTTGGATTTAGAGTTCCAAATACATCTATCAATATAGGAGAAAACAGAGTGAAACCTAAAAATTCAAACTGTTACTGGAAACGAACGCTTCAACATAGAAGAACGAAATCTGGGGAACCAAGTCGCCTTAGTGTACTGATCATTACCTGAAAGTATCATCCAGTTTGGGTGAAAAAATATTTGTTGAGATTTCTGGGGATTCGTAATTTTGGGAAGCTTGGCAACCCCTTTCCATGAAAGTGTTTCTCGCCAGTCACTGCTTAGGGCTACATCATCAGGAAAAAAAACATAGAGATAGAACGTGAAAGTACTTTATTGTGTCCAGTTTCAAGAAGCTAGCACAAACCGTGTTGGATTTAGAGTTCCAAATACATCTATCAATATAGGAGAAAACAGAGTGAAACCTAAAAATTCAAACTGTTACTGGAAACGAACGCTTCAACATAGAAGACCGAAATCTGGGGAACCAAGTCGCCTTAGTGTACTGATTATTACCTGAAAGTATCATCCAGTTTGGGTGAAAAAATATTTGCTGAGATTTCTGGAGATTCGTAATTTTGGGAAGCTTGGCAACCCCTTTCCATGAAAGTGTTTCTCGCCAGTCACTGCTTAGGGCTACATCAAGAGGAAACAAAACATAGAGATAGAACGTGAAACTACTTTATTGTGTCAAGTTTCAAGAAGCTAGCACAAACCGTGTTGGATTTAGAGTTCCAAATACATCTATCAATATAGGAGAAAACAGAGTGAAACCTAAAAATTCATACTGTTACTGGAAACGAACGCTTCAACATAGAAGAACGAAATCTCTGGAACCAAGTCGCCTTAGTGTACTGATCATTACCTGAAAGTATCATCCAGTTTGGGTGAAAAAATATTTGCTGAGATTTCTGGAGATTCGTCATTTTGGGAAGCCTGGCAACCCCTTTCCATGAAAGTGTTTCTCGCCAGTCACTGCTTAGGGCTACACCAAGAGGAAACAAAACATAGAGATATAACGTGAAACTACTTTATCGTTTCAAGTTTCAAGAAGCTAGCACAAACAGTGTTGGATTTAGAGTTCCAAATATATCTATCAATATAGGAGAAAACAGAGTGAAACCTAAAAAAATCAAACTGTTACTGGAAACGAACGCTTCAACATACAAGAACGAAATCTGGGGAACCAAGTCGCCTTAGTGTACTGATCATTACCTGAAAGTATCATCCAGTTTGGGTGAAAAAATATTTGCTGAGATTTCTGGAGATTCGTCATTTTGGGAAGCCTGGCAACCCCTTTCCATGAAAGTGTTTCTCGCCAGTCACTGCTTAGGGCTACATCAAGAGGAAACAAAACATAGAGGTAGAACGTGAAACTACTTTTTTGTGTCAAGTTTCAAGAAGCTAGCACAAACCGTGTTGGATTTAGAGTTCCAAATACATCTGTCAATATAGGAGAAAACAGAGTGAAACCTAAAAATTCAAACTGTTACTGGAAACGAACGCTTCATCATAGAAGAACGAAATTTGGGGAACCAAGTCGCCTTAGTGTACTGATCATTACCTGAAAGTATCATCCTGTTTGGGTGAAAAAATATTTGCTGAGATTTCTGTAGATTCGTAATTTGGGGAAGCTTGGCAACCCCTTTCCATGAAAGTGTTTCTCGCCAGTCACTGCTTAGGGCTACATCATCTGGAAACAAAACATAGAGATAGAACGTGAAACTACTTTATTGTGTCAAGTTTCAAGAAGCTAGCACAAACCGTGTTGGATTTAGAGTTCCAAATACATCTATCAATATAGGAGAAAACAGAGTGAAACCTAAAAATTCAAACTGTTACTGGAAACGAACGCTTCAACATAGAAGAACGAAATCTGGGGAACCAAGTCGCCTTAGTGTACTGATCATTACCTGAAAGTATCATCCAGTTTGGGTGAAAAAATATTTGCTGAGATTTCTGGAGATTCGTAATTTTGCAAAGCCTGGCAACCCCTTTCCATGAAAGTGTTGCTCGCCAGTCACTGCTTAGGGCTACATCATCAGGAAACAAAACATAGAGATAGAACGTGAAAGTACTTTATTGTGTCAAGTTTCAAGAAGCTAGCACAAACCGTGTTGGATTTAGAGTTCCAAATACATCTATCAATATAGGAGAAAACAAAGTGAAACCTAAAAATTCAAAATGTTACTGGAAACGAACGCTTCAACATAGAAGACCGAAATCTGGGGAACCAAGTCGCCTTAGTGTACTGATCGTTACCTGAAAGTATCATCCAGTTTGGGTGAAAAAATATTTGCTGAGATTTCTGGAGATTCGTAATTTTGGGAAGCCTGGCAACCCCTTTCCATGAAAGTGTTTCTCGCCAGTCACTGCTTAGGGCTACATCAAGAGGAAACAAAACATAGAGATAGAACGTGAAACTACTATATTGTGTCAAGTTTCAAGAAGCTAGCACAAACCGTGTTGGATTTAGAGTTCCAAATACATCTATCAATATAGGAGAAAACAGAGTGAAACCTAAAAATTCAAACTGTTACTGGAAACGAACGCTTCAACATAGAATAACGAAATTTGGGGAACCAAGTCGCCTTTGTGTACTGATCAATACCTGAAAGTATCATCCAGTTTGGGTGAAAAAATATTTGTTGAGATTTCTGGAGATTCGTAATTTTGCAAAGCCTGGCAACCCCTTTCCATTGAAGTGTTTCTCGCCAGTCACTGCTTAGGGCTACATCAAGAGGAAACAAAACATAGAGATAGAAGGTGAAACTACTTTATTGTGTCAAGTTTCAAGAAGCTAGCACAAACCGTGTTGGATTTAGAGTTCCAAATACATCTATCAATATAGGAGAAAACAGAGTGAAACCTAAAAATTCAAACTGTTACTGGAAACGAACGCTTCAACATAGAAGAACGAAATTTGGGGAACCAAGTCGCCTTAGTGTACTGATCATTACCTGAAAGTATCATCCAGTTCGGGAGAAAAAATATTTGCTTAGATTTCTGTAGATTCGTAATTTTGGGAAGCTTGGCAACCCCTTTCCATGAAAGTGTTTCTTGCCAGTCACTGCTTAGGGCTACAAAAAGAGGAAACAAAACATAGAGATAGAAGGTGAAACTACTTTATTGTGTCAAGTTTCAAGAAGCTAGCACAAACCGTGTTGGATTTAGAGTTCCAAATACATCTATCAATATAGGAGAAAACAGAGTGAAGCCTAAAAATTCAAACTGTTAATGGAAACGAACGCTTCAACATAGAAGAACGAAATCTGGGGAACCAAGTCGCCTTAGTGTACTGATCATTACCTGAAAGTATCATCCAGTTTGGGTGAAAAAATATTTGCTGGATTTCTGGAGATTCGTCATTTTGGGAAGCCTGGCAACCCCTTTCCATGAGAGAGTTTCTCGCCAGTCACTGCTTAGGGCTACATCAAGAGGAAACAAAACATAGAGATAGAACGTGAAACTACTTTATTGTGTCAAGTTTCAAGAAGCTAGCACAAACCGTGTTGGATTTAGAGTTCCAAATACATCTATCTATATAGGAGAAAACAGAGTGAAACCTAAAAATTCAAACTGTTACTGGAAACGAACGCTTCAACATAGAAGACCGAAATCTGGGGAACCAAGTCGCCTTAGTGTACTGATCATTACCTGAAAGTATCATCCAGTTTGGGTGAAAAAATATTTGCTGAGATTTCTGGAGATTCGTAATTTTGGGAAGCTTGGCAACCCCTTTCCATGAAAGTGTTTCTCGCCAGTCACTGCTTAGGGCTACATCAAGAGGAAACAAAACATAGAGATAGAACGTGAAACTACTTTATTGTGTCAAGTTTCAAGAAGCTAGCACAAACCGTGTTGGATTTAGAGTTCCAAATACATCTATCAATATAGGAGAAAACAGAGTGAAACCTAAAAATTCAAACTGTTACTGGAAACGAACGCTTCAACATAGAATAACGAAATTTGGGGAACCAAGTCGCCTTAGTGTACTGATCAGTACCTGAAAGTATCATCCAGTTTGGGTGAAAAAATATTTGTTGAGATTTCTGGAGATTCGTAATTTTGGGAAGCTTGGCAACCCCTTTCCATGAAAGTGTTTCTCGCCAGTCACTGCTTAGGGCTACATCATCAGGAAAAAAAACATAGAGATAGAACGTGAAAGTACTTTATTGTGTCAAGTTTCAAGAAGCTAGCAAAAACCGTGTTGGATTTAGAGTTCCAAATACATCTATCAATATAGGAGAAAACAGAGTGAAGCCTAAAAATTCAAACTGTTAATGGAAACGAACGCTTCAACATAGAAGAACGAAATCTGGGGAACCAAGTCGCCTTAGTGTACTGATCATTACCTGAAAGTATCATCCAGTTTGGGTGAAAAAATATTTGCTGGATTTCTGGAGATTCGTCATTTTGGGAAGCCTGGCAACCCCTTTCCATGAGAGAGTTTCTCGCCAGTCACTGCTTAGGGCTACATCAAGAGGAAACAAAACATAGAGATAGAACGTGAAACTACTTTATTGTGTCAAGTTTCAAGAAGCTAGCACAAACCGTGTTGGATTTAGAGTTCCAAATACATCTATCTATATAGGAGAAAACAGAGTGAAACCTAAAAATTCAAACTGTTACTGGAAACGAACGCTTCAACATAGAAGACCGAAATCTGGGGAACCAAGTCGCCTTAGTGTACTGATCATTACCTGAAAGTATCATCCAGTTTGGGTGAAAAAATATTTGCTGAGATTTCTAGAGATTCGTAATTTTGGGAAGCTTGGCAATCCCTTTCCATGAAAGTGTTTCTCGCCAGTCACTGCTTAGGGCTACATCAAGAGGAAACAAAACATAGAGATAGAACGTGAAACTACTTTATTGTGTCAAGTTTCAAGAAGCTAGCACAAACCGTGTTGGATTTAGAGTTCCAAATACATCTATCAATATAGGAGAAAACAGAGTGAAACCTAAAAATTCAAACTGTTACTGGAAACGAACGCTTCAACATAGAATAACGAAATTTGGGGAACCAAGTCGCCTTAGTGTACTGATCAGTACCTGAAAGTATCATCCAGTTTGGGTGAAAAAATATTTGTTGAGATTTCTGGAGATTCGTAATTTTGGGAAGCTTGGCAACCCCTTTCCATGAAAGTGTTTCTCGCCAGTCACTGCTTAGGGCTACATCATCAGGAAAAAAAACATAGAGATAGAACGTGAAAGTACTTTATTGTGTCAAGTTTCAAGAAGCCAGCACAAACCGTGTTGGATTTAGAGTTCCAAATACATCTATCAATATAGGAGAAAACAGAGTGAAACCTAAAAATTCAAACTGTTACTGGAAACGAACGCTTCAACATAGAAGAACGAAATTTGGGGAACCAAGTCGCCTTAGTGTACTGATCATTACCTGAAAGTATCATCCAGTTTGGGTGAAAAAATATTTGCTGAGATTTCTGTAGATTCCTAATTTTGGGAAGCTTGGCAACCCCTTTCCATGAAAGTGTTCCTCGCCAGTCACTGCTTAGGGCTACAAAAAGAGGAAACAAAACATAGAGATAGAACGTGAAACTACTTTATTGTGTCAAGTTTCAAGAAGCTAGCACAAACCGTGTTGGATTTAGAGTTCCAAATACATCTATCAATATAGGAGAAAACAGAGTGAAACCTAAAAATTCAAACTGTTACTGGAAACGAACGCTTCAACATAGAAGAACGAAATCTGGGGAACCAAGTCGCCTTAGTGTACTGATCATTACCTGAAAGTATCATCCAGTTTGGGTGAAAAAAATATTTGCTTAGATTTCTGGAGATTCGTCATTTTGGGAAGCCTGGCAACCCCTTTCCATGAAAGTGTTTCTCGCCAGTCACTGCTTAGGGCTACACCAAGAGGAAACAAAACATAGAGATATAACGTGAAACTACTTTATCGTTTCAAGTTTCAAGAAGCTAGCACAAACAGTGTTGGATTTAGAGTTCCAAATATATCTATCAATATAGGAGAAAACAGAGTGAAACCTAAAAAATCAAACTGTTACTGGAAACGAACGCTTCAACATACAAGAATGAAATCTGGGGAACCAAGTCGCCTTAGTGTACTGATCATTACCTGAAAGTATCATCCAGTTTGGTTGAAAAAATATTTGCTGAGATTTCTGTAGATTCGTAATTTTGGGAAGCCTGGCAACCCCTTTCCATGAAAGTGTTCCTCTCCAGTCACTGCTTAGGGCTACATCAAGAGGAAACAAAACATAGAGATAGAACGTGAAACTACTTTATTGTGTCAAGTTTCAAGAAGCTAGCACAAACCGTGTTGGATTTAGAGTTCCAAATACATCTATCTATATAGGAGAAAACAGAGTGAAACCTAAAAATTCAAACTGTTACTGGAAACGAACGCTTCAACATACAAGAACGAAATCTGGGGAACCAAGTCGCCTTAGTGTACTGCTCATTACCTGAAAGTATCATCCATTTTGGTTGAAAAAATATTTGCTGAGATTTCTGTAGATTCATAATTTTGGGAAGCTTGGCAACCCCTTTCCATGAAAGTGTTTCTCGCCAGTCACTGCTTAGGGATACATCATCAGGAAACAAAACATAGAGATAGAACGTGAAACTACTTTATTGTGTCAAGTTTCAAGAAGCTAGCACAAACCGTGTTGGATTTAGAGTTCCAAATACATCTATCAATATAGAAGAAAACAGAGTGAAACCTAAAAATTCAAACTGTTACTGGAAACGAACGCTTCAACATAGAAGACCGAAATCTGGGTAACCAAGTCGCCTTAGTGTACTGCTCATTAGCTGAAAGTATCATCCATTTTGGGTGAAAAAATATTTGCTGAGATTTCTGGAGATTCGTAATTTTGGGAAGCCTGGCAACCCCTTTCCATGAAAGTGTTTCTCGCCAGTCACTGCTTAGGGCTACATCAAGAGGAAACAAAACATAGAGATAGAACGTGAAAGTACTTTATTGTGTCAAGTTTCAAGAAGCTAGCACAAACCGTGTTGGATTTAGAGTTCCAAATACATCTATCAATATAGGAGAAAACAGAGTGAAACCTAAAAATTCAAACTGTTACTGGAAACGAACGCTTCATCATAGAAGAACGAAATTTGGGGAACCAAGTCGCCTTAGTGTACTGATCATTACCTGAAAGTATCATCCTGTTTGGGTGAAAAAATATTTGCTGAGATTTCTGTAGATTCGTAATTTGGGGAAGCTTGGCAACCCCTTTCCATGAAAGTGTTTCTCGCCAGTCACTGCTTAGGGCTACATCATCTGGAAACAAAACATAGAGATAGAACGTGAAACTACTTTATTGTGTCAAGTTTCAAGAAGCTAGCACAAACCGTGTTGGATTTAGAGTTCCAAATACATCTATCAATATAGGAGAAAACAGAGTGAAACCTAAAAATTCAAACTGTTACTGGAAACGAACGCTTCAACATAGAAGAACGAAATCTGGGGAACCAAGTCGCCTTAGTGTACTGATCATTACCTGAAAGTATCATCCAGTTTGGGTGAAAAAATATTTGCTGAGATTTCTGGAGATTCGTAATTTTGCAAAGCCTGGCAACCCCTTTCCATGAAAGTGTTGCTCGCCAGTCACTGCTTAGGGCTACATCATCAGGAAACAAAACATAGAGATAGAACGTGAAAGTACTTTATTGTGTCAAGTTTCAAGAAGCTAGCACAAACCGTGTTGGATTTAGAGTTCCAAATACATCTATCAATATAGGAGAAAACAGAGTGAAACCTAAAAATTCAAACTGTTACTGGAAACGAACGCTTCAACATAGAAGACCGAAATCTGGGGAACCAAGTCGCCTTAGTGTACTGATCGTTACCTGAAAGTATCATCCAGTTTGGGTGAAAAAATATTTGCTGGATTTCTGGAGATTCGTCATTTTGGGAAGCCTGGCAACCCCTTTCCATGAGAGAGTTTCTCGCCAGTCACTGCTTAGGGCTACATCAAGAGGAAACAAAACATAGAGATAGAACGTGAAACTACTTTATTGTGTCAAGTTTCAAGAAGCTAGCACAAACCGTGTTGGATTTAGAGTTCCAAATACATCTATCTATATAGGAGAAAACAGAGTGAAACCTAAAAATTCAAACTGTTACTGGAAACGAACGCTTCAACATACAAGAACGAAATCTGGGGAACCAAGTCGCCTTAGTGTACTGATCAGTACCTGAAAGTATCATCCAGTTTGGGTGAAAAAATATTTGTTGAGATTTCTGGAGATTCGTAATTTTGGGAAGCTTGGCAACCCCTTTCCATGAAAGTGTTTCTCGCCAGTCACTGCTTAGGGCTACATCATCAGGAAAAAAAACATAGAGATAGAACGTGAAAGTACTTTATTGTGTCAAGTTTCAAGAAGCCAGCACAAACCGTGTTGGATTTAGAGTTCCAAATACATCTATCAATATAGGAGAAAACAGAGTGAAACCTAAAAATTCAAACTGTTACTGGAAACGAACGCTTCAACATAGAAGAACGAAATTTGGGGAACCAAGTCGCCTTAATGTACTGATCATTACCTGAAAGTATCATCCAGTTTGGGTGAAAAAATATTTGCTGAGATTTCTGTAGATTCCTAATTTTGGGAAGCTTGGCAACCCCTTTCCATGAAAGTGTTCCTCGCCAGTCACTGCTTAGGGCTACAAAAAGAGGAAACAAAACATAGAGATAGAACTTGAAACTACTTTATTGTGTCAAGTTTCAAGAAGCTAGCACAAACCGTGTTGGATTTAGAGTTCCAAATACATCTATCAATATAGGAGAAAACAGAGTGAAACCTAAAAATTCAAACTGTTACTGGAAACGAACGCTTCAACATAGAAGAACGAAATCTGGGGAACCAAGTCGCCTTAGTGTACTGATCATTACCTGAAAGTATCATCCAGTTTGGGTGAAAAAATATTTGCTTAGATTTCTGGAGATTCGTCATTTTGGGAAGCCTGGCAACCCCTTTCCATGAAAGTGTTTCTCGCCAGTCACTGCTTAGGGCTACACCAAGAGGAAACAAAACATAGAGATATAACGTGAAACTACTTTATCGTTTCAAGTTTCAAGAAGCTAGCACAAACAGTGTTGGATTTAGAGTTCCAAATATATCTATCAATATAGGAGAAAACAGAGTGAAACCTAAAAAATCAAACTGTTACTGGAAACGAACGCTTCAACATACAAGAATGAAATCTGGGGAACCAAGTCGCCTTAGTGTACTGATCATTACCTGAAAGTATCATCCAGTTTGGTTGAAAAAATATTTGCTGAGATTTCTGTAGATTCGTAATTTTGGGAAGCCTGGCAACCCCTTTCCATGAAAGTGTTCCTCTCCAGTCACTGCTTAGGGCTACATCAAGAGGAAACAAAACATAGAGATAGAACGTGAAACTACTTTATTGTGTCAAGTTTCAAGAAGCTAGCACAAACCGTGTTGGATTTAGAGTTCCAAATACATCTATCTATATAGGAGAAAACAGAGTGAAACCTAAAAATTCAAACTGTTACTGGAAACGAACGCTTCAACATAGAAGAACGAAATCTGGGGAACCAAGTCGCCTTAGTGTACTGATCATTACCTGAAAGTATCATCCAGTTTGGGTGAAAAAATATTTGCTGAGATTTCTGTAGATTCGTAATTTTGGGAAGCTTGGCAACCCCTTTCCATGAAAGTGTTTCTCGCCAGTCACTGCTTAGGGATACATCATCAGGAAACAAAACATAGAGATAGAACGTGAAACTACTTTATTGTGTCAAGTTTCAAGAAGCTAGCACAAACCGTATTGGATTTAGAGTTCCAAATACATCTATCAATATAGAAGAAAACAGAGTGAAACCTAAAAATTCAAACTGTTACTGGAAACGAACGCTTCAACATAGAAGACCGAAATCTGGGTAACCAAGTCGCCTTAGTGTACTGCTCATTAGCTGAAAGTATCATCCATTTTGGGTGAAAAAATATTTGCTGAGATTTCTGGAGATTCGTAATTTTGGGAAGCCTGGCAACCCCTTTCCATGAAAGTGTTTCTCGCCAGTCACTGCTTAGGGCTACATCAAGAGGAAACAAAACATAGAGATAGAACGTGAAAGTACTTTATTGTGTCAAGTTTCAAGAAGCTAGCACAAACCGTGTTGGATTTAGAGTTCCAAATACATCTATCAATATAGGAGAAAACAGAGTGAAAAATAAAAATTCAAACTGTTACTGGAAACGAACGCTTCAACATAGAAGAACGAAATCTGGGGAACCAAGTCGCCTTAGTGTACTGATCATTACCTGAAAGTATCATCCAGTTTGGGTGAAAAAATATTTGTTGAGATTTCTGAGGATTCGTAATTTTGGGAAGCTTGGCATCCCCTTTCCATGAAAGTGTTTCTCGCCAGTCACTGCTTAGGGCTACATCATCAGGAAAAAAAACATAGAGATAGAACGTGAAAGTACTTTATTGTGTCCAGTTTCAAGAAGCTAGCACAAACCGTGTTGGATTTAGAGTTCCAAATACATCTATCAATATAGGAGAAAACAGAGTGAAACCTAAAAATTCAAACTGTTACTGGAAATGAACGCTTCAACATAGAAGACCGAAATCTGGGGAACCAAGTCGCCTTAGTGTACTGATTATTACCTGAAAGTATCATCCAGTTTGGGTGAAAAAATATTTGCTGAGATTTCTGGAGATTCGTAATTTTGGGAAGCTTGGCAACCCCTTTCCATGAAAGTGTTTCTCGCCAGTCACTGCTTAGGGCTACATCAAGAGGAAACAAAACATAGAGATAGAACGTGAAACTACTTTATTGTGTCAAGTTTCAAGAAGCTAGCACAAACCGTGTTGGATTTAGAGTTCCAAATACATCTATCAATATAGGAGAAAACAGAGTGAAACCTAAAAATTCATACTGTTACTGGAAACGAACGCTTCAACATAGAAGAACGAAATCTCTGGAACCAAGTCGCCTTAGTGTACTGATCATTACCTGAAAGTATCATCCAGTTTGGGTGAAAAAATATTTGCTTAGATTTCTGGAGATTCGTCATTTTGGGAAGCCTGGCAACCCCTTTCCATGAAAGTGTTTCTCGCCAGTCACTGCTTAGGGCTACATCAAGAGGAAACAAAACATAGAGATAGAAGTTGAAACTACTTTATTGTGTCAAGTTTCAAGAAGCTAGCACAAACCGTGTTGGATTTAGAGTTCCAAATACATCTATGAATATAGGAGAAAACAGAGTAAAACCTAAAAATTCAAACTGTTACTGGAAACGAACGCTTCAACATAGAGGAACGAAATTTGGGGAACCAAGTCACCTTAGTGTACTGATCATTACCTGAAAGTATCATCCAGTTTGGGTGAAAAAATATTTGCTGAGATTTCTGGAGATTCGTCATTTTGGGAAGCCTGGCAACCCCTTTCCATGAAAGTGTTTCTCGCCAGTCACTGCTTAGGGCTACACCAAGAGGAAACAAAACATAGAGATATAACGTGAAACTACTTTATCGTTTCAAGTTTCAAGAAGCTAGCACAAACAGTGTTGGATTTAGAGTTCCAAATATATCTATCAATATAGGAGAAAACAGATTGAAACCTAAAAAATCAAACTGTTACTGGAAACGAACGCTTCAACATACAAGAACGAAATCTGGGGAACCAAGTCGCCTTAGTGTACTGATCATTACCTGAAAGTATCATCCAGTTTGGGTGAAAAAATATTTGCTGAGATTTCTGGAGATTCGTCATTTTGGGAAGCCTGGCAACCCCTTTCCATGAAAGTGTTTCTCGCCAGTCACTGCTTAGGGCTACATCAAGAGGAAACAAAACATAGAGGTAGAACGTGAAACTACTTTTTTGTGTCAAGTTTCAAGAAGCTAGCACAAACCGTGTTGGATTTAGAGTTCCAAATACATCTGTCAATATAGGAGAAAACAGAGTGAAACCTAAAAATTCAAACTGTTACTGGAAACGAACGCTTCATCATAGAAGAACGAAATTTGGGGAACCAAGTCGCCTTAGTGTACTGATCATTACCTGAAAGTATCATCCTGTTTGGGTGAAAAAATATTTGCTGAGATTTCTGGAGATTCGTAATTTGGGGAAGCTTGGCAACCCCTTTCCATGAAAGTGTTTCTCGCCAGTCACTGCTTAGGGCTACATCATCAGGAAATAAAACATAGAGATAGAACGTGAAAGTACTTTATTGTGTCAAGTTTCAAGAAGCTAGCACTAACCGTGTTGGATTTAGAGTTCCAAATACATCTATCAATATAGGAGAAAACAGAGTGAAACCTAAAAATTCAAACTGTTACTGGAAACGAACGCTTCAACATAGAAGACCGAAATCTGGGGAACCAAGTCGCCTTAGTGTACTGATCATTACCTGAAAGTATCATCCATTTTGGGTGAAAAAATATTTGCTGAGATTTCTGGAGATTCGTCATTTTGGGAAGCCTGGCAACCCCTTTCCATGAAAGTGTTTCTCGCCAGTCACTGCTTAGGGCTACATCAAGAGGAAACAAAACATAGAGGTAGAACGTGAAACTACTTTTTTGTGTCAAGTTTCAAGAAGCTAGCACAAACCGTGTTGGATTTAGAGTTCCAAATACATCTATCAATATAGGAGAAAACAGAGTGAAACCTAAAAATTCAAACTGTTACTGGAAACGAACGCTTCAACATAGAAGAATGAAATTTGGGGAACCAAGTCGCCTTAGTGTACTGATCATTACCTGAAAGTATCATCCAGTTTGGGTGAAAAAATATTTGCTGAGATTTCTGGAGATTCGTAATTTTGGGAAGCCTGGCAACCCCTTTCCATTAAAGTGTTTCTCTCCAGTCACTGCTTAGGGGTACATCAAGAGGAAACAAAACATAGAGGTAGAACATGAAACTACTTTATTGTGTCAAGTTTCAAGAAGCTAGCACAAACCGTGTTGGATTTAGAGTTCCAAATACATCTATCTATATAGGAGAAAACAGAGTGAAACCTAAAAATTCAAACTGTTACTGGAAACGAACGCTTCATGATAGAAGAACGAAATTTGGGGAACCAAGTCGCCTTAGTGTACTGATCATTACCTGAAAGTATCATCCAGTTTGGGTGAAAAAATATTTGCTGAGATTTCTGTAGATTCGTAATTTTGGGAAGCTTGGCAACCCCTTTCCATGAAAGTGTTTCTCGCCAGTCACTGCTTAGGGCTACATCATCAGGAAAAAAAACATAGAGATAGATCGTCAAACTACTTTATTGTGTCAAGTTTCAAGAAGCTAGCACAAACCGTGTTGGATTTAGAGTTCCAAATACATCTATCAATATAGGAGAAAACAGAGTGAAACCTAAAAATTCAAACTGTTACTGGAAACGAACGCTTCAACATAGAAGACCGAAATCTGGGGAACCAAGTCGCCTTAGTGTACTGCTCATTACCTGAAAGTATCATCCATTTTGGGTGAAAAAATATTTGCTGAGATTTCTGGAGATTTCTAATTTTGCAAAGCCTGGCAACCCCTTTCCATGAAAGTGTTTCTCGCCAGTCACTGCTTAGGGCTACATCAAGAGGAAACAAAACATAGAGATAGAAGGTGAAACTACTTTATTGTGTCAAGTTTCAAGAAGCTAGCACAAACCGTGTTGGATTTAGAGTTCCAAATACATCTATCAATATAGGAGAAAACAGAGTGAAACCTAAAAATTCAAACTGTTACTGGAAACGAACGCTTCAACATAGAATAACGAAATTTGGGGAACCAAGTCGCCTTAGTGTACTGATCATTACCTGAAAGTATCATCCAGTTTGGGTAAAAAAATATTTGCTGATTTTTCTGGAGATTCGTAATTTTGCAAAGCCTGGCAACGCCTTTCCATGAAAGTGTTTCTCGCCAGTCACTGCTTAGGGCTACATCAAGAGGAAACAAAACATAGAGATAGAAGGTGAAGCTACTTTATTGTGTCAAGTTTCAAGAAGCTAGCACAAACCGTGTTGGATTTAGAGTTCCAAATACATCTATCAATATAGGAGAAAACAGAGTGAAACCTAAAAATTCAAACTGTTACTGGATACGAACGCTTCAACATAGAAGAACGAAATCTGGGGAACCAAGTCGCCTTAGTGTACTGATCATTACCTGAAAGTATAATTCAGTTTGGGTGAAAAAATATTTGCTGAGATTTCTGGAGATTCGTCATTTTGGTAAGCCTGGCAACCCCTTTCCATGAAAGGGTTTTTTGCCAGTCACTGCTTAGGGCTACATCAAGAGGAAACAAAACATAGAGATAGAAGGTGAAACTACTTTATTGTGTCAAGTTTCAAGAAGCTAGCACAAACCGTGTTGGATTTAGAGTTTCAAATACATGTATGAATATAGGAGAAAACAGAGTGAAACCTAAAAATTCAAACTGTTACTGGAAACGAACGCTTCAACATAGAAGAACGAAATTTGGGGAACCAAGTCACCTTAGTGTACTGATCATTACCTGAAAGTATCATCCAGTTTGGGTGAAAAAATATTTGCTGAGATTTCTGTAGATTCGTAATTTTGGGAAACTTGGCAACCCCTTTCCATGAAAGTGTTTCTCGCCAGTCACTGCTTAGGGCTACATCAAGAGGAAACAAAACATAGAGATAGAACGTGAAACTACTTTATTGTGTCAAGTTTCAAGAAGCTAGCACAAACCGTGTTGGATTTAGAGTTCCAAATACATCTATCAATATAGGAGAAAACAGAGTGAAACCTAAAAATTCAAAAAGTTACTGGAAACGAACGCTTCATCATAGAAGAACGAAATTTGGGGAACCAAGTCGCCTTAGTGTACTGATCATTACCTGAAAGTATCATCCAGTTTGGGTGAAAAAATATTTGCTGAGATTTCTGGAGATTCGTAATTTTGGGAAGCTTGGCAACCCCTTTCCATGAAAGTGTTTCTCGCCAGTCACTGCTTAGGGCTACATCATCAGGAAACAAAACATAGAGATAGAACGTGAAAGTACTTTATTGTGTCAAGTTTCAAGAAGCTAGCACAAACCGTGTTGGATTTAGAGTTCCAAATACATCTATCAATATAGGAGAAAACAGAGTGAAACCTAAAAATTCAAACTGTTACTGGAAACGAACGCTTCAACATAGAAGAACGAAATCTGGGGAACCAAGTCGCCTTAGTGTACTGCTCATTACCTGAAAGTATCATCCATTTTGGGTGAAAAAATATTTGCTGAGATTTCTGGAGATTCGTCATTTTGGGAAGCCTGGCCACCCCTTTCCATGAAAGTGTTTCTCGCCAGTCACTGCTTAGGGCTACATCAAGAGGAAACAAAACATAGAGATAGAAGGTGAAACTACTTTATTGTGTCAAGTTGCAAGAAGCTAGCACAAACCGTGTTGGATTTAGAGTTCCAAATACATCTATCAATATAGGAGAAAACAGAGTGAAACCTAAAAATTCAAACTGTTACTGGAAACGAACGCTTCAACATAGAAGAACGAAATCTGGGGAACCAAGTCGCCTTAGTGTACTGATCATTACCTGAAAGTATCATCCAGTTTGGGTGAAAAAATATTTGCTGAGATTTCTGGAGATTCGTAATTTTGCAAAGCCTGGCAACCCCTTTCCATGAAAGTGTTTCTCGCCAGTCACTGCTTAGGGCTACATCATCAGGAAACAAAACATAGAGATAGAACGTGAAACTACTTTATTGTGTCAAGTTTCAAGAAGCTAGCACAAACCGTGTTGGATTTAGAGTTCCAAATACATCTATCAATATAGGAGAAAACAGAGTGAAACCTAAAAATTCAAACTGTTACTGGAAACGAACGTTTCAACATAGAATAACAAAATTTGGGGAACCAAGTCGCCTTAGTGTACTGCTCATTACCTGAAAGTATCATCCATTTTAGGTGAAAAAATATTTGCTGAGATTTCTGGAGATTCGTAATTTTGGGAAGCCTGGCAACCCCTTTCCATGAAATTTTTCTCGCCAGTCACTGCTTAGGGCTACATCAAGAGGAAACAAAACATAGAGATAGAACGCGAAACTACTTTATTGTGTCAAGTTTCAAGAAGCTAGCATAAACCGTGTTGGATTTAGAGTTCCAAATACATCTATCAATATAGGAGAAAACAGAGTGAAACCTAAAAATTCAAACTGTTACTGGAAACGAACGCTTCAACATAGAATAACGAAATTTGGGGAACCAAGTCGCCTTAGTGTACTGATCATTACCTGAAAGTATCATCCAGTTTGGGTGAAAAAATATTTGCTGAGATTTCTGTAGATTCGTAATTTTGGGAAACTTGGCAACCCCTTTCCATGAAAGTGTTTCTCGCCAGTCACTGCTTAGGGCTACAAAAAGAGGAAACAAAACATAGAGATAGAACGTGAAACTACTTTATTGTGTCACGTTTCAAGAAGCTAGCACAAACCGTGTTGGATTTAGAGTTCCAAATACATCTATCTATATAGGAGAAAACAGAGTGAAACCTAAAAATTCAAACTGTTACTGGAAACGAACGCTTCATGATAGAAGAACGAAATTTGGGGAACCAAGTCGCCTTTTGTACTTATCATTACCTGAAAGTATCATCCAGTTTGGGTGAAAAAATATTTGCTGAGATTTCTGTAGATTCGTAATTTTGGGAAGCTTGGCAACCCCTTTCCATGAAAGTGTTTCTCGCCAGTCACTGCTTAGGGCTACATCATCAGGAAAAAAAAACATAGAGATAGATCGTCAAACTACTTTATTGTGTCAAGTTTCAAGAAGCTAGCACAAACCGTGTTGGATTTAGAGTTCCAAATACATCTATCAATATAGGAGAAAACAGAGTGAAACCTAAAAATTCAAACTGTTACTGGAAACGAACGCTTCAACATAGAAGACCGAAATCTGGGGAACCAAGTCGCCTTAGTGTACTGCTCATTACCTGAAAGTATCATCCATTTTGGGTGAAAAAATATTTGCTGAGATTTCTGGAGATTCGTAATTTTGCAAAGCCTGGCAACCCCTTTCCATGAAAGTGTTTCTCGCCAGTCACTGCTTAGGGCTACATCAAGAGGAAACAAAACATAGAGATAGAAGGTGAAACTACTTTATTGTGTCAAGTTTCAAGAAGCTAGCACAAACCGTGTTGGATTTAGAGTTCCAAATACATCTATCAATATAGGAGAAAACAGAGTGAAACCTAAAAATTCAAACTGTTACTGGAAACGAACGCTTCAACATAGAATAACGAAATTTGGGGAACCAAGTCGCCTTAGTGTACTGATCATTACCTGAAAGTATCATCCAGTTTGGGTAAAAAAATATTTGCTGAGATTTCTGGAGATTCGTCATTTTGGGAAGCCTGGCAACCCCTTTCCATGAAAGTGTTTCTCGCCAGTCACTGCTTAGGGCTACATCAAGAGGAAACAAAACATAGAGATAGAAGGTGAAACTACTTTATTGTGTCAAGTTTCAAGAAGCTAGCACAAACCGTGTTGGATTTAGAGTTCCAAATACATCTATCAATATAGGAGAAAACAGAGTGAAACCTAAAAATTCAAACTGTTACTGGAAACGAACGCTTCAACATAGAATAACGAAATTTGGGGAACCAAGTCGCCTTAGTGTACTGATCATTACCTGAAAGTATCATCCAGTTTGGGTAAAAAAATATTTGCTGAGATTTCTGGAGATTCGTCATTTTGGGAAGCCTGGCAACCCCTTTCCATGAAAGTGTTTCTCGCCAGTCACTGCTTAGGGCTACATCAAGAGGAAACAAAACATAGAGATAGAACGTGAAACTACTTTATTGTGTCAAGTTTCAAGAAGCTAGCACAAACCGTGTTGGATTTAGAGTTCCAAATACATCTATCAATATAGGAGAAAACAGAGTGAAACCTAAAAATTCAAACTGTTACTGGAAACGAACGCTTCAACATAGAAGAACGAAATCTGGGGAACCAAGTCGCCTTAGTGTACTGACCATTAACTGAAAGTATCATCCAGTTTGGGTGAAAAAATATTTGCTGAGATTTCTGTAGATTCGTAATTTTGGGAAACTTGGCAACCCCTTTCCATGAAAGTGTTTCTCGCCAGTCACTGCTTAGGGCTACAAAAAGAGGAAACAAAACATAGAGATAGAACGTGAAACTACTTTATTATGTCACGTTTCAAGAAGCTAGCACAAACCGTGTTGGATTTAGAGTTCCAAATACATCTATCAATATAGGAGAAAACAGAGTGAAACCTAAAAATTCAAACTGTTACTGGAAACGAACGCTTCAACATAGAAGAACGAAATCTGGGGAACCAAGTCGCCTTAGTGTACTGATCATTACCTGAAAGTATCATCCAGTTTGGGTGAAAAAATATTTGCTGAGATTTCTGGAGATTCGTCATTTTGGGAAGCCTGGCAACCCCTTTCCATGAAAGTGTTTCTCGCCAGTCACTGCTTAGGGCTACATCAAGAGGAAACAAAACATAGAGATAGAAGGTGAAACTACTTTATTGTGTCAAGTTTCAAGAAGCTAGCAAAAACCGTGTTGGATTTAGAGTTCCAAATACATCTATCAATATAGGAGAAAACAGAGTGAAACCTAAAAATTCAAACTGTTACTGGAAACGAACGCTTCAACATAGAATAACGAAATTTGGGGAACCAAGTCGCCTTAGTGTACTGATCATTACCTGAAAGTATCATCCAGTTTGGGTAAAAAAATATTTGCTGAGATTTCTGGAGATTCGTAATTTTGGGAAGCCTGGCAACCCCTTTCCATGAAAGTGTTTCTCGCCAGTCACTGCTTAGGGCTACATCAAGAGGAAACAAAACATAGAGATAGAACGTGAAACTACTTTATTGTGTCAAGTTTCAAGAAGCTAGCACAAACCGTGTTGGATTTAGAGTTCCAAATACATCTATCAATATAGGAGAAAACAGAGTGAAACCTAAAAATTCAAACTGTTACTGGAAACGAACGCTTCAACATAGAAGAACGAAATTTGGGGAACCAAGTCGCCTTAGTGTACTGACCATTAACTGAAAGTATCATCCAGTTTGGGTGAAAAAATATTTGCTGAGATTTCTGTAGATTCGTAATTTTGGGAAACTTGGCAACCCCTTTCCATGAAAGTGTTTCTCGCCAGTCACTGCTTAGGGCTACAAAAAGAGGAAACAAAACATAGAGAAAGAACGTGAAACTACTTTATTATGTCATGTTTCAAGAAGCTAGCACAAACCGTGTTGGATTTAGAGTTCCAAATACATCTATCAATATAGGAGAAAACAGAGTGAAACCTAAAAATTCAAACTGTTACTGGAAACGAACGCTTCAACATAGAAGAACGAAATCTGGGGAACCAAGTCGCCTTAGTGTACTGATCATTACCTGAAAGTATCATCCAGTTTGGGTGAAAAAATATTTGCTGAGAATTCTGGAGATTCGTCATTTTGGGAAGCCTGGCAACCCCTTTCCATGAAAGTGTTTCTCGCCAGTCACTGCTTAGGGCTACATCAAGAGGAAACAAAACATAGAGATAGAAGGTGAAACTACTTTATTGTGTCAAGTTGCAAGAAGCTAGCACAAACCGTGTTGGATTTAGAGTTCCAAATACATCTATCAATATAGGAGAAAACAGAGTGAAACCTAAAAATTCAAACTGTTACTGGAAACGAACGCTTCATCATAGAAGAACAAAATTTGGGGAACCAAGTCACCTTAGTGTAGTGATCATTACCTGAAAGTATCATCCAGTTTGGGTGAAAAAATATTTGCTGAGATTTCTGGAGATTCGTAATTTTGGGAAGCTTGGCAACCCCTTTCCATGAAAGTGTTTCTCGCCAGTCACTGCTTAGGGCTACATCATCAGGAAACAAAACATAGAGATAGAACGTGAAAGTACTTTATTGTGTCAAGTTTCAAGAAGCTAGCACAAACCGTGTTGGATTTAGAGTTCCAAATACATCTATCAATATAGGAGAAAACAGAGTGAAACCTAAAAATTCAAACTGTTACTGGAAACGAACGCTTCAACATAGAAGACCGAAATCTGGGGAACCAAGTCGCCTTAGTGTACTGATCATTACCTGAAAGTATCATCCAGTTTGGGTGAAAAAATTTTTGCTGAGATTTCTGGAGATTCGTAATTTTGGGAAGCCTGGCAACCCCTTTCCATGAAAGTGTTTCTCGCCAGTCACTGCTTAGGGCTACATCAAGAGGAAACAAAACATAGACATAGAAGGTGAAACTACTTTATTGTGTCAAGTTTCAAGAAGCTAGCACAAACCGTGTTGGATTTAGAGTTCCAAATACATCTATCAATATAGGAGAAAACAGAGTGAAACCTAAAAATTCAAACTGTTACTGGAAACGAACGCTTCAACATAGAATAACGAAATTTGGGGAACCATGTCGCCTTTGTGTACTGATCATTACCTGAAAGTATCATCCAGTTTGGGTGAAAAAATATTTGCTGAGATTTCTGGAGATTCGTAATATTGCAAAGCCTGGCAACCCCTTTCCATTGAAGTGTTTCTCGCCAGTCACTTCTTAGGGCTACATCAAGAGGAAACAAAACATAGAGATAGAAGGTGAAACTACTTTATTGTGTCAAGTTTCAAGAAGCTAGCACAAACCGTGTTGGATTTAGAGTTCCAAATACATCTATGAATATAGGAGAAAACAGAGTGAAACCTAAATATTCAAACTGTTACTGGAAACGAACGCTTCAACGTAGAAGAACGAAATTTGTGGAACCAAGTCGCCTTAGTGTACTGATCATTACCTGAAAGTATCATCCAGTTTGGGTGAAAAAATATTTTCTGAGATTTCTGGAGATTCATCATTTTGGGAAGCCTGGCAACCCCTTTCCATGAAAGTGTTTCTTGCCAGTCACTGCTTAGGGCTACATCAAGAGGAAACAAAACATAGAGATAGAACGTGAAACTACTTTATTGTTTCAAGTTTCAAGAAGCTAGCACAAACCGTGTTGGATTTAGAGTTCCAAATACATCTATCAATACAGGAGAAAACAGAGTGAAACCTAAAAAATCAAACTGTTACTGCAAACGAACGCTTCAACATAGAAGAACGAAATCTGGGGAACCAAGTCGCCTTAGTGTACTGCTCATTACCTGAAAGTATCATCCATTTTGGGTGAAAAAATATTTGCTGAGATTTCTGGAGATTCGTAATTTTGGGAAGCCTGGCAACCCCTTTCCATGAAAGTGTTTCTCGCCAGTCACTGCTTAGGGCTACATCAAGAGGAAACAAAACATAGAGATAGAACGTGAAACTACTTTATTGTGTCAAGTTTCAAGAAGCTAGCACAAACCGTGTTGGATTTAGAGTTCCAAATACATCTATCAATATAGGAGAAAACAGAGTGAAACCTAAAAATTCATACTGTTACTGGAAACGAACGCTTCAACATAGAAGAACGAAATTTGGGGAACCAAGTCGCCTTAGTGTACTGATCATTACCTGAAAGTATCATCCAGTTTGGGTGAAAAAATATTTGCTGAGATTTCTGGAGATTCGTCATTTTGGGAAGCCTGGCAACCCCTTTCCATGAAAGTGTTTCTCGCCAGTCACTGCTTAGGGCTACATCAAGAGGAAACAAAACATAGAGATAGAAGGTGAAACTACTTTATTGTGTCAAGTTTCAAGAAGCTAGCACAAACCGTGTTGGATTTAGAGTTCCAAATACATCTATGAATATAGGAGAAAACAGAGTAAAACCTAAAAATTCAAACTGTTACTGGAAACGAACGCTTCAACATAGAGGAACGAAATTTGGGGAACCAAGTCACCTTAGTGTACTGATCATTACCTGAAAGTATCATCCAGTTTGGGTGAAAAAATATTTGCTGAGATTTCTGGAGATTCGTCATTTTGGGAAGCCTGGCAACCCCTTTCCATGAAAGTGTTTCTCGCCAGTCACTGCTTAGGGCTACACCAAGAGGAAACAAAACATAGAGATATAACGTGAAACTACTTTATCGTTTCAAGTTTCAAGAAGCTAGCACAAACAGTGTTGGATTTAGAGTTCCAAATATATCTATCAATATAGGAGAAAACAGATTGAAACCTAAAAAATCAAACTGTTACTGGAAACGAACGCTTCAACATACAAGAACGAAATCTGGGGAACCAAGTCGCCTTAGTGTACTGATCATTACCTGAAAGTATCATCCAGTTTGGGTGAAAAAATATTTGCTGAGATTTCTGGAGATTCGTCATTTTGGGAAGCCTGGCAACCCCTTTCCATGAAAGTGTTTCTCGCCAGTCACTGCTTAGGGCTACATCAAGAGGAAACAAAACATAGAGGTAGAACGTGAAACTACTTTTTTGTGTCAAGTTTCAAGAAGCTAGCACAAACCGTGTTGGATTTAGAGTTCCAAATACATCTGTCAATATAGGAGAAAACAGAGTGAAACCTAAAAATTCAAACTGTTACTGGAAACGAACGCTTCATCATAGAAGAACGAAATTTGGGGAACCAAGTCGCCTTAGTGTACTGATCATTACCTGAAAGTATCATCCTGTTTGGGTGAAAAAATATTTGCTGAGATTTCTGTAGATTCGTAATTTGGGGAAGCTTGGCAACCCCTTTCCATGAAAGTGTTTCTCGCCAGTCACTGCTTAGGGCTACATCATCTGGAAACAAAACATAGAGATAGAACGTGAAACTACTTTATTGTGTCAAGTTTCAAGAAGCTAGCACAAACCGTGTTGGATTTAGAGTTCCAAATACATCTATCAATATAGGAGAAAACAGAGTGAAACCTAAAAATTCAAACTGTTACTGGAAACGAACGCTTCAACATAGAAGAACGAAATCTGGGGAACCAAGTCGCCTTAGTGTACTGATCATTACCTGAAAGTATCATCCAGTTTGGGTGAAAAAATATTTGCTGAGATTTCTGGAGATTCGTAATTTTGCAAAGCCTGGCAACCCCTTTCCATGAAAGTGTTGCTCGCCAGTCACTGCTTAGGGCTACATCATCAGGAAACAAAACATAGAGATAGAACGTGAAAGTACTTTATTGTGTCAAGTTTCAAGAAGCTAGCACAAACCGTGTTGGATTTAGAGTTCCAAATACATCTATCAATATAGGAGAAAACAGAGTGAAACCTAAAAATTCAAACTGTTACTGGAAACGAACGCTTCAACATAGAAGACCGAAATCTGGGGAACCAAGTCGCCTTAGTGTACTGATCGTTACCTGAAAGTATCATCCAGTTTGGGTGAAAAAATATTTGCTGAGATTTCTGGAGATTCGTAATTTTGGGAAGCCTGGCAACCCCTTTCCATGAAAGTGTTTCTCGCCAGTCACTGCTTAGGGCTACATCAAGAGGAAACAAAACATAGAGATAGAACGTGAAACGACTATATTGTGTCAAGTTTCAAGAAGCTAGCACAAACCGTGTTGGATTTAGAGTTCCAAATACATCTATCAATATTGGAGAAAACAGAGTGAAACCTAAAAATTCAAACTGTTACTGGAAACGAACGCTTCAACATAGAATAACGAAATTTGGGGAACCAAGTCGCCTTTGTGTACTGATCAATACCTGAAAGTATCATCCAGTTTGGGTGAAAAAATATTTGTTGAGATTTCTGGAGATTCGTAATTTTGCAAAGCCTGGCAACCCCTTTCCATTGAAGTGTTTCTCGCCAGTCACTGCTTAGGGCTACATCAAGAGGAAACAAAACATAGAGATAGAAGGTGAAACTACTTTATTGTGTCAAGTTTCAAGAAGCTAGCACAAACCGTGTTGGATTTAGAGTTCCAAATACATCTATCAATATAGGAGAAAACAGAGTGAAACCTAAAAATTCAAACTGTTACTGGAAACGAACGCTTCAACATAGAAGAACGAAATTTGGGGAACCAAGTCGCCTTAGTGTACTGATCATTACCTGAAAGTATCATCCAGTTTGGGAGAAAAAATATTTGCTGAGATTTCTGTAGATTCGTAATTTTGGGAAGCTTGGCAACCCCTTTCCATGAAAGTGTTTCTTGCCAGTCACTGCTTAGGGCTACAAAAAGAGGAAACAAAACATAGAGATAGAAGGTGAAACTACTTTATTGTGTCAAGTTTCAAGAAGCTAGCACAAACCGTGTTGGATTTAGAGTTCCAAATACATCTATCAATATAGGAGAAAACAGAGTGAAACCTAAAAATTCAAACTGTTACTGGAAACGAACGCTTCAACATAGAAGAACGAAATCTGGGGAACCAAGTCGCCTTAGTGTACTGATCATTACCTGAAAGTATCATCCAGTTTGGGTGAAAAAATATTTGCTGGATTTCTGGAGATTCGTCATTTTGGGAAGCCTGGCAACCCCTTTCCATGAGAGAGTTTCTCGCCAGTCACTGCTTAGGGCTACATCAAGAGGAAACAAAACATAGAGATAGAACGTGAAACTACTTTATTGTGTCAAGTTTCAAGAAGCTAGCACAAACCGTGTTGGATTTAGAGTTCCAAATACATCTATCAATATAGGAGAAAACAGAGTGAAACCTAAAAATTCAAACTGTTACTGGAAACGAACGCTTCAACATAGAAGAACGAAATTTGGGGAACCAAGTCACCTTAGTGTACTGATCATTACCTGAAAGTATCATCCAGTTTGGGTGAAAAAATATTTGCTGAGATTTCTGGAGATTCGTCATTTTGGGAAGCCTGGCAACCCCTTTCCATGAAAGTGTTTCTCGCCAGTCACTGCTTAGGGCTACATCAAGAGGAAACAAAACATAGAGATAGAACGTGAAACTACTTTATTGTGTCAAGTTTCAAGAAGCTAGCACAAACCGTGTTGGATTTAGAGTTCCAAATACATCTATCAATATAGGAGAAAACAGAGTGAAACCTAAAAATTCAAACTGTTACTGGAAACGAACGCTTCAACATAGAAGAACGAAATTTGGGGAACCAAGTCGCCTTAGTGTACTGATCATTACCTGAAAGTATCATCCAGTTTGGGTGAAAAAATATTTGCTGAGATTTCTGGAGATTCGTAATTTTGGGAAGCTTGGCAACCCCTTTCCATGAAAGTGTTTCTCGCCAGTCACTGCTTAGGGCTACATCATCAGGAAACAAAACATAGAGATAGAACGTGAAACTACTTTATTGTGTCAAGTTTCAAGAAGCTAGCAAAAACCGTGTTGGATTTAGAGTTCCAAATACATCTATCAATATAGGAGAAAACAGAGTGAAACCTAAAAATTCAAACTGTTACTGGAAACGAACGCTACAACATAGAAGAACGAAATCTGGGGAACCAAGTTGCCTTAGTGAACTGCTCATTACCTGAAAGTCTCATCCATTTTGGGTGAAAAAATATTTGCTGAGATTTCTGGAGATTCGTAATTTTGGGAAGCCTGGCAACCCCTTTCCATGAAAGTGTTTCTCGCCAGTCACTGCTTAGGGCTACATCAAGAGGAAACAAAACATAGAGATAGAACGTGAAACTACTTTATTGTGTCAAGTTTCAAGAAGCTAGCACAAACCGTGTTGGATTTAGAGTTCCAAATACATCTATCAATATAGGAGAAAACAGAGTGAAACCTAAAAATTCAAACTGTTACTGGAAACGAACGCTTCATCATAGAAGAACAAAATTTGGGGAACCAAGTCACCTTAGTGTACTGATCATTACCTGAAAGTATCATCCAGTTTGGGTGAAAAAATATTTGCTGAGATTTCTGGAGATTCGTAATTTTGGGAAGCTTGGCAACCCCTTTCCATGGAAGTGTTTCTCGCCAGTCACTGCTTAGGGCTACATCATCAGGAAACAAAACATAGAGATAGAACGTGAAAGTACTTTATTGTGTCAAGTTTCAAGAAGCTAGCACAAACCGTGTTGGATTTAGAGTTCCAAATACATCTATCAATATAGGAGAAAACAGAGTGAAACCTAAAAATTCAAACTGTTACTGGAAACGAACGCTTCAACATAGAAGACCGAAATCTGGGGAACCAAGTCGCCTTAGTGTACTGATCATTACCTGAAAGTATCATCCAGTTTGGGTGAAAAAATTTTTGCTGAGATTTCTGGAGATTCGTAATTTTGGGAAGCCTGGCAACCCCTTTCCATGAAAGTGTTTCTCGCCAGTCACTGCTTAGGGCTACATCAAGAGGAACCAAAACATAGACATAGAAGGTGAAACTACTTTATTGTGTCAAGTTTCAAGAAGCTAGCACAAACCGTGTTGGATTTAGAGTTCCAAATACATCTATCAATATAGGAGAAAACAGAGTGAAACCTAAAAATTCAAACTGTTACTGGAAACGAACGCTTCAACATAGAATAACGAAATTTGGGGAACCATGTCGCCTTTGTGTACTGATCATTACCTGAAAGTATCATCCAGTTTGGGTGAAAAAATATTTGCTGAGATTTCTGGAGATTCGTAATATTGCAAAGCCTGGCAACCCCTTTCCATTGAAGTGTTTCTCGCCAGTCACTTCTTAGGGCTACATCAAGAGGAAACAAAACATAGAGATAGAAGGTGAAACTACTTTATTGTGTCAAGTTTCAAGAAGCTAGCACAAACCGTGTTGGATTTAGAGTTCCAAATACATCTATCAATATAGGAGAAAACAGAGTGAAACCTAAAAATTCAAACTGTTACTGGAAACGAACGCTTCAACATAGAAGAACGAAATTTGGGGAACCAAGTCGCCTTAGTGTACTGATCATTACCTGAAAGTATCATCCAGTTTGGGTGAAAAAATATTTGCTGAGATTTCTGGAGATTCGTAATTTTTGGAAGCTTGGCAACCCCTTTCCATGAAAGTGTTTCTAGCCAGTCACTGCTTAGGGCTACATCAAGAGGAAACAAAACATAGAGATAGAAGGTGAAACTACTTTATTGTGTCAAGTTTCAAGAAGCTAGCACAAACCGTGTTGGATTTAGAGTTCCAAATACATCTATGAATATAGGAGAAAACAGAGTGAAACCTAAATATTCAAACTGTTACTGGAAACGAACGCTTCAACGTAGAAGAACGAAATTTGTGGAACCAAGTCGCCTTAGTGTACTGATCATTACCTGAAAGTATCATCCAGTTTGGGTGAAAAAATATTTTCTGAGATTTCTGGAGATTCATCATTTTGGGAAGCCTGGCAACCCCTTTCCATGATAGTGTTTCTTGCCAGTCACTGCTTAGGGCTACATCAAGAGGAAACAAAACATAGAGATAGAACGTGAAACTACTTTATTGTTTCAAGTTTCAAGAAGCTAGCACAAACCGTGTTGGATTTAGAGTTCCAAATACATCTATCAATACAGGAGAAAACAGAGTGAAACCTAAAAAATCAAACTGTTACTGCAAACGAACGCTTCAACATAGAAGAACGAAATCTGGGGAACCAAGTCGCCTTAGTGTACTGCTCATTACCTGAAAGTATCATCCATTTTGGGTGAAAAAATATTTGCTGAGATTTCTGGAGATTCGTAATTTTGGGAAGCCTGGCAACCCCTTTCCATGAAAGTGTTTCTCGCCAGTCACTGCTTAGGGCTACATCAAGAGGAAACAAAACATAGAGATAGAACGTGAAACTACTTTATTGTGTCAAGTTTCAAGAAGCTAGCACAAACCGTGTTGGATTTAGAGTTCCAAATACATCTATCAATATAGGAGAAAACAGAGTGAAACCTAAAAATTCAAACAGTTACTGGAACGAACGCTTCAACATAGAAGAACGAAATTTGGGGAACCAAGTCGCCTTAGTGTACTGATCATTACCTGAAAGTATCATCCAGTTTGGGTGAAAAAATATTTGCTGAGATTTCTGGAGATTCGTCATTTTGGGAAGCCTGGCAACCCCTTTCCATGAAAGTGTTTCTCGCCAGTCACTGCTTAGGGCTACATCAAGAGGAAACAAAACATAGAGGTAGAACGTGAAACTACTTTTTTCTGTCAAGTTTCAAGAAGCTAGCACAAACCGTGTTGGATTTAGAGTTCCAAATACATCTATCAATATAGGAGAAAACAGAGTGAAACCTAAAAATTCAAACTGTTACTGGAAACGAACGCTTCAACATAGAAGAATGAAATTTGGGGAACCAAGTCGCCTTAGTGTACTGATCATTACCTGAAAGTATCATCCAGTTTGGGTGAAAAAATATTTGCTGAGATTTCTGGAGATTCGTTATTTTGGGAAGCCTGGCAACCCCTTTCCATTAAAGTGTTTCTCTCCAGTCACTGCTTAGGGCTACATCAAGAGGAAACAAAACATAGAGATAGAACGTGAAACTACTTTATTGTGTCAAGTTTCAAGAAGCTAGCACAAACCGTGTTGGATTTAGAGTTCCAAATACATCTATCTATATAGGAGAAAACAGAGTGAAACCTAAAAATTCAAACTGTTACTGGAAATGAACGCTTCATGATAGAAGAACGAAATTTGGGGAACAAGTCGCCTTAGTGTACTGATCATTACCTCAAAGTATCATCCAGTTTGGGTGAAAAAATATTTGCTGAGATTTCTGTAGATTCGTAATTTTGGGAAGCTTGGCAACCCCTTTCCATGAAAGTGTTTCTCGCCAGTCACTGCTTAGGGCTACATCATCAGGAAACAAAACATAGAGATAGAACTTGAAACTACTTTATTGTGTCAAGTTTCAAGAAGCTAGCACAAACCGTGTTGGATTTAGAGTTCCAAATACATCTATCAATATAGGAGAAAATAGAGTGAAACCTAAAAATTCAAACTGTTACTGGAAACGAACGCTTCACCATAGAAGAACGAAATTTGGGGAACCAAGTTGCCTTAGTGAACTGCTCATTACCTGAAAGTATCATCCATTTTGGGTGAAAAAATATTTGCTGAGATTTCTGGAGATTCGTAATTTTGGGAAGCCTGGCAACCCCTTTCCATGAAAGTGTTTCTCGCCAGTCACTGCTTAGGGCTACATCAAGAGGAAACAAAACATAGAGATGGAACGTGAAACTACTTTATTGTGTCAAGTTTCAAGAAGCTAGCACAAACCGTGTTGGATTTAGAGTTCCAAATACATCTATCAATATAGTAGAAAACAGAGTGAAACCTAAAAATTCAAACTGTTACTGGAAACGAACGCTTCATCATAGAAGAACAAAATTTGGGGAACCAAGTCACCTTAGTGTACTGATCATTACCTGAAAGTATCATCCAGTTTGGGTGAAAAAATATTTGCTGAGATTTCTGGAGATTCGTAATTTTGGGAAGCTTGGCAACCCCTTTCCATGAAAGTGTTTCTTGCCAGTCACTGCTTAGGGCTACATCATCAGGAAATAAAACATAGAGATATAACGTGAAAGTACTTTATTGTGTCAAGTTTCAAGAAGCTAGCACAAACCGTGTTGGATTTAGAGTTCCAAATACATCTATCAATATAGGAGAAAACAGAGTGAAACCTAAAAATTCAAACTGTTACTGGAAACGAACGCTTCAACATAGAAGACCGAAATCTGGGGAACCAAGTCGCCTTAGTGTACTGATCATTACCTGAAAGTATCATCCAGTTTGGGTGAAAAAATATTTGCTGAGATTTCTGTAGATTCGTAATTTTGGGAAGCTTCGCAATCCCTTTCCATGAAAGTGTTTCTCGCCAGTCACTGCTTAGGGCTACATCATCAGGAAACAAAACATAGAGATAGAACTTGAAACTACTTTATTGTGTCAAGTTTCAAGAAGCTAGCACAAACCGTGTTGGATTTAGAGTTCCAAATACATCTATCAATATAGGAGAAAACAGAGTGAAACCTAAAAATTCAAACTGTTACTGGAAACGAACGCTTCAACATAGAAGAACGAAATCTGGGGAACCAAGTCGCCTTAGTGTACTGATCATTACCTGAAAGTATCATCCAGTTTGGGTGAAAAAATATTTGCTGAGATTTCTGGAGATTCGTAATTTTGGGAAGCCTGGCAACCCCTTTCCATGAAAGTGTTTCTCGCCAGTCACTGCTTAGGGCTACATCAAGAGGAAACAAAACATAGAGATAGAAGGTGAAACTACTTTATTGTGTCAAGTTTCAAGAAGCTAGCACAAACCGTGTTGGATTTAGAGTTCCAAATACATCTATCAATATAGGAGAAAACAGAGTGAAACCTAAAAATTCAAACTGTTACTGGAAATGAACGCTTCAACATAGAATAACGAAATTTGGGGAACCATGTTGCCTTTGTGTACTGATCATTACCTGAAAGTATCATCCAGTTTGGGTGAAAAAATATTTGCTGAGATATCTGGAGATTCGTAATTTTGCAAAGCCTGGCAACCCCTTTCCATTGAAGTGTTTCTCGCCAGTCACTGCTTAGGGCTACATCAAGAGGAAACAAAACATAGAGATAGAAGGTGAAACTACTTTATTGTGTCAAGTTTCAAGAAGCTAGCACAAACCGTGTTGGATTTAGAGTTCCAAATACATCTATCAATATAGGAGAAAACAGAGTGAAACCTAAAAATTCAAATTGTTACTGGAAACGAACGCTTCAACATAGAAGAACGAAATTTGGGGAACCAAGTCGCCTTAGTGTACTGATCATTACCTGAAAGTATCATCCAGTTTGGGTGAAAAAATATTTGCTGAGATTTCTGGAGATTCGTAATTTTTGGAAGCTTGGCAACCCCTTTCCATGAAAGTGTTTCTAGCCAGTCACTGCTTAGGGCTACATCAAGAGGAAACAAAACATAGAGATAGAACGTGAAACTACTTTATTGTGTCAAGTTTCAAGAAGCTAGCACAAACCGTGTTGGATTTAGAGTTCCAAATACATCTATGAATATAGGAGAAAACAGAGTGAAAACTAAAAATTCAAACTGTTACTGGAAACGAACGCTTCAACATAGAAGAACGAAATCTGGGGAACCAAGTCGCCTTAGTGTACTGATCATTACCTGAAAGTATCATCCATTTTGGGTGAAAAAATATTTGCTGAGATTTCTGGAGATTCGTAATTTTGGGAAGCCTGGCAACCCCTTTCCATGAAAGTGTTTCTCGCCAGTCACTGCTTAGGGCTACATCAAGAGGAAACAAAACATAGAGATAGAACGTGAAACTACTTTATTGTGTCAAGTTTCAAGAAGCTAGCACAAACCGTGTTGGATTTAGAGTTCCAAATACATCTATGAATATAGGAGAAAACAGAGTGAAACCTAAAAATTCAAACTGTTACTGGAAACGAACGCTTGATCATAGAAGAACAAAATTTGGGGAACCAAGTCACCTTAGTGTACTGATCATTACCTGAAAGTATCATCCAGTTTGGGTGAAAAAATATTTGCTGAGATTTTTGGAGATTCGTAATTTTGGGAAGCTTGGCAACCCCTTTCCATGAAAGTATTTCTCGCCAGTCACTGCTTAGGGCTACATCACTAGGAAATAAAACATAGAGATATAACGTGAAAGTACTTTATTGTGTCAAGTTTCAAGAAGCTAGCACAAACCGTGTTGGATTTAGAGTTCTAAATACATCTATCAATATAGGAGAAAACAGAGTGAAACCTAAAAATTCAAACTGTTACTGGAAACGAACGCTTCAACATAGAAGACCGAAATCTGGGGAACCAAGTCGCCTTAGTGTACTGATCATTACCTGAAAGTATCATCCAGTTTGGGTGAAAAAATATTTGCTGAGATTTCTGGAGATTCGTCATTTTGGGAAGCCTGGCAACCCCTTTCCATGAAAGTGTTTCTCGCCAGTCACTGCTTAGGGCTACATCAAGAGGAAACAAAACATAGAGGTAGAACGTGAAACTACTTTTTTGTGTCAAGTTTCAAGAAGCTAGCACAAACCGTGTTGGATTTAGAGTTCCAAATACATCTTCAATATAGGAGAAAACAGAGTGAAACCTAAAAATTCAAACTGTTACTGGAAACGAACGCTTCAACATAGAAGAATGAAATTTGGGGAACCAAGTCGCCTTAGTGTACTGATCATTACCTGAAAGTATCATCCAGTTTGGGTGAAAAAATATTTGCTGAGATTTCTGGAGATTCGTAATTTTGGGAAGCCTGGCAACCCCTTTCCATTAAAGTGTTTCTCTCCAGTCACTGCTTAGGGCTACATCAAGAGGAAACAAAACATAGAGGTAGAACGTGAAACTACTTTATTGTGTCAAGTTTCAAGAAGCTAGCACAAACCGTGTTGGATTTAGAGTTCCAAATACATCTATCTATATAGGAGAAAACAGAGTGAAACCTAAAAATTCAAACTGTTACTGGAAACGAACGCTTCATGATAGAAGAACAAAATTTGGGGAACCAAGTCGCCTTAGTGTACTGATCATTACCTGAAAGTATCATCCAGATTGGGTGAAAAAATATTTGCTGAGATTTCTGGAGATTCGTAATTTTGCAAAGCCTGGCAACCCCTTTCCATTGAAGTGTTTCTCGCCAGTCACTGCTTAGGGCTACATCAAGAGGAAACAAAACATAGAGATAGAAGGTGAAGCTACTTTATTGTGTCAAGTTTCAAGAAGCTAGCACAAACCGTGTTGGATTTAGAGTTCCAAATACATCTATGAATATAGGAGAAAACAGAGTGAAACCTAAAAATTCAAACTGTTACTGGAAACGAACGCTTCAACATAGAAGAACGAAATTTGGGGAACCAAGTCACCTTAGTGTACTGATCATTACCTGAAAGTATCATCCAATTTGGGTGAAAAAATATTTGCTGAGATTTCTGGAGATTCGTCATTTTGGGAAGCCTGGCAACCCCTTTCCATGAAAGTGTTTCTCGCCAGTCACTGCTTAGGGCTACATCAAGAGGAAACAAAACATAGAGATATAACGTGAAACTACTTTATTGTTTCAAGTTTCAAGAAGCTAGCACAAACAGTGTTGGATTTAGAGTTCCAAATACATCTATCAATATAGGAGAAAACAGAGTGAAACCTAAAAAATCAAACTGTTACTGGAAACGAACGCTTCAACATACAAGAACGAAATCTGGGGAACCAAGTCGCCTTAGTGTACTGCTCATTACCTGAAAGTATCATCCATTTTGGGTGAAAAAATATTTGCTGAGATTTCTGGAGATTCATAATTTTGGGAAGCCTGGCAACCCCTTTCCATGAAAGTGTTTCTCGCCAGTCACTGCTTAGGGCTACATCAAGAGGAAACAAAACATAGAGATAGAACGTGAAACTACTTTATTGTGTCAAGTTTCAAGAAGCTAGCACAAACCGTGTTGGATTTAGAGTTCCAAATACATCTATCAATATAGGAGAAAACAGAGTGAAACCTAAAAATTCAAACTGTTACTGGAAACGAACGCTTCAACATAGAAGAACGAAATTTGGGGAACCAAGTCGCCTTAGTGTACTGATCATTACCTGAAAGTATCATCCAGTTTGGGTGAAAAAATATTTGCTGAGATTTCTGGAGATTCATCATTTTGGGAAGCCTGGCAACCCCTTTCCATGAAAGTGTTTCTTGCCAGTCACTGCTTAGGGCTACATCAAGAGGAAACAAAACATAGAGATAGAACGTGAAACTACTTTATTGTGACAAGTTTCAAGAAGCTAGCAAAAACCGTGTTGGATTTAGAGTTCCAAATACATCTATCAATATAGGAGAAAACAGAGTGAAACCTAAAAATTCAAACTGTTACTGGAAACGAACGCTTCAACATAGAAGAACGAAATTTGGGGAACCAAGTCACCTTAGTGTACTGATCATTACCTGAAAGTATCATCCAATTTGGGTGAAAAAATATTTGCTGAGATTTCTGGAGATTCGTAATTTTGGGAAGCCTGGCAACCCCTTTCCATGAAAGTGTTTCTCGCCAGTCACTGCTTAGGGCTACATCAAGAGGAAACAAAACATAGAGATATAACGTGAAACTACTTTATTGTTTCAAGTTTCAAGAAGCTAGCACAAACAGTGTTGGATTTAGAGTTCCAAATACAACTATCAATATAGGAGAAAACAGAGTGAAACCTAAAAAATCAAACTGTTACTGGAAACGAACGCTTCAACATACAAGAACGAAATCTGGGGAACCAAGTCGCCTTAGTGTACTGCTCATTACCTGAAAGTATCATCCAGTTTGGGTGAAAAAATATTTGCTGAGATTTCTGGAGATTCGTCATTTTGGGAAGCCTGGCAACCCCTTTCCATGAAAGTGTTTCTCGCCAGTCACTGCTTAGGGCTACATCAAGAGGAAACAAAACATAGAGATAGAAGGTGAAACTACTTTATTGTGTCAAGTTTCAAGAAGCTAGCACAAACCGTGTTGGATTTAGAGTTCCAAATACATCTATCAATATAGGAGAAAACAGAGTGAAACCTAAAAATTCAAACTGTTACTGGAAATGAACGCTTCAACATAGAATAACGAAATTTGGGGAACCATGTCGCCTTTGTGTACTGATCATTACCTGAAAGTATCATCCAGTTTGGGTGAAAAAATATTTGCTGAGATATCTGGAGATTCATAATTTTGGGAAGCCTGGCAACCCCTTTCCATGAAAGTGTTTCTCGCCAGTCACTGCTTAGGGCTACATCAAGAGGAAACAAAACATAGAGATAGAACGTGAAACTACTTTATTGTGTCAAGTTTCAAGAAGCTAGCACAAACCGTGTTGGATTTAGAGTTCCAAATACATCTATCAATATAGGAGAAAACAGAGTGAAACCTAAAAATTCAAACTGTTACTGGAAACGAACGCTTCAACATAGAAGAACGAAATTTGGGGAACCAAGTCGCCTTAGTGTACTGATCATTACCTGAAAGTATCATCCAGTTTGGGTGAAAAAATATTTGCTGAGATTTCTGGAGATTCATCATTTTGGGAAGCCTGGCAACCCCTTTCCATGAAAGTGTTTCTTGCCAGTCACTGCTTAGGGCTACATCAAGAGGAAACAAAACATAGAGATAGAACGTGAAACTACTTTATTGTGACAAGTTTCAAGAAGCTAGCAAAAACCGTGTTGGATTTAGAGTTCCAAATACATCTATCAATATAGGAGAAAACAGAGTGAAACCTAAAAATTCAAACTGTTACTGGAAACGAACGCTTCAACATAGAAGAACGAAATTTGGGGAACCAAGTCACCTTAGTGTACTGATCATTACCTGAAAGTATCATCCAATTTGGGTGAAAAAATATTTGCTGAGATTTCTGGAGATTCGTAATTTTGGGAAGCCTGGCAACCCCTTTCCATGAAAGTGTTTCTCGCCAGTCACTGCTTAGGGCTACATCAAGAGGAAACAAAACATAGAGATATAACGTGAAACTACTTTATTGTTTCAAGTTTCAAGAAGCTAGCACAAACAGTGTTGGATTTAGAGTTCCAAATACAACTATCAATATAGGAGAAAACAGAGTGAAACCTAAAAAATCAAACTGTTACTGGAAACGAACGCTTCAACATACAAGAACGAAATCTGGGGAACCAAGTCGCCTTAGTGTACTGCTCATTACCTGAAAGTATCATCCAGTTTGGGTGAAAAAATATTTGCTGAGATTTCTGGAGATTCGTCATTTTGGGAAGCCTGGCAACCCCTTTCCATGAAAGTGTTTCTCGCCAGTCACTGCTTAGGGCTACATCAAGAGGAAACAAAACATAGAGATAGAAGGTGAAACTACTTTATTGTGTCAAGTTTCAAGAAGCTAGCACAAACCGTGTTGGATTTAGAGTTCCAAATACATCTATCAATATAGGAGAAAACAGAGTGAAACCTAAAAATTCAAACTGTTACTGGAAATGAACGCTTCAACATAGAATAACGAAATTTGGGGAACCATGTCGCCTTTGTGTACTGATCATTACCTGAAAGTATCATCCAGTTTGGGTGAAAAAATATTTGCTGAGATATCTGGAGATTCGTAATTTTGCAAAGCCTGGCAACCCCTTTCCATTGAAGTGTTTCTCGCCAGTCACTGCTTAGGGCTACATCAAGAGGAAACAAAACATAGAGATAGAAGGTGAAACTACTTTATTGTGTCAAGTTTCAAGAAGCTAGCACAAACCGTGTTGGATTTAGAGTTCCAAATACATCTATCAATATAGGAGAAAACAGAGTGAAACCTAAAAATTCAAATTGTTACTGGAAACGAACGCTTCAACATAGAAGAACGAAATTTGGGGAACCAAGTCGCCTTAGTGTACTGATCATTACCTGAAAGTATCATCCAGTTTGGGTGAAAAAATATTTGCTGAGATTTCTGGAGATTCGTAATTTTTGGAAGCTTGGCAACCCCTTTCCATGAAAGTGTTTCTAGCCAGTCACTGCTTAGGGCTACATCAAGAGGAAACAAAACATAGAGATAGAACGTGAAACTACTTTATTGTGTCAAGTTTCAAGAAGCTAGCACAAACCGTGTTGGATTTAGAGTTCCAAATACATCTATGAATATAGGAGAAAACAGAGTGAAAACTAAAAATTCAAACTGTTACTGGAAACGAACGCTTCAACATAGAAGAACGAAATCTGGGGAACCAAGTCGCCTTAGTGTACTGATCATTACCTGAAAGTATCATCCATTTTGGG
This sequence comes from Spermophilus citellus, assembly GCF_964194105.1. Lineage (NCBI taxonomy): Eukaryota > Metazoa > Chordata > Mammalia > Rodentia > Sciuridae > Spermophilus > Spermophilus citellus. The sequence continues at coordinate 8,084,517 of NC_138194.1, forward strand.
TGAAAAAATATTTGCTGAGATTTCTGGAGATTCGTAATTTTGGGAAGCCTGGCAACCCCTTTCCATGAAAGTGTTTCTCGCCAGTCACTGCTTAGGGCTACATCAAGAGGAAACAAAACATAGAGATAGAACGTGAAACTACTTTATTGTGTCAAGTTTCAAGAAGCTAGCACAAACCGTGTTGGATTTAGAGTTCCAAATACATCTATGAATATAGGAGAAAACAGAGTGAAACCTAAAAATTCAAACTGTTACTGGAAACGAACGCTTGATCATAGAAGAACAAAATTTGGGGAACCAAGTCACCTTAGTGTACTGATCATTACCTGAAAGTATCATCCAGTTTGGGTGAAAAAATATTTGCTGAGATTTTTGGAGATTCGTAATTTTGGGAAGCTTGGCAACCCCTTTCCATGAAAGTATTTCTCGCCAGTCACTGCTTAGGGCTACATCACTAGGAAATAAAACATAGAGATATAACGTGAAAGTACTTTATTGTGTCAAGTTTCAAGAAGCTAGCACAAACCGTGTTGGATTTAGAGTTCTAAATACATCTATCAATATAGGAGAAAACAGAGTGAAACCTAAAAATTCAAACTGTTACTGGAAACGAACGCTTCAACATAGAAGACCGAAATCTGGGGAACCAAGTCGCCTTAGTGTACTGATCATTACCTGAAAGTATCATCCAGTTTGGGTGAAAAAATATTTGCTGAGATTTCTGGAGATTCGTCATTTTGGGAAGCCTGGCAACCCCTTTCCATGAAAGTGTTTCTCGCCAGTCACTGCTTAGGGCTACATCAAGAGGAAACAAAACATAGAGGTAGAACGTGAAACTACTTTTTTGTGTCAAGTTTCAAGAAGCTAGCACAAACCGTGTTGGATTTAGAGTTCCAAATACATCTTCAATATAGGAGAAAACAGAGTGAAACCTAAAAATTCAAACTGTTACTGGAAACGAACGCTTCAACATAGAAGAATGAAATTTGGGGAACCAAGTCGCCTTAGTGTACTGATCATTACCTGAAAGTATCATCCAGTTTGGGTGAAAAAATATTTGCTGAGATTTCTGGAGATTCGTAATTTTGGGAAGCCTGGCAACCCCTTTCCATTAAAGTGTTTCTCTCCAGTCACTGCTTAGGGCTACATCAAGAGGAAACAAAACATAGAGGTAGAACGTGAAACTACTTTATTGTGTCAAGTTTCAAGAAGCTAGCACAAACCGTGTTGGATTTAGAGTTCCAAATACATCTATCTATATAGGAGAAAACAGAGTGAAACCTAAAAATTCAAACTGTTACTGGAAACGAACGCTTCATGATAGAAGAACAAAATTTGGGGAACCAAGTCGCCTTAGTGTACTGATCATTACCTGAAAGTATCATCCAGTTTGGGTGAAAAAATATTTGCTGAGATTTCTGTAGATTCGTAATTTTGGGAAGCTTGGCAACCCCTTTCCATGAAAGTGTTTCTCGCCAGTCACTGCTTAGGGCTACATCATCAGGAAACAAAACATAGAGATAGAACTTGAAACTACTTTATTGTGTCAAGTTTCAAGAAGCTAGCACAAACCGTGTTGGATTTAGAGTTCCAAATACATCTATCAATATAGGAGAAAACAGAGTGAAACCTAAAAATTCAAACTGTTACTGGAAACGAACGCTTCAACATAGAAGAACGAAATCTGGGGAACCAAGTTGCCTTAGTGAACTGCTCATTACCTGAAAGTATCATCCATTTTGGGTGAAAAAATATTTGCTGAGATTTCTGGAGATTCGTAATTTTGGGAAGCCTGGCAACCCCTTTCCATGAAAGTGTTTCTCGCCAGTCACTGCTTAGGGCTACATCAAGAGGAAACAAAACATAGAGATAGAACGTGAAACTACTTTATTGTGTCAAGTTTCAAGAAGCTACCACAAACCGTGTTGGATTTAGAGTTCCAAATACATCTATCAATATAGGAGAAAACAGAGTGAAACCTAAAAATTCAAACTGTTACTGGAAACGAACGCTTCAACATAGAAGAACGAAATTTGGGGAACCAAGTCGCCTTAGTGTACTGATCATTACCTGAAAGTATCATCCAGTTTGGGTGAAAAAATATTTGCTGAGATTTCTGGAGATTCATCATTTTGGGAAGCCTGGCAACCCCTTTCCATGAAAGTGTTTCTTGCCAGTCACTGCTTAGGGCTACATCAAGAGGAAACAAAACATAGAGATAGAACGTGAAACTACTTTATTGTGACAAGTTTCAAGAAGCTAGCAAAAACCGTGTTGGATTTAGAGTTCCAAATACATCTATCAATATAGGAGAAAACAGAGTGAAACCTAAAAATTCAAACTGTTACTGGAAACGAACGCTTCAACATAGAAGAACGAAATTTGGGGAACCAAGTCACCTTAGTGTACTGATCATTACCTGAAAGTATCATCCAATTTGGGTGAAAAAATATTTGCTGAGATTTCTGGAGATTCGTAATTTTGGGAAGCCTGGCAACCCCTTTCCATGAAAGTGTTTCTCGCCAGTCACTGCTTAGGGCTACATCAAGAGGAAACAAAACATAGAGATATAACGTGAAACTACTTTATTGTTTCAAGTTTCAAGAAGCTAGCACAAACAGTGTTGGATTTAGAGTTCCAAATACAACTATCAATATAGGAGAAAACAGAGTGAAACCTAAAAAATCAAACTGTTACTGGAAACGAACGCTTCAACATACAAGAACGAAATCTGGGGAACCAAGTCGCCTTAGTGTACTGCTCATTACCTGAAAGTATCATCCAGTTTGGGTGAAAAAATATTTGCTGAGATTTCTGGAGATTCGTCATTTTGGGAAGCCTGGCAACCCCTTTCCATGAAAGTGTTTCTCGCCAGTCACTGCTTAGGGCTACATCAAGAGGAAACAAAACATAGAGATAGAAGGTGAAACTACTTTATTGTGTCAAGTTTCAAGAAGCTAGCACAAACCGTGTTGGATTTAGAGTTCCAAATACATCTATCAATATAGGAGAAAACAGAGTGAAACCTAAAAATTCAAACTGTTACTGGAAATGAACGCTTCAACATAGAATAACGAAATTTGGGGAACCATGTCGCCTTTGTGTACTGATCATTACCTGAAAGTATCATCCAGTTTGGGTGAAAAAATATTTGCTGAGATATCTGGAGATTCATAATTTTGGGAAGCCTGGCAACCCCTTTCCATGAAAGTGTTTCTCGCCAGTCACTGCTTAGGGCTACATCAAGAGGAAACAAAACATAGAGATAGAACGTGAAACTACTTTATTGTGTCAAGTTTCAAGAAGCTAGCACAAACCGTGTTGGATTTAGAGTTCCAAATACATCTATCAATATAGGAGAAAACAGAGTGAAACCTAAAAATTCAAACTGTTACTGGAAACGAACGCTTCAACATAGAAGAACGAAATTTGGGGAACCAAGTCGCCTTAGTGTACTGATCATTACCTGAAAGTATCATCCAGTTTGGGTGAAAAAATATTTGCTGAGATTTCTGGAGATTCGTAATTTTTGGAAGCTTGGCAACCCCTTTCCATGAAAGTGTTTCTAGCCAGTCACTGCTTAGGGCTACATCAAGAGGAAACAAAACATAGAGATAGAACGTGAAACTACTTTATTGTGTCAAGTTTCAAGAAGCTAGCACAAACCGTGTTGGATTTAGAGTTCCAAATACATCTATGAATATAGGAGAAAACAGAGTGAAAACTAAAAATTCAAACTGTTACTGGAAACGAACGCTTCAACATAGAAGAACGAAATCTGGGGAACCAAGTCGCCTTAGTGTACTGATCATTACCTGAAAGTATCATCCATTTTGGGTGAAAAAATATTTGCTGAGATTTCTGGAGATTCGTAATTTTGGGAAGCCTGGCAACCCCTTTCCATGAAAGTGTTTCTCGCCAGTCACTGCTTAGGGCTACATCAAGAGGAAACAAAACATAGAGATAGAACGTGAAACTACTTTATTGTGTCAAGTTTCAAGAAGCTAGCACAAACCGTGTTGGATTTAGAGTTCCAAATACATCTATGAATATAGGAGAAAACAGAGTGAAACCTAAAAATTCAAACTGTTACTGGAAACGAACGCTTGATCATAGAAGAACAAAATTTGGGGAACCAAGTCACCTTAGTGTACTGATCATTACCTGAAAGTATCATCCAGTTTGGGTGAAAAAATATTTGCTGAGATTTTTGGAGATTCGTAATTTTGGGAAGCTTGGCAACCCCTTTCCATGAAAGTATTTCTCGCCAGTCACTGCTTAGGGCTACATCACTAGGAAATAAAACATAGAGATATAACGTGAAAGTACTTTATTGTGTCAAGTTTCAAGAAGCTAGCACAAACCGTGTTGGATTTAGAGTTCTAAATACATCTATCAATATAGGAGAAAACAGAGTGAAACCTAAAAATTCAAACTGTTACTGGAAACGAACGCTTCAACATAGAAGACCGAAATCTGGGGAACCAAGTCGCCTTAGTGTACTGATCATTACCTGAAAGTATCATCCAGTTTGGGTGAAAAAATATTTGCTGAGATTTCTGGAGATTCGTCATTTTGGGAAGCCTGGCAACCCCTTTCCATGAAAGTGTTTCTCGCCAGTCACTGCTTAGGGCTACATCAAGAGGAAACAAAACATAGAGGTAGAACGTGAAACTACTTTTTTGTGTCAAGTTTCAAGAAGCTAGCACAAACCGTGTTGGATTTAGAGTTCCAAATACATCTTCAATATAGGAGAAAACAGAGTGAAACCTAAAAATTCAAACTGTTACTGGAAACGAACGCTTCAACATAGAAGAATGAAATTTGGGGAACCAAGTCGCCTTAGTGTACTGATCATTACCTGAAAGTATCATCCAGTTTGGGTGAAAAAATATTTGCTGAGATTTCTGGAGATTCGTAATTTTGGGAAGCCTGGCAACCCCTTTCCATTAAAGTGTTTCTCTCCAGTCACTGCTTAGGGCTACATCAAGAGGAAACAAAACATAGAGGTAGAACGTGAAACTACTTTATTGTGTCAAGTTTCAAGAAGCTAGCACAAACCGTGTTGGATTTAGAGTTCCAAATACATCTATCTATATAGGAGAAAACAGAGTGAAACCTAAAAATTCAAACTGTTACTGGAAACGAACGCTTCATGATAGAAGAACAAAATTTGGGGAACCAAGTCGCCTTAGTGTACTGATCATTACCTGAAAGTATCATCCAGTTTGGGTGAAAAAATATTTGCTGAGATTTCTGTAGATTCGTAATTTTGGGAAGCTTGGCAACCCCTTTCCATGAAAGTGTTTCTCGCCAGTCACTGCTTAGGGCTACATCATCAGGAAACAAAACATAGAGATAGAACTTGAAACTACTTTATTGTGTCAAGTTTCAAGAAGCTAGCACAAACCGTGTTGGATTTAGAGTTCCAAATACATCTATCAATATAGGAGAAAACAGAGTGAAACCTAAAAATTCAAACTGTTACTGGAAACGAACGCTTCAACATAGAAGAACGAAATCTGGGGAACCAAGTTGCCTTAGTGAACTGCTCATTACCTGAAAGTATCATCCATTTTGGGTGAAAAAATATTTGCTGAGATTTCTGGAGATTCGTAATTTTGGGAAGCCTGGCAACCCCTTTCCATGAAAGTGTTTCTCGCCAGTCACTGCTTAGGGCTACATCAAGAGGAAACAAAACATAGAGATAGAACGTGAAACTACTTTATTGTGTCAAGTTTCAAGAAGCTAGCACAAACCGTGTTGGATTTAGAGTTCCAAATACATCTATCAATATAGGAGAAAACAGAGTGAAACCTAAAAATTCAAACTGTTACTGGAAACGAACGCTTCATCATAGAAGAACAAAATTTGGGGAACCAAGTCACCTTAGTGTACTGATCATTACCTGAAAGTATCATCCAGTTTGGGTGAAAAAATATTTGCTGAGATTTCTGGAGATTCGTAATTTTGGGAAGCTTGGCAACCCCTTTCCATGAAAGTGTTTCTCGCCAGTCACTGCTTAGGGCTACATCATCAGGAAATAAAACATAGAGATATAACGTGAAAGTACTTTATTGTGTCAAGTTTCAAGAAGCTAGCAAAAACCGTGTTGGATTTAGAGTTCCAAATACATCTATCAATATAGGAGAAAACAGAGTGAAACCTAAAAATTCAAACAGTTACTGGAAACGAACGCTTCAACATAGAAGACCGAAATCTGGGGAACCAAGTCGCCTTAGTGTACTGATCATTACCTGAAAGTATCATCCAGTTTGGGTGAAAAAATATTTGCTGAGATTTCTGGAGATTCGTAATTTTGGGAAGCCTGGCAACCCCTTTCCATGAAAGTGTTTCTCGCCAGTCACTGCTTAGGGCTACATCAAGAGGAAACAAAACATAGAGATAGAACGTGAAAGTACTTTATTGTGTCAAGTTTCAAGAAGCTAGCACAAACCGTGTTGGATTTAGAGTTCCAAATACATCTATCAATATAGGAGAAAACAGAGTGAAACCTAAAAATTCAAACTGTTACTGGAAACGAACGCTTCAACATAGAAAAACGAAATTTGGGGAACCAAGTCGCCTTAGTGTACTGATCATTACCTGAAAGTATCATCCAGTTTGGGTGAAAAAATATTTGCTGAGATTTCTGGAGATTCGTCATTTTTGGAAGGTTGGCAACCCCTTTCCATGAAAGTGTTTCTAGCCAGTCACTGCTTAGGGCTACATCAAGAGGAAACAAAACATAGAGATAGAACGTGAAACTACTTTATTGTGTCAAGTTTCAAGAAGCTAGCACAAACCGTGTTGGATTTAGAGTTCCAAATACATCTATCAATATAGGAGAAAACAGAGTGAAACCTAAAAATTCAAACTGTTACTGGAAACGAACGCTTCATCATAGAAGAACAAAATTTGGGGAACCAAGTCACCTTAGTGTACTGATCATTACCTGAAAGTATCATCCAGTTTGGGTGAAAAAATATTTGCTGAGATTTCTGGAGATTCGTAATTTTGGGAAGCTTGGCAACCCCTTTCCATGAAAGTGTTTCTCGCCAGTCACTGCTTAGGGCTACATCATCAGGAAATAAAACATAGAGATAGAACGTGAAAGTACTTTATTGTGTCAAGTTTCAAGAAGCTAGCACTAACCGTGTTGGATTTAGAGTTCCAAATACATCTATCAATATAGGAGAAAACAGAGTGAAACCTAAAAATTCAAACTGTTACTGGAAACGAACGCTTCAACATAGAAGACCGAAATCTGGGGAACCAAGTCGCCTTAGTGTACTGATCATTACCTGAAAGTATCATCCATTTTGGGTGAAAAAATATTTGCTGAGATTTCTGGAGATTCGTCATTTTGGGAAGCCTGGCAACCCCTTTCCATGAAAGTGTTTCTCGCCAGTCACTGCTTAGGGCTACATCAAGAGGAAACAAAACATAGAGGTAGAACGTGAAACTACTTTTTTGTGTCAAGTTTCAAGAAGCTAGCACAAACCGTGTTGGATTTAGAGTTCCAAATACATCTATCAATATAGGAGAAAACAGAGTGAAACCTAAAAATTCAAACTGTTACTGGAAACGAACGCTTCAACATAGAAGAATGAAATTTGGGGAACCAAGTCGCCTTAGTGTACTGATCATTACCTGAAAGTATCATCCAGTTTGGGTGAAAAAATATTTGCTGAGATTTCTGGAGATTCGTAATTTTGGGAAGCCTGGCAACCCCTTTCCATTAAAGTGTTTCTCTCCAGTCACTGCTTAGGGGTACATCAAGAGGAAACAAAACATAGAGGTAGAACATGAAACTACTTTATTGTGTCAAGTTTCAAGAAGCTAGCACAAACCGTGTTGGATTTAGAGTTCCAAATACATCTATCTATATAGGAGAAAACAGAGTGAAACCTAAAAATTCAAACTGTTACTGGAAACGAACGCTTCATGATAGAAGAACGAAATTTGGGGAACCAAGTCGCCTTAGTGTACTTATCATTACCTGAAAGTATCATCCAGTTTGGGTGAAAAAATATTTGCTGAGATTTCTGTAGATTCGTAATTTTGGGAAGCTTGGCAACCCCTTTCCATGAAAGTGTTTCTCGCCAGTCACTGCTTAGGGCTACATCATCAGGAAAAAAAACATAGAGATAGATCGTCAAACTACTTTATTGTGTCAAGTTTCAAGAAGCTAGCACAAACCGTGTTGGATTTAGAGTTCCAAATACATCTATCAATATAGGAGAAAACAGAGTGAAACCTAAAAATTCAAACTGTTACTGGAAACGAACGCTTCAACATAGAAGACCGAAATCTGGGGAACCAAGTCGCCTTAGTGTACTGCTCATTACCTGAAAGTATCATCCATTTTGGGTGAAAAAATATTTGCTGAGATTTCTGGAGATTTCTAATTTTGCAAAGCCTGGCAACCCCTTTCCATGAAAGTGTTTCTCGCCAGTCACTGCTTAGGGCTACATCAAGAGGAAACAAAACATAGAGATAGAAGGTGAAACTACTTTATTGTGTCAAGTTTCAAGAAGCTAGCACAAACCGTGTTGGATTTAGAGTTCCAAATACATCTATCAATATAGGAGAAAACAGAGTGAAACCTAAAAATTCAAACTGTTACTGGAAACGAACGCTTCAACATAGAATAACGAAATTTGGGGAACCAAGTCGCCTTAGTGAACTGATCATTACCTGAAAGTATCATCCAGTTTGGGTAAAAAAATATTTGCTGATTTTTCTGGAGATTCGTAATTTTGCAAAGCCTGGCAACGCCTTTCCATGAAAGTGTTTCTCGCCAGTCACTGCTTAGGGCTACATCAAGAGGAAACAAAACATAGAGATAGAAGGTGAAGCTACTTTATTGTGTCAAGTTTCAAGAAGCTAGCACAAACCGTGTTGGATTTAGAGTTCCAAATACATCTATCAATATAGGAGAAAACAGAGTGAAACCTAAAAATTCAAACTGTTACTGGAAACGAACGCTTCAACATAGAAGAACGAAATCTGGGGAACCAAGTCGCCTTAGTGTACTGATCATTACCTGAAAGTATAATTCAGTTTGGGTGAAAAAATATTTGCTGAGATTTCTGGAGATTCGTCATTTTGGTAAGCCTGGCAACCCCTTTCCATGAAAGGGTTTTTTGCCAGTCACTGCTTAGGGCTACATCAAGAGGAAACAAAACATAGAGATAGAAGGTGAAACTACTTTATTGTGTCAAGTTTCAAGAAGCTAGCACAAACCGTGTTGGATTTAGAGTTTCAAATACATGTATGAATATAGGAGAAAACAGAGTGAAACCTAAAAATTCAAACTGTTACTGGAAACGAACGCTTCAACATAGAAGAACGAAATTTGGGGAACCAAGTCACCTTAGTGTACTGATCATTACCTGAAAGTATCATCCAGTTTGGGTGAAAAAATATTTGCTGAGATTTCTGTAGATTCGTAATTTTGGGAAACTTGGCAACCCCTTTCCATGAAAGTGTTTCTCGCCAGTCACTGCTTAGGGCTACATCAAGAGGAAACAAAACATAGAGATAGAACGTGAAACTACTTTATTGTGTCAAGTTTCAAGAAGCTAGCACAAACCGTGTTGGATTTAGAGTTCCAAATACATCTATCAATATAGGAGAAAACAGAGTGAAACCTAAAAATTCAAAAAGTTACTGGAAACGAACGCTTCATCATAGAAGAACGAAATTTGGGGAACCAAGTCGCCTTAGTGTACTGATCATTACCTGAAAGTATCATCCAGTTTGGGTGAAAAAATATTTGCTGAGATTTCTGGAGATTCGTAATTTTGGGAAGCTTGGCAACCCCTTTCCATGAAAGTGTTTCTCGCCAGTCACTGCTTAGGGCTACATCATCAGGAAACAAAACATAGAGATAGAACGTGAAAGTACTTTATTGTGTCAAGTTTCAAGAAGCTAGCACAAACCGTGTTGGATTTAGAGTTCCAAATACATCTATCAATATAGGAGAAAACAGAGTGAAACCTAAAAATTCAAACTGTTACTGGAAACGAACGCTTCAACATAGAAGAACGAAATCTGGGGAACCAAGTCGCCTTAGTGTACTGCTCATTACCTGAAAGTATCATCCATTTTGGGTGAAAAAATATTTGCTGAGATTTCTGGAGATTCGTCATTTTGGGAAGCCTGGCCACCCCTTTCCATGAAAGTGTTTCTCGCCAGTCACTGCTTAGGGCTACATCAAGAGGAAACAAAACATAGAGATAGAAGGTGAAACTACTTTATTGTGTCAAGTTGCAAGAAGCTAGCACAAACCGTGTTGGATTTAGAGTTCCAAATACATCTATCAATATAGGAGAAAACAGAGTGAAACCTAAAAATTCAAACTGTTACTGGAAACGAACGCTTCAACATAGAAGAACGAAATCTGGGGAACCAAGTCGCCTTAGTGTACTGATCATTACCTGAAAGTATCATCCAGTTTGGGTGAAAAAATATTTGCTGAGATTTCTGGAGATTCGTAATTTTGCAAAGCCTGGCAACCCCTTTCCATGAAAGTGTTTCTCGCCAGTCACTGCTTAGGGCTACATCATCAGGAAACAAAACATAGAGATAGAACGTGAAACTACTTTATTGTGTCAAGTTTCAAGAAGCTAGCACAAACCGTGTTGGATTTAGAGTTCCAAATACATCTATCAATATAGGAGAAAACAGAGTGAAACCTAAAAATTCAAACTGTTACTGGAAACGAACGTTTCAACATAGAATAACAAAATTTGGGGAACCAAGTCGCCTTAGTGTACTGCTCATTACCTGAAAGTATCATCCATTTTAGGTGAAAAAATATTTGCTGAGATTTCTGGAGATTCGTAATTTTGGGAAGCCTGGCAACCCCTTTCCATGAAATTTTTCTCGCCAGTCACTGCTTAGGGCTACATCAAGAGGAAACAAAACATAGAGATAGAACGCGAAACTACTTTATTGTGTCAAGTTTCAAGAAGCTAGCATAAACCGTGTTGGATTTAGAGTTCCAAATACATCTATCAATATAGGAGAAAACAGAGTGAAACCTAAAAATTCAAACTGTTACTGGAAACGAACGCTTCAACATAGAATAACGAAATTTGGGGAACCAAGTCGCCTTAGTGTACTGATCATTACCTGAAAGTATCATCCAGTTTGGGTGAAAAAATATTTGCTGAGATTTCTGTAGATTCGTAATTTTGGGAAACTTGGCAACCCCTTTCCATGAAAGTGTTTCTCGCCAGTCACTGCTTAGGGCTACAAAAAGAGGAAACAAAACATAGAGATAGAACGTGAAACTACTTTATTGTGTCACGTTTCAAGAAGCTAGCACAAACCGTGTTGGATTTAGAGTTCCAAATACATCTATCTATATAGGAGAAAACAGAGTGAAACCTAAAAATTCAAACTGTTACTGGAAACGAACGCTTCATGATAGAAGAACGAAATTTGGGGAACCAAGTCGCCTTAGTGTACTTATCATTACCTGAAAGTATCATCCAGTTTGGGTGAAAAAATATTTGCTGAGATTTCTGTAGATTCGTAATTTTGGGAAGCTTGGCAACCCCTTTCCATGAAAGTGTTTCTCGCCAGTCACTGCTTAGGGCTACATCATCAGGAAAAAAAAACATAGAGATAGATCGTCAAACTACTTTATTGTGTCAAGTTTCAAGAAGCTAGCACAAACCGTGTTGGATTTAGAGTTCCAAATACATCTATCAATATAGGAGAAAACAGAGTGAAACCTAAAAATTCAAACTGTTACTGGAAACGAACGCTTCAACATAGAAGACCGAAATCTGGGGAACCAAGTCGCCTTAGTGTACTGCTCATTACCTGAAAGTATCATCCATTTTGGGTGAAAAAATATTTGCTGAGATTTCTGGAGATTCGTAATTTTGCAAAGCCTGGCAACCCCTTTCCATGAAAGTGTTTCTCGCCAGTCACTGCTTAGGGCTACATCAAGAGGAAACAAAACATAGAGATAGAAGGTGAAACTACTTTATTGTGTCAAGTTTCAAGAAGCTAGCACAAACCGTGTTGGATTTAGAGTTCCAAATACATCTATCAATATAGGAGAAAACAGAGTGAAACCTAAAAATTCAAACTGTTACTGGAAACGAACGCTTCAACATAGAATAACGAAATTTGGGGAACCAAGTCGCCTTAGTGTACTGATCATTACCTGAAAGTATCATCCAGTTTGGGTAAAAAAATATTTGCTGAGATTTCTGGAGATTCGTCATTTTGGGAAGCCTGGCAACCCCTTTCCATGAAAGTGTTTCTCGCCAGTCACTGCTTAGGGCTACATCAAGAGGAAACAAAACATAGAGATAGAAGGTGAAACTACTTTATTGTGTCAAGTTTCAAGAAGCTAGCACAAACCGTGTTGGATTTAGAGTTCCAAATACATCTATCAATATAGGAGAAAACAGAGTGAAACCTAAAAATTCAAACTGTTACTGGAAACGAACGCTTCAACATAGAATAACGAAATTTGGGGAACCAAGTCGCCTTAGTGTACTGATCATTACCTGAAAGTATCATCCAGTTTGGGTAAAAAAATATTTGCTGAGATTTCTGGAGATTCGTCATTTTGGGAAGCCTGGCAACCCCTTTCCATGAAAGTGTTTCTCGCCAGTCACTGCTTAGGGCTACATCAAGAGGAAACAAAACATAGAGATAGAACGTGAAACTACTTTATTGTGTCAAGTTTCAAGAAGCTAGCACAAACCGTGTTGGATTTAGAGTTCCAAATACATCTATCAATATAGGAGAAAACAGAGTGAAACCTAAAAATTCAAACTGTTACTGGAAACGAACGCTTCAACATAGAAGAACGAAATCTGGGGAACCAAGTCGCCTTAGTGTACTGACCATTAACTGAAAGTATCATCCAGTTTGGGTGAAAAAATATTTGCTGAGATTTCTGTAGATTCGTAATTTTGGGAAACTTGGCAACCCCTTTCCATGAAAGTGTTTCTCGCCAGTCACTGCTTAGGGCTACAAAAAGAGGAAACAAAACATAGAGATAGAACGTGAAACTACTTTATTATGTCACGTTTCAAGAAGCTAGCACAAACCGTGTTGGATTTAGAGTTCCAAATACATCTATCAATATAGGAGAAAACAGAGTGAAACCTAAAAATTCAAACTGTTACTGGAAACGAACGCTTCAACATAGAAGAACGAAATCTGGGGAACCAAGTCGCCTTAGTGTACTGATCATTACCTGAAAGTATCATCCAGTTTGGGTGAAAAAATATTTGCTGAGATTTCTGGAGATTCGTCATTTTGGGAAGCCTGGCAACCCCTTTCCATGAAAGTGTTTCTCGCCAGTCACTGCTTAGGGCTACATCAAGAGGAAACAAAACATAGAGATAGAAGGTGAAACTACTTTATTGTGTCAAGTTTCAAGAAGCTAGCAAAAACCGTGTTGGATTTAGAGTTCCAAATACATCTATCAATATAGGAGAAAACAGAGTGAAACCTAAAAATTCAAACTGTTACTGGAAACGAACGCTTCAACATAGAATAACGAAATTTGGGGAACCAAGTCGCCTTAGTGTACTGATCATTACCTGAAAGTATCATCCAGTTTGGGTAAAAAAATATTTGCTGAGATTTCTGGAGATTCGTAATTTTGGGAAGCCTGGCAACCCCTTTCCATGAAAGTGTTTCTCGCCAGTCACTGCTTAGGGCTACATCAAGAGGAAACAAAACATAGAGATAGAACGTGAAACTACTTTATTGTGTCAAGTTTCAAGAAGCTAGCACAAACCGTGTTGGATTTAGAGTTCCAAATACATCTATCAATATAGGAGAAAACAGAGTGAAACCTAAAAATTCAAACTGTTACTGGAAACGAACGCTTCAACATAGAAGAACGAAATTTGGGGAACCAAGTCGCCTTAGTGTACTGACCATTAACTGAAAGTATCATCCAGTTTGGGTGAAAAAATATTTGCTGAGATTTCTGTAGATTCGTAATTTTGGGAAACTTGGCAACCCCTTTCCATGAAAGTGTTTCTCGCCAGTCACTGCTTAGGGCTACAAAAAGAGGAAACAAAACATAGAGAAAGAACGTGAAACTACTTTATTATGTCATGTTTCAAGAAGCTAGCACAAACCGTGTTGGATTTAGAGTTCCAAATACATCTATCAATATAGGAGAAAACAGAGTGAAACCTAAAAATTCAAACTGTTACTGGAAACGAACGCTTCAACATAGAAGAACGAAATCTGGGGAACCAAGTCGCCTTAGTGTACTGATCATTACCTGAAAGTATCATCCAGTTTGGGTGAAAAAATATTTGCTGAGATTTCTGGAGATTCGTCATTTTGGGAAGCCTGGCAACCCCTTTCCATGAAAGTGTTTCTCGCCAGTCACTGCTTAGGGCTACATCAAGAGGAAACAAAACATAGAGATAGAAGGTGAAACTACTTTATTGTGTCAAGTTGCAAGAAGCTAGCACAAACCGTGTTGGATTTAGAGTTCCAAATACATCTATCAATATAGGAGAAAACAGAGTGAAACCTAAAAATTCAAACTGTTACTGGAAACGAACGCTTCAACATAGAAGAACGAAATCTGGGGAACCAAGTCGCCTTAGTGTACTGCTCATTAGCTGAAAGTATCATCCATTTTGGGTGAAAAAATATTTGCTGAGATTTCTGGAGATTCGTAATTTTGCAAAGCCTGGCAACCCCTTTCCATGAAAGTGTTTCTCGCCAGTCACTGCTTAGGGCTACATCATCAGGAAACAAAACATAGAGATAGAACGTGAAACTACTTTATTGTGTCAAGTTTCAAGAAGCTAGCACAAACCGTGTTGGATTTAGAGTTCCAAATACATCTATCAATATAGGAGAAAACAGAGTGAAACCTAAAAATTCAAACTGTTACTGGAAACGAACGCTTCAACATAGAATAACAAAATTTGGGGAACCAAGTCGCCTTAGTGTACGGCTCATTACCTGAAAGTATCATCCATTTTGGGTGAAAAAATATTTGCTCAGATTTCTGGAGATTCGTAATTTTGGGAAGCCTGGCAACCCCTTTCCATGAAATTTTTCTCGCCAGTCACTGCTTAGGGCTACATCAAGAGGAAACAAAACATAGAGATAGAACGCGAAACTACTTTATTGTGTCAAGTTTCAAGAAGCTAGCATAAACCGTGTTGGATTTAGAGTTCCAAATACATCTATCAATATAGGAGAAAACAGAGTGAAACCTAAAAATTCAAACTGTTACTGGAAACGAACGCTTCAACATAGAATAACGAAATTTGGGGAACCAAGTCGCCTTAGTGTACTGATCATTACCTGAAAGTATCATCCAGTTTGGGTGAAAAAATATTTGCTGAGATTTCTGTAGATTCGTAATTTTGGGAAACTTGGCAACCCCTTTCCATGAAAGTGTTTCTAGCCAGTCACTGCTTAGGGCTACAAAAAGAGGAAACAAAACATAGAGATAGAACGTGAAACTACTTTATTGTGTCAAGTTTCAAGAAGCTAGCACAAACCGTGTTGGATTTAGAGTTCCAAATACATCTATCTATATAGGAGAAAACAGAGTGAAACCTAAAAATTCAAACTGTTACTGGAAACGAACGCTTCATGATAGAAGAACGAAATTTGGGGAACCAAGTCGCCTTAGTGTACTGCTCATTACCTGAAAGTATCATCCATTTTGGGTGAAAAAATATTTGCTGAGATTTCTGTAGATTCGTCATTTTGGGAAGCTTGGCAACCCCTTTCCATGAAAGTGTTTCTCGCCAGTCACTGCTTAGGGCTACATCATCAGGAAAAAAAACATAGAGATAGATCGTCAAACTACTTTATTGTGTCAAGTTTCAAGAAGCTAGCACAAACCGTGTTGGATTTAGAGTTCCAAATACATCTATCAATATAGGAGAAAACAGAGTGAAACCTAAAAATTCAAACTGTTACTGGAAACGAACGCTTCAACATAGAAGACCGAAATCTGGGGAACCAAGTCGCCTTAGTGTACTGCTCATTACCTGAAAGTATCATCCATTTTGGGTGAAAAAATATTTGCTGAGATTTCTGGAGATTCGTAATTTTGCAAAGCCTGGCAACCCCTTTCCATGAAAGTGTTTCTCGCCAGTCACTGCTTAGGGCTACATCATCAGGAAACAAAACATAGAGATAGAACTTGAAACTACTTTATTGTGTCAAGTTTCAAGAAGCTAGCACAAACCGTGTTGGATTTAGAGTTCCAAATACATCTATGAATATAGGAGAAAACAGAGTGAAACCTAAAAATTCAAACTGTTACTGGAAACGAATGCTTCAACATAGAAGAACGAAATCTGGGGAACCAAGTCGCCTTAGTGTACTGATCATTACCTGAAAGTATCATCCAGTTTGGGTGAAAAAATATTTGCTGAGATTTCTGGAGATTCGTCATTTTGGGAAGCCTGGCAACCCCTTTCCATGAAAGTGTTTCTCGCCAGTCACTGCTTAGGGCTACATCAAGAGGAAACAAAACATAGAGATAGAAGGTGAAACTACTTTATTGTGTCAAGTTTCAAGAAGCTAGCACAAACCGTGTTGGATTTAGAGTTCCAAATACATCTATCAATATAGGAGAAAACAGAGTGAAACCTAAAAATTCAAACTGTTACTGGAAACGAACGCTTCAACATAGAAGAACGAAATCTGGGGAACCAAGTCGCCTTAGTGTACTGATCATTACCTGAAAGTATCATCCAGTTTGGGTGAAAAAATATTTGCTGAGATTTCTGGAGATTCGTCATTTTGGGAAGCCTGGCAACCCCTTTCCATGAAAGTGTTTCTCGCCAGTCACTGCTTAGGGCTACATCAAGAGGAAACAAAACATAGAGATAGAAGGTGAAACTACTTTATTGTGTCAAGTTGCAAGAAGCTAGCACAAACCGTGTTGGATTTAGAGTTCCAAATACATCTATCAATATAGGAGAAAACAGAGTGAAACCTAAAAATTCAAACTGTTACTGGAAACGAACGCTTCAACATAGAAGAACGAAATCTGGGGAACCAAGTCGCCTTAGTGTACTGATCATTACCTGAAAGTATCATCCAGTTTGGGTGAAAAAATATTTGCTGAGATTTCTGGAGATTCGTAATTTTGCAAAGCCTGGCAACCCCTTTCCATGAAAGTGTTTCTCGCCAGTCACTGCTTAGGGCTACATCATCAGGAAACAAAACATAGAGATAGAACGTGAAACTACTTTATTGTGTCAAGTTTCAAGAAGCTAGCACAAACCGTGTTGGATTTAGAGTTCCAAATACATCTATCAATATAGGAGAAAACAGAGTGAAACCTAAAAATTCAAACTGTTACTGGAAACGAACGCTTCAACATAGAATAACAAAATTTGGGGAACCAAGTCGCCTTAGTGTACTGCTCATTACCTGAAAGTATCATCCATTTTGGGTGAAAAAATATTTGCTCAGATTTCTGGAGATTCGTAATTTTGGGAAGCCTGGCAACCCCTTTCCATGAAATTTTTCTCGCCAGTCACTGCTTAGGGCTACATCAAGAGGAAACAAAACATAGAGATAGAACGCGAAACTACTTTATTATGTCAAGTTTCAAGAAGCTAGCATAAACCGTGTTGGATTTAGAGTTCCAAATACATCTATCAATATAGGAGAAAACAGAGTGAAACCTAAAAATTCAAACTGTTACTGGAAACGAACGCTTCAACATAGAATAACGAAATTTGGGGAACCAAGTCGCCTTAGTGTACTGATCATTACCTGAAAGTATCATCCAGTTTGGGTGAAAAAATATTTGCTGAGATTTCTGTAGATTCGTAATTTTGGGAAACTTGGCAACCCCTTTCCATGAAAGTGTTTCTAGCCAGTCACTGCTTAGGGCTACAAAAAGAGGAAACAAAACATAGAGATAGAACGTGAAACTACTTTATTGTGTCAAGTTTCAAGAAGCTAGCACAAACCGTGTTGGATTTAGAGTTCCAAATACATCTATCTATATAGGAGAAAACAGAGTGAAACCTAAAAATTCAAACTGTTACTGGAAACGAACGCTTCATGATAGAAGAACGAAATTTGGGGAACCAAGTCGCCTTAGTGTACTGCTCATTACCTGAAAGTATCATCCATTTTGGGTGAAAAAATATTTGCTGAGATTTCTGTAGATTCGTCATTTTGGGAAGCTTGGCAACCCCTTTCCATGAAAGTGTTTCTCGCCAGTCACTGCTTAGGGCTACATCATCAGGAAAAAAAACATAGAGATAGATCGTCAAACTACTTTATTGTGTCAAGTTTCAAGAAGCTAGCACAAACCGTGTTGGATTTAGAGTTCCAAATACATCTATCAATATAGGAGAAAACAGAGTGAAACCTAAAAATTCAAACTGTTACTGGAAACGAACGCTTCAACATAGAAGACCGAAATCTGGGGAACCAAGTCGCCTTAGTGTACTGCTCATTACCTGAAAGTATCATCCATTTTGTGTGAAAAAATATTTGCTGAGATTTCTGGAGATTCGTAATTTTGCAAAGCCTGGCAACCCCTTTCCATGAAAGTGTTTCTCGCCAGTCACTGCTTAGGGCTACATCATCAGGAAACAAAACATAGAGATAGAACTTGAAACTACTTTATTGTGTCAAGTTTCAAGAAGCTAGCACAAACCGTGTTGGATTTAGAGTTCCAAATACATCTATCAATATAGGAGAAAACAGAGTGAAACCTAAAAATTCAAACTGTTACTGGAAACGAACGCTTCAACATAGAATAACGAAATTTGGGGAACCAAGTCGCCTTAGTGTACTGACCATTAACTGAAAGTATCATCCAGTTTGGGTGAAAAAATATTTGCTGAGATTTCTGTAGATTCGTAAATTTGGGAAACTTGGCAACCCCTTTCCATGAAAGTGTTTCTCGCCAGTCACTGCTTAGGGCTACAAAAAGAGGAAACAAAACATAGAGATAGAACGTGAAACTACTTTATTATGTCACGTTTCAAGAAGCTAGCACAAACCGTGTTGGATTTAGAGTTCCAAATACATCTATCAATATAGGAGAAAACAGAGTGAAACCTAAAAATTCAAACTGTTACTGGAAACGAACGCTTCAACATAGAAGAACGAAATTTGGGGAACCAAGTCGCCTTAGTGTACTGATCATTACCTGAAAGTATAATTCAGTTTGGGTGAAAAAATATTTGCTGAGATTTCTGGAGATTCGTCATTTTGGTAAGCCTGGCAACCCCTTTCCATGAAAGGGTTTTTCGCCAGTCACTGCTTAGGGCTACATCAAGAGGAAACAAAACATAGAGATAGAAGGTGAAACTACTTTATTGTGTCAAGTTTCAAGAAGCTAGCACAAACCGTGTTGGATTTAGAGTTCCAAATACATCTATCAATATAGGAGAAAACAGAGTGAAACCTAAAAATTCAAACTGTTACTGGAAACGAACGCTTCAACATAGAAGACCGAAATCTGGGGAACCAAGTCGCCTTAGTGTACTGATCATTACCTGAAAGTATCATCCAGTTTGGGTGAAAAAATATTTGCTGAGATTTCTGGAGATTCGTGATTTTGGGAAGCCTGGCAACCCCTTTCCATGAAAGTGTTTCTCGCCAGTCACTGCTTAGGGCTACATCAAGAGGAAACAAAACATAGAGATAGAAGGTGAAACTACCTTATTGTGTCAAGTTTCAAGAAGCTAGCACAAACCGTGTTGGATTTAGAGTTCCAAATACATCTATCAATATAGGAGAAAACAGAGTGAAACCTAAAAATTCAAACTGTTACTGGAAACGAATGCTTCAACATAGAAGAACGAAATTTGGGGAACCAAGTCGCCTTAGTGTACTGATCATTACCTGAAAGTATCATCCAGTTTGGGTGAAAAAATATTTGCTGAGATTTCTGTAGATTCGTAATTTTGGGAAGCTTGGCAACCCCTTTCCATGAAAGTGTTTCTCGCCAGTCACTGCTTAGGGCTACATCATCAGGAAACAAAACATAGAGATAGAACGTGAAACTACTTTATTGTGTCAAGTTTCAAGAAGCTAGCACAAACCGTGTTGGATTTAGAGTTCCAAATACATCTATCAATATAGGAGAAAACAGAGTGAAACCTAAAAATTCAAACTGTTACTGGAAACGAACGCTTCAACATAGAAAAACGAAATTTGGGGAACCAAGTCGCCTTAGTGTACTGATCATTACCTGAAAGTATCATCCAGTTTGGGTGAAAAAATATTTGCTGAGATTTCTGTAGATTCGTAATTTTGGGAAACTTGGCAACCCCTTTCCATGAAAGTGTTTCTCGCCAGTCACTGCTTAGGGCTACAAAAAGAGGAAACAAAACATAGAGATAGAACGTGAAACTACTTTATTGTGTCAAGTTTCAAGAAGCTAGCACAAACCGTGTTGGATTTAGAGTTCCAAATACATCTATCAATATAGGAGAAAACAGAGTGAAACCTAAAAATTCAAACTGTTACTGGAAACGAACGCTTCAACATAGAAGAACGAAATTTGGGGAACCAAGTCGCCTTAGTGTACTGATCATTACCTGAAAGTATCATCCAGTTTGGGTGAAAAAATATTTGCTGAGATTTCTGGAGATTCGTAATTTTGGGAAGCTTGGCAACCCCTTTCCATGAAAGTGTTTCTCACCAGTCACTGCTTAGGGCTACATCAAGAGGAAACAAAGCATAGAGATAGAACGTGAAACTACTTTATTGTGTCAAGTTTCAAGAAGCTAGCACAAACCGTGTTGGATTTAGAGTTCCAAATACATCTATCAATACAGGAGAAAACAGAGTGAAACCTAAAAATTCAAACTGTTACTGGAAACGAACGCTTCAAAATAGAAGAATGAAATTTGGGGAACCAAGTCGCCTCAGTGTACTGATCATTACCTGAAAGTATCATCCAGTTTGGGTGAAAAAATATTTGCTGAGATTTCTGTAGATTCGTAATTTTGGGAAGCTTGGCAACCCCTTTCCATGAAAGTGTTTCTCGCCAGTCACTGCTTAGGGCTACATCATCAGGAAAAAAAACATAGAGATAGATCGTCAAACTACTTTATTGTGTCAAGTTTCAAGAAGCTAGCACAAACCGTGTTGGATTTAGAGTTCCAAATACATCTATCAATATAGGAGAAAACAGAGTGAAACCTAAAAATTCAAACTGTTACTGGAAACGAACGCTTCAACATAGAAGAACGAAATCTGGGGAACCAAGTCGCCTTAGTGTACTGATCATTACCTGAAAGTATCATCCAGTTTGGGTGAAAAAATATTTGCTGAGATTTCTGGAGATTCGTCATTTTGGGAAGCCTGGCAACCCCTTTCCATGAAAGTGTTTCTCGCCAGTCACTGCTTAGGGCTACATCAAGAGGAAACAAAACATAGAGATAGAAGGTGAAACTACTTTATTGTGTCAAGTTGCAAGAAGCTAGCACAAACCGTGTTGGATTTAGAGTTCCAAATACATCTATCAATATAGGAGAAAACAGAGTGAAACCTAAAAATTCAAACTGTTACTGGAAACGAACGCTTCAACATAGAAGAACGAAATCTGGGGAACCAAGTCGCCTTAGTGTACTGATCATTACCTGAAAGTATCATCTAGTTTGGGTGAAAAAATATTTGCTGAGATTTCTGGAGATTCGTAATTTTGCAAAGCCTGGCAACCCCTTTCCATGAAAGTGTTTCTCGCCAGTCACTGCTTAGGGCTACATAATCAGGAAACAAAACATAGAGATAGAACGTGAAACTACTTTATTGTGTCAAGTTTCAAGAAGCTAGCACAAACCGTGTTGGATTTAGAGTTCCAAATACATCTATCAATATAGGAGAAAACAGAGTGAAACTTAAAATTCAAACTGTTACTGGAAACGAACGCTTCAACATAGAATAACAAAATTTGGGGAACCAAGTCGCCTTAGTGTACTGCTCATTACCTGAAAGTATCATCCATTTTGGGTGAAAAAATATTTGCTGAGATTTCTGGAGATTCGTAATTTTGGGAAGCCTGGCAACCCCTTTCCATGAAATTTTTCTCGCCAGTCACTGCTTAGGGCTACATCAAGAGGAAACAAAACATAGAGATAGAACGCGAAACTACTTTATTGTGTCAAGTTTCAAGAAGCTAGCATAAACCGTGTTGGATTTAGAGTTCCAAATACATCTATCAATATAGGAGAAAACAGAGTGAAACCTAAAAATTCAAACTGTTACTGGAAACGAACGCTTCAACATAGAATAACGAAATTTGGGGAACCAAGTCGCCTTAGTGTACTGATCATTACCTGAAAGTATCATCCAGTTTGGGTGAAAAAATATTTGCTGAGATTTCTGTAGATTCGTAATTTTGGGAAACTTGGCAACCCCTTTCCATGAAAGTGTTTCTCGCCAGTCACTGCTTAGGGCTACAAAAAGAGGAAACAAAACATAGAGATAGAACGTGAAACTACTTTATTGTGTCAAGTTTCAAGAAGCTAGCACAAACCGTGTTGGATTTAGAGTTCCAAATACATCTATCTATATAGGAGAAAACACAGTGAAACCTAAAAATTCAAACTGTTACTGGAAACGAACGCTTCATGATAGAAGAACGAAATTTGGGGAACCAAGTCGCCTTAGTGTACTGCTCATTACCTGAAAGTATCATCCATTTTGGGTGAAAAAATATTTGCTGAGATTTCTGTAGATTCGTAATTTTGGGAAGCTTGGCAACCCCTTTCCATGAAAGTGTTTCTCGCCAGTCACTGCTTAGGGCTACATCATCAGGAAAAAAAACATAGAGATAGATCGTCAAACTACTTTATTGTGTCAAGTTTCAAGAAGCTAGCACAAACCGTGTTGGATTTAGAGTTCCAAATACATCTATCAATATAGGAGAAAACAGAGTGAAACCTAAAAATTCAAACTGTTACTGGAAACGAACGCTTCAACATAGAAGACCGAAATCTGGGGAACCAAGTCGCCTTAGTGTACTGCTCATTACCTGAAAGTATCATCCATTTTGGGTGAAAAAATATTTGCTGAGATTTCTGGAGATTCGTAATTTTGCAAAGCCTGGCAACCCCTTTCCATGAAAGTGTTTCTCGCCAGTCACTGCTTAGGGCTACATCAAGAGGAAACAAAACATAGAGATAGAAGGTGAAACTACTTTATTGTGTCAAGTTTCAAGAAGCTAGCACAAACCGTGTTGGATTTAGAGTTCCAAATACATCTATCAATATAGGAGAAAACAGAGTGAAACCTAAAAATTCAAACTGTTACTGGAAACGAACGCTTCAACATAGAATAACGAAATTTGGGGAACCAAGTCGCCTTAGTGTACTGATCATTACCTGAAAGTATCATCCAGTTTGGGTGAAAAAATATTTGCTGAGATTTCTGTAGATTCGTAATGTTGGGAAACTTGGCAACCCCTTTCCATGAAAGTGTTTCTCGCCAGTCACTGCTTAGGGCTACATCATCAGGAAACAAAACATAGAGATAGAACGTGAAACTACTTTATTGTGTCAAGTTTCAAGAAGCTAGCACAAACCGTGTTGGATATAGAGTTCCAAATACATCTATCAATATAGGAGAAAACAGAGTGAAACCTAAAAATTCAAACTGTTACTGGAAACGAATGCTTCAACATAGAAGAACGAAATCTGGGGAACCAAGTCGCCTTAGTGTACTGCTCATTACCTGAAAGTATCATCCATTTTGGGTGAAAAAATATTTGCTGAGATTTCTGGAGATTCGTAATTTTGGGAAGCCTGGCAACCCCTTTCCATGAAAGTTTTTCTCGCCAGTCACTGCTTAGGGCTACATCAAGAGGAAACAAAACATAGAGATAGAACGCGAAACTACTTAATTGTGTCAAGTTTCAAGAAGCTAGCATAAACCGTGTTGGATTTAGAGTTCCAAATACATCTATCAATATAGGAGAAAACAGAGTGAAACCTAAAAATTCAAACTGTTACTGGAAACGAACGCTTCAACATAGAATAACGAAATTTGGGGAACCAAGTCGCCTTAGTGTACTGATCATTACCTGAAAGTATCATCCAGTTTGGGTGAAAAAATATTTGCTGAGATTTCTGTAGATTCGTAATTTTGGGAAACTTGGCAACCCCTTTCCATGAAAGTGTTTCTCGCCAGTCACTGCTTAGGGCTACAAAAAGAGGAAACAAAACATAGAGATAGAACGTGAAACTACTTTATTGTGTCACGTTTCAAGAAGCTAGCACAAACCGTGTTGGATTTAGAGTTCCAAATACATCTATCAATATAGGAGAAAACAGAGTGAAACCTAAAAATTCAAACTGTTACTGGAAACGAATGCTTCAACATAGAAGAACGAAATTTGGGGAACCAAGTCGCCTTAGTGTACTGATCATTACCTGAAAGTATCATCCAGTTTGGGTGAAAAAATATTTGCTGAGATTTCTGTAGATTCGTAATTTTGGGAAGCTTGGCAACCCCTTTCCATGAAAGTGTTTCTCGCCAGTCACTGCTTAGGGCTACATCATCAGGAAACAAAACATAGAGATAGAACGTGAAACTACTTTATTGTGTCAAGTTTCAAGAAGCTAGCACAAACCGTGTTGGATTTAGAGTTCCAAATACATCTATCAATATAGGAGAAAACAGAGTGAAACCTAAAAATTCAAACTGTTACTGGAAACGAACGCTTCAACATAGAAAAACGAAATTTGGGGAACCAAGTCGCCTTAGTGTACTGATCATTACCTGAAAGTATCATCCAGTTTGGGTGAAAAAATATTTGCTGAGATTTCTGGAGATTCGTAATTTTGGGAAGCCTGGCAACCCCTTTCCATGAAAGTTTTTCTCGCCAGTCACTGCTTAGGGCTACATCAAGAGGAAACAAAACATAGAGATAGAACGCGAAACTACTTTATTGTGTCAAGTTTCAAGAAGCTAGCATAAACCGTGTTGGATTTAGAGTTCCAAATACATCTATCAATATAGGAGAAAACAGAGTGAAACCTAAAAATTCAAACTGTTACTGGAAACGAACGCTTCAACATAGAATAACGAAATTTGGGGAACCAAGTCGCCTTAGTGTACTGATCATTACCTGAAAGTATCATCCAGTTTGGGTGAAAAAATATTTGCTGAGATTTCTGTAGATTCGTAATTTTGGGAAACTTGGCAACCCCTTTCCATGAAAGTGTTTCTCGCCAGTCACTGCTTAGGGCTACAAAAAGAGGAAACAAAACATAGAGATAGAACGTGAAACTACTTTATTGTGTCACGTTTCAAGAAGCTAGCACAAACCGTGTTGGATTTAGAGTTCCAAATACATCTATCAATATAGGAGAAAACAGAGTGAAACCTAAAAATTCAAACTGTTACTGGAAACGAATGCTTCAACATAGAAGAACGAAATTTGGGGAACCAAGTCGCCTTAGTGTACTGATCATTACCTGAAAGTATCATCCAGTTTGGGTGAAAAAATATTTGCTGAGATTTCTGTAGATTCGTAATTTTGGGAAGCTTGGCAACCCCTTTCCATGAAAGTGTTTCTCGCCAGTCACTGCTTAGGGCTACATCATCAGGAAACAAAACATAGAGATAGAACGTGAAACTACTTTATTGTGTCAAGTTTCAAGAAGCTAGCACAAACCGTGTTGGATTTAGAGTTCCAAATACATCTATCAATATAGGAGAAAACAGAGTGAAACCTAAAAATTCAAACTGTTACTGGAAACGAACGCTTCAACATAGAAAAACGAAATTTGGGGAACCAAGTCGCCTTAGTGTACTGATCATTACCTGAAAGTATCATCCAGTTTGGGTGAAAAAATATTTGCTGAGATTTCTGTAGATTCGTAATTTTGGGAAACTTGGCAACCCCTTTCCATGAAAGTGTTTCTCGCCAGTCACTGCTTAGGGCTACAAAAAGAGGAAACAAAACATAGAGATAGAACGTGAAACTACTTTATTGTGTCAAGTTTCAAGAAGCTAGCACAAACCGTGTTGGATTTAGAGTTCCAAATACATCTATCAATATAGGAGAAAACAGAGTGAAACCTAAAAATTCAAACTGTTACTGGAAACGAACGCTTCAACATAGAAGAACGAAATTTGGGGAACCAAGTCGCCTTAGTGTACTGATCATTACCTGAAAGTATCATCCAGTTTGGGTGAAAAAATATTTGCTGAGATTTCTGGAGATTCGTAATTTTGGGAAGCTTGGCAACCCCTTTCCATGAAAGTGTTTCTCACCAGTCACTGCTTAGGGCTACATCAAGAGGAAACAAAGCATAGAGATAGAACGTGAAACTACTTTATTGTGTCAAGTTTCAAGAAGCTAGCACAAACCGTGTTGGATTTAGAGTTCCAAATACATCTATCAATACAGGAGAAAACAGAGTGAAACCTAAAAATTCAAACTGTTACTGGAAACGAACGCTTCAAAATAGAAGAATGAAATTTGGGGAACCAAGTCGCCTCAGTGTACTGATCATTACCTGAAAGTATCATCCAGTTTGGGTGAAAAAATATTTGCTGAGATTTCTGTAGATTCGTAATTTTGGGAAGCTTGGCAACCCCTTTCCATGAAAGTGTTTCTCGCCAGTCACTGCTTAGGGCTACATCATCAGGAAAAAAAACATAGAGATAGATCGTCAAACTACTTTATTGTGTCAAGTTTCAAGAAGCTAGCACAAACCGTGTTGGATTTAGAGTTCCAAATACATCTATCAATATAGGAGAAAACAGAGTGAAACCTAAAAATTCAAACTGTTACTGGAAACGAACGCTTCAACATAGAAGAACGAAATCTGGGGAACCAAGTCGCCTTAGTGTACTGATCATTACCTGAAAGTATCATCCAGTTTGGGTGAAAAAATATTTGCTGAGATTTCTGGAGATTCGTCATTTTGGGAAGCCTGGCAACCCCTTTCCATGAAAGTGTTTCTCGCCAGTCACTGCTTAGGGCTACATCAAGAGGAAACAAAACATAGAGATAGAAGGTGAAACTACTTTATTGTGTCAAGTTGCAAGAAGCTAGCACAAACCGTGTTGGATTTAGAGTTCCAAATACATCTATCAATATAGGAGAAAACAGAGTGAAACCTAAAAATTCAAACTGTTACTGGAAACGAACGCTTCAACATAGAAGAACGAAATCTGGGGAACCAAGTCGCCTTAGTGTACTGATCATTACCTGAAAGTATCATCTAGTTTGGGTGAAAAAATATTTGCTGAGATTTCTGGAGATTCGTAATTTTGCAAAGCCTGGCAACCCCTTTCCATGAAAGTGTTTCTCGCCAGTCACTGCTTAGGGCTACATAATCAGGAAACAAAACATAGAGATAGAACGTGAAACTACTTTATTGTGTCAAGTTTCAAGAAGCTAGCACAAACCGTGTTGGATTTAGAGTTCCAAATACATCTATCAATATAGGAGAAAACAGAGTGAAACCTAAAAATTCAAACTGTTACTGGAAACGAACGCTTCAACATAGAATAACAAAATTTGGGGAACCAAGTCGCCTTAGTGTACTGCTCATTACCTGAAAGTATCATCCATTTTGGGTGAAAAAATATTTGCTGAGATTTCTGGAGATTCGTAATTTTGGGAAGCCTGGCAACCCCTTTCCATGAAATTTTTCTCGCCAGTCACTGCTTAGGGCTACATCAAGAGGAAACAAAACATAGAGATAGAACGCGAAACTACTTTATTGTGTCAAGTTTCAAGAAGCTAGCATAAACCGTGTTGGATTTAGAGTTCCAAATACATCTATCAATATAGGAGAAAACAGAGTGAAACCTAAAAATTCAAACTGTTACTGGAAACGAACGCTTCAACATAGAATAACGAAATTTGGGGAACCAAGTCGCCTTAGTGTACTGATCATTACCTGAAAGTATCATCCAGTTTGGGTGAAAAAATATTTGCTGAGATTTCTGTAGATTCGTAATTTTGGGAAACTTGGCAACCCCTTTCCATGAAAGTGTTTCTCGCCAGTCACTGCTTAGGGCTACAAAAAGAGGAAACAAAACATAGAGATAGAACGTGAAACTACTTTATTGTGTCAAGTTTCAAGAAGCTAGCACAAACCGTGTTGGATTTAGAGTTCCAAATACATCTATCTATATAGGAGAAAACAGAGTGAAACCTAAAAATTCAAACTGTTACTGGAAACGAACGCTTCATGATAGAAGAACGAAATTTGGGGAACCAAGTCGCCTTAGTGTACTGCTCATTACCTGAAAGTATCATCCATTTTGGGTGAAAAAATATTTGCTGAGATTTCTGTAGATTCGTAATTTTGGGAAGCTTGGCAACCCCTTTCCATGAAAGTGTTTCTCGCCAGTCACTGCTTAGGGCTACATCATCAGGAAAAAAAACATAGAGATAGATCGTCAAACTACTTTATTGTGTCAAGTTTCAAGAAGCTAGCACAAACCGTGTTGGATTTAGAGTTCCAAATACATCTATCAATATAGGAGAAAACAGAGTGAAACCTAAAAATTCAAACTGTTACTGGAAACGAACGCTTCAACATAGAAGACCGAAATCTGGAAAACCAAGTCGCCTTAGTGTACTGCTCATTACCTGAAAGTATCATCCATTTTGGGTGAAAAAATATTTGCTGAGATTTCTGGAGATTCGTAATTTTGCAAAGCCTGGCAACCCCTTTCCATGAAAGTGTTTCTCGCCAGTCACTGCTTAGGGCTACATCAAGAGGAAACAAAACATAGAGATAGAAGGTGAAACTACTTTATTGTGTCAAGTTTCAAGAAGCTAGCACAAACCGTGTTGGATTTAGAGTTCCAAATACATCTATCAATATAGGAGAAAACAGAGTGAAACCTAAAAATTCAAACTGTTACTGGAAACGAACGCTTCAACATAGAATAACGAAATTTGGGGAACCAAGTCGCCTTAGTGTACTGATCATTACCTGAAAGTATCATCCAGTTTGGGTGAAAAAATATTTGCTGAGATTTCTGTAGATTCGTAATGTTGGGAAACTTGGCAACCCCTTTCCATGAAAGTGTTTCTCGCCAGTCACTGCTTAGGGCTACATCATCAGGAAACAAAACATAGAGATAGAACGTGAAACTACTTTATTGTGTCAAGTTTCAAGAAGCTAGCACAAACCGTGTTGGATATAGAGTTCCAAATACATCTATCAATATAGGAGAAAACAGAGTGAAACCTAAAAATTCAAACTGTTACTGGAAACGAATGCTTCAACATAGAAGAACGAAATCTGGGGAACCAAGTCGCCTTAGTGTACTGCTCATTACCTGAAAGTATCATCCATTTTGGGTGAAAAAATATTTGCTGAGATTTCTGGAGATTCGTAATTTTGGGAAGCCTGGCAACCCCTTTCCATGAAAGTTTTTCTCGCCAGTCACTGCTTAGGGCTACATCAAGAGGAAACAAAACATAGAGATACAACGCGAAACTACTTTATTGTGTCAAGTTTCAAGAAGCTAGCATAAACCGTGTTGGATTTAGAGTTCCAAATACATCTATCAATATAGGAGAAAACAGAGTGAAACCTAAAAATTCAAACTGTTACTGGAAACGAACGCTTCAACATAGAATAACGAAATTTGGGGAACCAAGTCGCCTTAGTGTACTGATCATTACCTGAAAGTATCATCCAGTTTGGGTGAAAAAATATTTGCTGAGATTTCTGTAGATTCGTAATTTTGGGAAACTTGGCAACCCCTTTCCATGAAAGTGTTTCTCGCCAGTCACTGCTTAGGGCTACAAAAAGAGGAAACAAAACATAGAGATAGAACGTGAAACTACTTTATTGTGTCACGTTTCAAGAAGCTAGCACAAACCGTGTTGGATTTAGAGTTCCAAATACATCTATCAATATAGGAGAAAACAGAGTGAAACCTAAAAATTCAAACTGTTACTGGAAACGAATGCTTCAACATAGAAGAACGAAATTTGGGGAACCAAGTCGCCTTAGTGTACTGATCATTACCTGAAAGTATCATCCAGTTTGGGTGAAAAAATATTTGCTGAGATTTCTGTAGATTCGTAATTTTGGGAAGCTTGGCAACCCCTTTCCATGAAAGTGTTTCTCGCCAGTCACTGCTTAGGGCTACATCATCAGGAAACAAAACATAGAGATAGAACGTGAAACTACTTTATTGTGTCAAGTTTCAAGAAGCTAGCACAAACCGTGTTGGATTTAGAGTTCCAAATACATCTATCAATATAGGAGAAAACAGAGTGAAACCTAAAAATTCAAACTGTTACTGGAAACGAACGCTTCAACATAGAAAAACGAAATTTGGGGAACCAAGTCGCCTTAGTGTACTGATCATTACCTGAAAGTATCATCCAGTTTGGGTGAAAAAATATTTGCTGAGATTTCTGTAGATTCGTAATTTTGGGAAACTTGGCAACCCCTTTCCATGAAAGTGTTTCTCGCCAGTCACTGCTTAGGGCTACAAAAAGAGGAAACAAAACATAGAGATAGAACGTGAAACTACTTTATTGTGTCAAGTTTCAAGAAGCTAGCACAAACCGTGTTGGATTTAGAGTTCCAAATACATCTATCAATATAGGAGAAAACAGAGTGAAACCTAAAAATTCAAACTGTTACTGGAAACGAACGCTTCAACATAGAAGAACGAAATTTGGGGAACCAAGTCGCCTTAGTGTACTGATCATTACCTGAAAGTATCATCCAGTTTGGGTGAAAAAATATTTGCTGAGATTTCTGGAGATTCGTAATTTTGGGAAGCTTGGCAACCCCTTTCCATGAAAGTGTTTCTCACCAGTCACTGCTTAGGGCTACATCAAGAGGAAACAAAGCATAGAGATAGAACGTGAAACTACTTTATTGTGTCAAGTTTCAAGAAGCTAGCACAAACCGTGTTGGATTTAGAGTTCCAAATACATCTATCAATACAGGAGAAAACAGAGTGAAACCTAAAAATTCAAACTGTTACTGGAAACGAACGCATCAAAATAGAAGAATGAAATTTGGGGAACCAAGTCGCCTCAGTGTACTGATCATTACCTGAAAGTATCATCCAGTTTGGGTGAAAAAATATTTGCTGAGATTTCTGTAGATTCGTAATTTTGGGAAGCTTGGCAACCCCTTTCCATGAAAGTGTTTCTCGCCAGTCACTGCTTAGGGCTACATCATCAGGAAAAAAAACATAGAGATAGATCGTCAAACTCCTTTATTGTGTCAAGTTTCAAGAAGCTAGCACAAACCGTGTTGGATTTAGAGTTCCAAATACATCTATCAATATAGGAGAAAACAGAGTGAAACCTAAAAATTCAAACTGTTACTGGAAACGAACGCTTCAACATAGAAGAACGAAATCTGGGGAACCAAGTCGCCTTAGTGTACTGATCATTACCTGAAAGTATCATCCAGTTTGGGTGAAAAAATATTTGCTGAGATTTCTGTAGATTCGTAATTTTGGGAAGCTTGGCAACCCCTTTCCATGAAAGTGTTTCTCGCCAGTCACTGCTTAGGGCTACATCATCAGGAAACAAAACATAGAGATAGAACGTGAAACTACTTTATTGTGTCAAGTTTCAAGAAGCTAGCACAAACCGTGTTGGATTTAGAGTTCCAAATACATCTATCAATATAGGAGAAAACAGAGTGAAACCTAAAAATTCAAACTGTTACTGGAAACGAACGCTTCAACATAGAAAAACGAAATTTGGGGAACCAAGTCGCCTTAGTGTACTGATCATTACCTGAAAGTATCATCCAGTTTGGGTGAAAAAATATTTGCTGAGATTTCTGTAGATTCGTAATTTTGGGAAACTTGGCAACCCCTTTCCATGAAAGTGTTTCTCGCCAGTCACTGCTTAGGGCTACAAAAAGAGGAAACAAAACATAGAGATAGAACGTGAAACTACTTTATTGTGTCAAGTTTCAAGAAGCTAGCACAAACCGTGTTGGATTTAGAGTTCCAAATACATCTATCAATATAGGAGAAAACAGAGTGAAACCTAAAAATTCAAACTGTTACTGGAAACGAACGCTTCAACATAGAAGAACGAAATTTGGGGAACCAAGTCGCCTTAGTGTACTGATCATTACCTGAAAGTATCATCCAGTTTGGGTGAAAAAATATTTGCTGAGATTTCTGGAGATTCGTAATTTTGGGAAGCTTGGCAACCCCTTTCCATGAAAGTGTTTCTCACCAGTCACTGCTTAGGGCTACATCAAGAGGAAACAAAGCATAGAGATAGAACGTGAAACTACTTTATTGTGTCAAGTTTCAAGAAGCTAGCACAAACCGTGTTGGATTTAGAGTTCCAAATACATCTATCAATACAGGAGAAAACAGAGTGAAACCTAAAAATTCAAACTGTTACTGGAAACGAACGCATCAAAATAGAAGAATGAAATTTGGGGAACCAAGTCGCCTCAGTGTACTGATCATTACCTGAAAGTATCATCCAGTTTGGGTGAAAAAATATTTGCTGAGATTTCTGTAGATTCGTAATTTTGGGAAGCTTGGCAACCCCTTTCCATGAAAGTGTTTCTCGCCAGTCACTGCTTAGGGCTACATCATCAGGAAAAAAAACATAGAGATAGATCGTCAAACTCCTTTATTGTGTCAAGTTTCAAGAAGCTAGCACAAACCGTGTTGGATTTAGAGTTCCAAATACATCTATCAATATAGGAGAAAACAGAGTGAAACCTAAAAATTCAAACTGTTACTGGAAACGAACGCTTCAACATAGAAGAACGAAATCTGGGGAACCAAGTCGCCTTAGTGTACTGATCATTACCTGAAAGTATCATCCAGTTTGGGTGAAAAAATATTTGCTGAGATTTCTGGAGATTCGTCATTTTGGGAAGCCTGGCAACCCCTTTCCATGAAAGTGTTTCTCGCCAGTCACTGCTTAGGGCTACATCAAGAGGAAACAAAACATAGAGATAGAAGGTGAAACTACTTTATTGTGTCAAGTTGCAAGAAGCTAGCACAAACCGTGTTGGATTTAGAGTTCCAAATACATCTATCAATATAGGAGAAAACAGAGTGAAACCTAAAAATTCAAACTGTTACTGGAAACGAACGCTTCAACATAGAAGAACGAAATCTGGGGAACCAAGTCGCCTTAGTGTACTGATCATTACCTGAAAGTATCATCTAGTTTGGGTGAAAAAATATTTGCTGAGATTTCTGGAGATTCGTAATTTTGCAAAGCCTGGCAACCCCTTTCCATGAAAGTGTTTCTCGCCAGTCACTGCTTAGGGCTACATAATCAGGAAACAAAACATAGAGATAGAACGTGAAACTACTTTATTGTGTCAAGTTTCAAGAAGCTAGCACAAACCGTGTTGGATTTAGAGTTCCAAATACATCTATCAATATAGGAGAAAACAGAGTGAAACCTAAAAATTCAAACTGTTACTGGAAACGAACGCTTCAACATAGAATAACAAAATTTGGGGAACCAAGTCGCCTTAGTGTACTGCTCATTACCTGAAAGTATCATCCATTTTGGGTGAAAAAATATTTGCTGAGATTTCTGGAGATTCGTAATTTTGGGAAGCCTGGCAACCCCTTTCCATGAAATTTTTCTCGCCAGTCACTGCTTAGGGCTACATCAAGAGGAAACAAAACATAGAGATAGAACGCGAAACTACTTTATTGTGTCAAGTTTCAAGAAGCTAGCATAAACCGTGTTGGATTTAGAGTTCCAAATACATCTATCAATATAGGAGAAAACAGAGTGAAACCTAAAAATTCAAACTGTTACTGGAAACGAACGCTTCAACATAGAATAACGAAATTTGGGGAACCAAGTCGCCTTAGTGTACTGATCATTACCTGAAAGTATCATCCAGTTTGGGTGAAAAAATATTTGCTGAGATTTCTGTAGATTCGTAATTTTGGGAAACTTGGCAACCCCTTTCCATGAAAGTGTTTCTCGCCAGTCACTGCTTAGGGCTACAAAAAGAGGAAACAAAACATAGAGATAGAACGTGAAACTACTTTATTGTGTCAAGTTTCAAGAAGCTAGCACAAACCATGTTGGATTTAGAGTTCCAAATACATCTATCTATATAGGAGAAAACAGAGTGAAACCTAAAAATTCAAACTGTTACTGGAAACGAACGCTTCATGATAGAAGAACGAAATTTGGGGAACCAAGTCGCCTTAGTGTACTGCTCATTACCTGAAAGTATCATCCATTTTGGGTGAAAAAATATTTGCTGAGATTTCTGTAGATTCGTAATTTTGGGAAGCTTGGCAACCCCTTTCCATGAAAGTGTTTCTCGCCAGTCACTGCTTAGGGCTACATCATCAGGAAAAAAAACATAGAGATAGATCGTCAAACTACTTTATTGTGTCAAGTTTCAAGAAGCTAGCACAAACCGTGTTGGATTTAGAGTTCCAAATACATCTATCAATATAGGAGAAAACAGAGTGAAACCTAAAAATTCAAACTGTTACTGGAAACGAACGCTTCAACATAGAAGACCGAAATCTGGGGAACCAAGTCGCCTTAGTGTACTGCTCATTACCTGAAAGTATCATCCATTTTGGGTGAAAAAATATTTGCTGAGATTTCTGGAGATTCGTAATTTTGCAAAGCCTGGCAACCCCTTTCCATGAAAGTGTTTCTCGCCAGTCACTGCTTAGGGCTACATCAAGAGGAAACAAAACATAGAGATAGAAGGTGAAACTACTTTATTGTGTCAAGTTTCAAGAAGCTAGCACAAACCGTGTTGGATTTAGAGTTCCAAATACATCTATCAATATAGGAGAAAACAGAGTGAAACCTAAAAATTCAAACTGTTACTGGAAACGAACGCTTCAACATAGAATAACGAAATTTGGGGAACCAAGTCGCCTTAGTGTACTGATCATTACCTGAAAGTATCATCCAGTTTGGGTAAAAAAATATTTGCTGATTTTTCTGGAGATTCGTAATTTTGCAAAGCCTGGCAACGCCTTTCCATGAAAGTGTTTCTCGCCAGTCACTGCTTAGGGCTACATCAAGAGGAAACAAAACATAGAGATAGAACGTGAAACTACTTTATTGTGTCAAGTTTCAAGAAGCTAGCACAAACCGTGTTGGATATAGAGTTCCAAATACATCTATCAATATAGGAGAAAACAGAGTGAAACCTAAAAATTCAAACTGTTACTGGAAACGAACGCTTCAACATAGAAGAACGAAATTTGGGGAACCAAGTCGCCTTAGTGTACTGACCATTAACTGAAAGTATCATCCAGTTTGGGTGAAAAAATATTTGCTGAGATTTCTGTAGATTCGTAATTTTGGGAAACTTGGCAACCCCTTTCCATGAAAGTGTTTCTCGCCAGTCACTGCTTAGGGCTACAAAAAGAGGAAACAAAACATAGAGATAGAACGTGAAACTACTTTATTATGTCACGTTTCAAGAAGCTAGCACAAACCGTGTTGGATTTAGAGTTCCAAATACATCTATCAATATAGGAGAAAACAGAGTGAAACCTAAAAATTCAAACTGTTACTGGAAACGAACGCTTCAACATAGAAGAACGAAATCTGGGGAACCAAGTCGCCTTAGTGTACTGATCATTACCTGAAAGTATAATTCAGTTTGGGTGAAAAAATATTTGCTGAGATTTCTGGAGATTCGTCATTTTGGTAAGCCTGGCAACCCCTTTCCATGAAAGGGTTTTTCGCCAGTCACTGCTTAGGGCTACATCAAGAGGAAAAAAAACATAGAGATAGAAGGTGAAACTACTTTATTGTGTCAAGTTTCAAGAAGCTAGCACAAACCGTGTTGGATTTAGAGTTTCAAATACATGTATGAATATAGGAGAAAACAGAGTGAAACCTAAAAATTCAAACTGTTACTGGAAACGAACGCTTCAACATAGAAGAACGAAATTTGGGGAACCAAGTCACCTTAGTGTACTGATCATTACCTGAAAGTATCATCCAGTTTGGGTGAAAAAATATTTGCTGAGATTTCTGTAGATTCGTAATTTTGGGAAACTTGGCAACCCCTTTCCATGAAAGTGTTTCTCGCCAGTCACTGCTTAGGGCTACATCAAGAGGAAACAAAACATAGAGATAGAACGTGAAACTACTTTATTGTGTCAAGTTTCAAGAAGCTAGCACAAACCGTGTTGGATTTAGAGTTCCAAATACATCTATCAATATAGGAGAAAACAGAGTGAAACCTAAAAATTCAAAAAGTTACTGGAAACGAACGCTTCATCATAGAAGAACGAAATTTGGGGAACCAAGTCGCCTTAGTGTACTGATCATTACCTGAAAGTATCATCCAGTTTGGGTGAAAAAATATTTGCTGAGATTTCTGGAGATTCGTAATTTTGGGAAGCTTGGCAACCCCTTTCCATGAAAGTGTTTCTCGCCAGTCACTGCTTAGGGCTACATCATCAGGAAACAAAACATAGAGATAGAACGTGAAAGTACTTTATTGTGTCAAGTTTCAAGAAGCTAGCACAAACCGTATTGGATTTAGAGTTCCAAATACATTTATCAATATAGGAGAAAACAGAGTGAAACCTAAAAATTCAAACTGTTACTGGAAACGAACGCTTCAACATAGAAGACCGAAATCTGGGGAACCAAGTCGCCTTAGTGTACTGATCATTACCTGAAAGTATCATCCAGTTTGGGTGAAAAAATATTTGCTGAGATTTCTGGAGATTCGTGATTTTGGGAAGCCTGGCAACCCCTTTCCATGAAAGTGTTTCTCGCCAGTCACTGCTTAGGGCTACAAAAAGAGGAAACAAAACATAGAGATAGAACGTGAAACTACTTTATTGTGTCAAGTTTCAAGAAGCTAGCACAAACCGTGTTGGATTTAGAGTTCCAAATACATCTATCAATATAGGAGAAAACAGAGTGAAACCTAAAAATTCAAAAAGTTACTGGAAACGAACGCTTCATCATAGAAGAACGAAATTTGAGGAACCAAGTCGCCTTAGTGTACTGATCATTACCTGAAAGTATCATCCAGTTTGGGTGAAAAAATATTTGCTGAGATTTCTGGAGATTCGTAATTTTAGGAAGCTTGGCAACCCCTTTCCATGAAAGTGTTTCTCGCCAGTCACTGCTTAGGGCTACATCATCAGGAAACAAAACATAGAGATAGAACGTGAAAGTACTTTATTGTGTCAAGTTTCAAGAAGCTAGCACAAACCGTGTTGGATTTAGAGTTCCAAATACATCTATCAATATAGGAGAAAACAGAGTGAAACCTAAAAATTCAAACTGTTACTGGAAACGAACGCTTCAACATAGAAGACCGAAATCTGGGGAACCAAGTCGCCTTAGTGTACTGATCATTACCTGAAAGTATCATCCAGTTTGGGTGAAAAAATATTTGCTGAGATTTCTGGAGATTCGTGATTTTGGGAAGCCTGGCAACCCCTTTCCATGAAAGTGTTTCTCGCCAGTCACTGCTTAGGGCTACATCAAGAGGAAACAAAACATAGAGATAGAAGGTGAAACTACCTTATTGTGTCAAGTTTCAAGAAGCTAGCACAAACCGTGTTGGATTTAGAGTTCCAAATACATCTATCAATATAGGAGAAAACAGAGTGAAACCTAAAAATTCAAACTGTTACTGGAAACGAATGCTTCAACATAGAAGAACGAAATTTGGGGAACCAAGTCGCCTTAGTGTACTGATCATTACCTGAAAGTATCATCCAGTTTGGGTGAAAAAATATTTGCTGAGATTTCTGTAGATTCGTAATTTTGGGAAGCTTGGCAACCCCTTTCCATGAAAGTGTTTCTCGCCAGTCACTGCTTAGGGCTACATCATCAGGAAACAAAACATAGAGATAGAACGTGAAACTACTTTATTGTGTCAAGTTTCAAGAAGCTAGCACAAACCGTGTTGGATTTAGAGTTCCAAATACATCTATCAATATACGAGAAAACAGAGTGAAACCTAAAAATTCAAACTGTTACTGGAAACGAACGCTTCAACATAGAAAAACGAAATTTGGGGAACCAAGTCGCCTTAGTGTACTGATCATTACCTGAAAGTATCATCCAGTTTGGGTGAAAAAATGTTTGCTGAGATTTCTGTAGATTCGTAATTTTGGGAAACTTGGCAACCCCTTTCCATGAAAGTGTTTCTCGCCAGTCACTGCTTAGGGCTACAAAAAGAGGAAACAAAACATAGAGATAGAACGTGAAACTACTTTATTGTGTCAAGTTTCAAGAAGCTAGCACAAACCGTGTTGGATTTAGAGTTGCAAATACATCTATCAATATAGGAGAAAACAGAGTGAAACCTAAAAATTCAAACTGTTACTGGAAACGAACGCTTCAACATAGAAGAACGAAATTTGGGGAACCAAGTCGCCTTAGTGTACTGATCATTACCTGAAAGTATCATCCAGTTTGGGTGAAAAAATATTTGCTGAGATTTCTGGAGATTCGTAATTTTGGGAAGCTTGGCAACCCCTTTCCATGAAAGTGTTTCTCACCAGTCACTGCTTAGGGCTACATCAAGAGGAAACAAAACATAGAGATAGAACGTGAAACTACTTTATTGTGTCAAGTTTCAAGAAGCTACCACAAACCGTGTTGGATTTAGAGTTCCAAATACATCTATCAATACAGGAGAAAACAGAGTGAAACCTAAAAATTCAAACTGTTACTGGAAACGAACGCTTCAAAATAGAAGAACGAAATTTGGGGAACCAAGTCGCCTCAGTGTACTGATCATTACCTGAAAGTATCATCCAGTTTGGGTGAAAAAATATTTGCTGAGATTTCTGGAGATTCGTAATTTTTGGAAGCTTGGCAACCCCATTCCATGAAAGTGTTTCTCGCCAGTCACTGCTAAGGGCTACATCAACAGGAAACAAAACATAGAGATAGAAGGTGAAACTACTTTATTGTGTCAAGTTTCAAGAAGCTAGCACAAACCGTGTTGGATTTAGAGTTCCAAATACATCTATCAATATAGGAGAAAACAGAGTGAAACCTAAAAATTCAAACTGTTACTGGAAACGAACGCTTCAACATAGAAGAACGAAATTTGGGGAACCAAGTCGCCTTA
This sequence comes from Spermophilus citellus, assembly GCF_964194105.1. Classification (NCBI taxonomy): domain Eukaryota; kingdom Metazoa; phylum Chordata; class Mammalia; order Rodentia; family Sciuridae; genus Spermophilus; species Spermophilus citellus. The sequence goes on from NC_138194.1 coordinate 8,123,558, forward strand.
GTGTACTGATCATTACCTGAAAGTATCATCCAGTTTGGGTGAAAAAATATTTGCTGAGATTTCTGTAGATTCGTAATGTTGGGAAACTTGGCAACCCCTTTCCATGAAAGTGTTTCTCGCCAGTCACTGCTTAGGGCTACATCATCAGGAAACAAAACATAGAGATAGAACGTGAAACTACTTTATTGTGTCAAGTTTCAAGAAGCTAGCACAAACCGTGTTGGATATAGAGTTCCAAATACATCTATCAATATAGGAGAAAACAGAGTGAAACCTAAAAATTCAAACTGTTACTGGAAACGAATGCTTCAACATAGAAGAACGAAATCTGGGGAACCAAGTCGCCTTAGTGTACTGCTCATTACCTGAAAGTATCATCCATTTTGGGTGAAAAAATATTTGCTGAGATTTCTGGAGATTCGTAATTTTGGGAAGCCTGGCAACCCCTTTCCATGAAAGTTTTTCTCGCCAGTCACTGCTTAGGGCTACATCAAGAGGAAACAAAACATAGAGATAGAACGCGAAACTACTTTATTGTGTCAACTTTCAAGAAGCTAGCATAAACCGTGTTGGATTTAGAGTTCCAAATACATCTATCAATATAGGAGAAAACAGAGTGAAACCTAAAAATTCAAACTGTTACTGGAAACGAACGCTTCAACATAGAATAACGAAATTTGGGGAACCAAGTCGCCTTAGTGTACTGATCATTACCTGAAAGTATCATCCAGTTTGGGTGAAAAAATATTTGCTGAGATTTCTGTAGATTCGTAATTTTGGGAAACTTGGCAACCCCTTTCCATGAAAGTGTTTCTCGCCAGTCACTGCTTAGGGCTACAAAAAGAGGAAACAAAACATAGAGATAGAACGTGAAACTACTTTATTGTGTCACGTTTCAAGAAGCTAGCACAAACCGTGTTGGATTTAGAGTTCCAAATACATCTATGAATATAGGAGAAAACAGAGTGAAACCTAAAAATTCAAACTGTTACTGGAAACGAACGCTTCAACATAGAAGAACGAAATTTGGGGAACCAAGTCACCGTAGTGTACTTATCATTACCTGAAAGTATCATCCAGTTTGGGTGAAAAAATATTTGCTGAGATTTCTGGAGATTCATCATTTTGGGAAGCCTGGCAACCCCTTTCCATGAAAGTGTTTCTTGCCAGTCACTGCTTAGGGCTACATCGAGAGGAAACAAAACATAGAGATAGAACCTGAAACTACTTTATTGTGTCAAGTTTCAAGAAGCTAGCACAAACCGTGTTGGATTTAGAGTTCCAAATACATCTATCAATATAGGAGAAAACAGAGTGAAACCTAAAAATTCAAACTGTTACTGGAAACGAACGCTTCAACATAGAAGAACGAAATTTGGGGAACCAAGTCGCCTTAGTGTACTGATCATTACCTGAAAGTATCATCCAGTTTGGGTGAAAAAATATTTGCTGAGATTTGTCTAGATTCGTAATTTTGGGAAACTTGGCAACCCCTTTCCATGAAAGTGTTTCTCGCCAGTCACTGCTTAGGGCTACATCAAGAGGAAACAAAACATAGAGACAGAAGGTGAAACTACTTTATTGTGTCAATTTTCAAGAAGCTAGCACAAACCGTGTTGGATTTAGAGTTCCAAATACATGTATGAATATAGGAGAAAACAGAGTGAAACCTAAAAATTCAAACTGTTACTGGAAACGAACGCTTCAACATAGAAGAACGAAATTTGGGGAACCAAGTCACCTTAGTGTACTGATCATTACCTGAAAGTATCATCCAGTTTGGGTAAAAAATATTTGCTGATATTTCTGGAGATTCATCATTTTGGGAAGCCTGGCAACCCCTTTCCATGAAAGTGTTTCTTGCCAGTCACTGCTTAGGGCTACATCAAGAGGAAACAAAACATAGAGATAGAACCTGAAACTACTTTATTGTGTCAAGTTTCAAGAAGCTAGCACAAACCGTGTTGGATTTAGAGTTCCAAATACATCTATGAATATAGGAGAAAACAGAGTGAAACCTAAAAATTCAAACTGTTACTGGAAATGAATGCTTCAACATAGAAGAACGAAATTTGGGGAACCAAGTCACCTTAGTGTACTGATCATTACCTGAAAGTATCATCCAGTTTGGGTGAAAAAATATTTCCTGAGATTTCTGGAGATTCGTCATTTTGGGAAGCTTGGCAACCCCTTTCCATGAAAGTGTTTCTCGCCAGTCACTGCTTAGGGCTACATCAAGAGGAAACAAAACATAGAGATAGAACGTGAAAGTACTTTATTGTGTCAAGTTTCAAGAAGCTAGCACAAACCGTGTTGGATTTAGAGTTCCAAATACATCTATCAATATAGGAGAAAACAGAGTGAAACCTAAAAATTCAAACTGTTACTGGAAACGAACGCTTCAACATAGAATAACGAAATTTGGGGAACCAAGTCGCCTTAGTGTACTGATCATTACCTGAAAGTATCATCCAGTTTGGGTGAAAAAATATTTGCTGAGATTTCTCTAGATTCATATTTTTGGGAAACTTGGCAACCCCTTTCCATGAAAGTGTTTCTCGCCAGTCACTGCTTAGGGCTACAAAAAGAGGAAACAAAACATAGAGATAGAACGTGAAACTACTTTATTGTGTCACGTTTCAAGAAGCTAGCACAAACCGTGTTGGATTTAGAGTTCCAAATACATCTATCAATATAGGAGAAAACAGAGTGAAACCTAAAAATTCAAACTGTTACTGGAAACGAACGCTTCAACATAGAAGAACGAAATCTGGGGAACCAAGTTGCCTAAGTGTACTGATCATTACCTGAAAGTATCATCCAGTTTGGGTGAAAAAATATTTGCTGAGATTTCTGGAGATTCGTCATTTTGGGAAGCCTGGCAACCCCTTTCCATGAAAGGGTTTTTCGCCAGTCACTGCTTAGGGCTACATCAAGAGGAAACAAAACATAGAGATAAAAGGTGAAACTACTTTATTGTGTCAAGTTTCAAGAAGCTAGCACAAACCGTGTTGGATTTAGAGTTCCAAATACATGTATGAATATAGGAGAAAACAGAGTGAAACCTAAAAATTCAAACTGTTACTGGAAACGAACGCTTCAACATAGAAGAACGAAATTTGGGGAACCAAGTCACCTTAGTGTACTGATCATTACCTGAAAGTATCATCCAGTTTGGGTGAAAAAATATTTGCTGAGATTTCTGGAGATTCGTAATTTTGGGAAGCCTGGCAACCCCTTTCCATGAAAGTGTTTCTTGCCAGTCACTGCTTAGGGCTACATCAAGAGGAAACAAAACATAGAGATAGAACGTGAAACTACTTTATTGTGTCAAGTTTCAAGAAGCTAGCACAAACCGTGTTGGATTTAGAGTTCCAAATACATCTATCAATATAGGAGAAAACAGAGTGAAACCTAAAAATTCAAACTGTTACTGGAAACGAACGCTTCAACATAGAATAACAAAATTTGGGGAACCAAGTCGCCTTAGTGTACTGATCATTACCTGAAAGTATCATCCAGTTTGGGTGAAAAAATATTTGCTGAGATTTCTGGAGATTCGTAATTTTGCAAAGCCTGGCAACCCCTTTCCATGAAAGTGTTTCTCGCCAGTCACTGCTTAGGGCTACATCAAGAGGAAACAAAACATAGAGATAGAACGTGAAACTACTTTATTGTGTCAAGTTTCAAGAAGCTAGCACAAACCGTGTTGGATTTAGAGTTCCAAATACATCTATGAATATAGGAGAAAACAGAGTGAAACCTAAAAATTCAAACTGTTACTGGAAACGAACGTTCAACATAGAAGAACGAAATTTGGGGAACCAAGTCGCCTTAGTGTACTGATCATTACCTGAAAGTATCATCCAGTTTGGGTGAAAAAATATTTGCTGAGATTTCTGTAGATTCGTAATTTTGGGAAACTTGGCAACCCCTTTCCATGAAAGTGTTTCTCGCCAGTCACTGCTTAGGGCTACAAAAAGAGGAAACAAAACATAGAGATAGAACGTGAAACTACTTTATTGTGTCAAGTTTCAAGAAGCTAGCACAAACCGTGTTGGATTTAGAGTTGCAAATACATCTATCAATATAGGAGAAAACAGAGTGAAACCTAAAAATTCAAACTGTTACTGGAAACGAACGCTTCAACATAGAATAACAAAATTTGGGGAACCAAGTCGCCTTAGTGTACTGATCATTACCTGAAAGTATCATCCAGTTTGGGTGAAAAAATATTTGCTGAGATTTCTGGAGATTCGTAATTTTGGGAAGCTTGGCAACCCCTTTCCATGAAAGTGTTTCTCACCAGTCACTGCTTAGGGCTACATCAAGAGGAAACAAAACATAGAGAGAGAACGTGAAACTACTTTATTGTGTCAAGTTTCAAGAAGCTAGCACAAACCGTGTTGGATTTAGAGTTCCAAATACATCTATCAATACAGCAGAAAACAGAGTGAAACCTAAAAATTCAAACTGTTACTGGAAACGAACGCTTCAAAATAGAAGAACGAAATTTGGGGAACCAAGTCGCCTCAGTGTACTGATCATTACCTGAAAGTATCATCCAGTTTGGGTGAAAAAATATTTGCTGAGATTTCTGGAGATTCGTAATTTTTGGAAGCTTGGCAACCCCATTCCATGAAAGTGTTTCTCGCCAGTCACTGCTAAGGGCTACATCAACAGGAAACAAAACATAGAGATAGAAGGTGAAACTACTTTATTGTGTCAAGTTTCAAGAAGCTAGCACAAACCGTGTTGGATTTAGAGTTCCAAATACATCTATCAATATAGGAGAAAACAGAGTGAAACCTAAAAATTCAAACTATTACTGGAAACGAACGCTTCAACATAGAAGAACGAAATTTGGGGAACCAAGTCGCCTTAGTGTACTGATCATTACCTGAAAGTATCATCCAGTTTGGGTGAAAAAATATTTGCTGAGATTTCTGTAGATTCGTAATGTTGGGAAACTTGGCAACCCCTTTCCATGAAAGTGTTTCTCGCCAGTCACTGCTTAGGGCTACATCATCAGGAAACAAAACATAGAGATAGAACGTGAAACTACTTTATTGTGTCAAGTTTCAAGAAGCTAGCACAAACCGTGTTGGATATAGAGTTCCAAATACATCTATCAATATAGGAGAAAACAGAGTGAAACCTAAAAATTCAAACTGTTACTGGAAACGAATGCTTCAACATAGAAGAACGAAATCTGGGGAACCAAGTCGCCTTAGTGTACTGCTCATTACCTGAAAGTATCATCCATTTTGGGTGAAAAAATATTTGCTGAGATTTCTGGAGATTCGTAATTTTGGGAAGCCTGGCAACCCCTTTCCATGAAAGTTTTTCTCGCCAGTCACTGCTTAGGGCTATATCAAGAGGAAACAAAACATAGAGATAGAACGCGAAACTACTTTATTGTGTCAAGTTTCAAGAAGCTAGCATAAACCGTGTTGGATTTAGAGTTCCAAATACATCTATCAATATAGGAGAAAACAGAGTGAAACCTAAAAATTCAAACTGTTACTGGAAACGAACGCTTCAACATAGAATAACGAAATTTGGGGAACCAAGTCGCCTTAGTGTACTGATCATTACCTGAAAGTATCATCCAGTTTGGGTGAAAAAATATTTGCTGAGATTTCTGTAGATTCGTAATTTTGGGAAACTTGGCAACCCCTTTCCATGAAAGTGTTTCTCGCCAGTCACTGCTTAGGGCTACAAAAAGAGGAAACAAAACATAGAGATAGAACGTGAAACTACTTTATTGTGTCACGTTTCAAGAAGCTAGCACAAACCGTGTTGGATTTAGAGTTCCAAATACATCTATGAATATAGGAGAAAACAGAGTGAAACCTAAAAATTCAAACTGTTACTGGAAACGAACGCTTCAACATAGAAGAACGAAATTTGGGGAACCAAGTCACCTTAGTGTACTTATCATTACCTGAAAGTATCATCCAGTTTGGGTGAAAAAATATTTGCTGAGATTTCTGGAGATTCATCATTTTGGGAAGCCTGGCAACCCCTTTCCATGAAAGTGTTTCTTGCCAGTCACTGCTTAGGGCTACATCGAGAGGAAACAAAACATAGAGATAGAACCTGAAACTACTTTATTGTGTCAAGTTTCAAGAAGCTAGCACAAACCGTGTTGGATTTAGAGTTCCAAATACATCTATCAATATAGGAGAAAACAGAGTGAAACCTAAAAATTCAAACTGTTACTGGAAACGAACGCTTCAACATAGAAGAACGAAATTTGGGGAACCAAGTCGCCTTAGTGTACTGATCATTACCTGAAAGTATCATCCAGTTTGGGTGAAAAAATATTTGCTGAGATTTGTCTAGATTCGTAATTTTGGGAAACTTGGCAACCCCTTTCCATGAAAGTGTTTCTCGCCAGTCACTGCTTAGGGCTACATCAAGAGGAAACAAAACATAGAGATAGAAGGTGAAACTACTTTATTGTGTCACGTTTCAAGAAGCTAGCACAAACCGTGTTGGATTTAGAGTTCCAAATACATCTATCAATATAGGAGAAAACAGAGTGAAACCTAAAAATTCAAACTGTTACTGGAAACGAACGCTTCAACATAGAAGAACGAAATCTGGGGAACCAAGTCGCCTTAGTGTACTGATCATTACCTGAAAGTATCATCCAGTTTGGGTGAAAAAATATTTGCTGAGATTTCTGGAGATTCGTCATTTTGGGAAGCCTGGCAACCCCTTTCCATGAAAGGGTTTTTCGCCAGTCACTGCTTAGGGCTACATCAAGAGGAAACAAAACATAGAGACAGAAGGTGAAACTACTTTATTGTGTCAATTTTCAAGAAGCTAGCACAAACCGTGTTGGATTTAGAGTTCCAAATACATGTATGAATATAGGAGAAAACAGAGTGAAACCTAAAAATTCAAACTGTTACTGGAAACGAACGCTTCAACATAGAAGAACGAAATTTGGGGAACCAAGTCACCTTAGTGTACTGATCATTACCTGAAAGTATCATCCAGTTTGGGTGAAAAAATATTTGCTGAGATTTCTGGAGATTCATCATTTTGGGAAGCCTGGCAACCCCTTTCCATGAAAGTGTTTCTTGCCAGTCACTGCTTAGGGCTACATCAAGAGGAAACAAAACATAGAGATAGAACCTGAAACTACTTTATTGTGTCAAGTTTCAAGAAGCTAGCACAAACCGTGTTGGATTTAGAGTTCCAAATACATCTATGAATATAGGAGAAAACAGAGTGAAACCTAAAAATTCAAACTGTTACTGGAAATGAATGCTTCAACATAGAAGAACGAAATTTGGGGAACCAAGTCACCTTAGTGTACTGATCATTACCTGAAAGTATCATCCAGTTTGGGTGAAAAAATATTTCCTGAGATTTCTGGAGATTCGTCATTTTGGGAAGCTTGGCAACCCCTTTCCATGAAAGTGTTTCTCGCCAGTCACTGCTTAGGGCTACATCAAGAGGAAACAAAACATAGAGATAGAACGTGAAAGTACTTTATTGTGTCAAGTTTCAAGAAGCTAGCACAAACCGTGTTGGATTTAGAGTTCCAAATACATCTATCAATATAGGAGAAAACAGAGTGAAACCTAAAAATTCAAACTGTTACTGGAAACGAACGCTTCAACATAGAAGAACGAAATTTGGGGAACCAAGTCGCCTTAGTGTACTGATCATTACCTGAAAGTATCATCCAGTTTGGGTGAAAAAATATTTGCTGAGATTTCTCTAGATTCGTATTTTTGGGAAACTTGGCAACCCCTTTCCATGAAAGTGTTTCTCGCCAGTCACTGCTTAGGGCTACAAAAAGAGGAAACAAAACATAGAGATAGAACGTGAAACTACTTTATTGTGTCACGTTTCAAGAAGCTAGCACAAACCGTGTTGGATTTAGAGTTCCAAATACATCTATCAATATAGGAGAAAACAGAGTGAAACCTAAAAATTCAAACTGTTACTGGAAACGAACGCTTCAACATAGAAGAACGAAATCTGGGGAACCAAGTTGCCTTAGTGTACTGATCATTACCTGAAAGTATCATCCAGTTTGGGTGAAAAAATATTTGCTGAGATTTCTGGAGATTCGTCATTTTGGGAAGCCTGGCAACCCCTTTCCATGAAAGGGTTTTTCGCCAGTCACTGCTTAGGGCTACATCAAGAGGAAACAAAACATAGAGATAGAAGGTGAAACTACTTTATTGTGTCAAGTTTCAAGAAGCTAGCACAAACCGTGTTGGATTTAGAGTTCCAAATACATGTATGAATATAGGAGAAAACAGAGTGAAACCTAAAAATTCAAACTGTTACTGGAAACGAACGCTTCAACATAGAAGAACGAAATTTGGGGAACCAAGTCACCTTAGTGTACTGATCATTACCTGAAAGTATCATCCAGTTTGGGTGAAAAAATATTTGCTGAGATTTCTGGAGATTCGTAATTTTGGGAAGCCTGGCAACCCCTTTCCATGAAAGTGTTTCTTGCCAGTCACTGCTTAGGGCTACATCAAGAGGAAACAAAACATAGAGATAGAACGTGAAACTACTTTATTGTGTCAAGTTTCAAGAAGCTAGCACAAACCGTGTTGGATTTAGAGTTCCAAATACATCTATCAATATAGGAGAAAACAGAGTGAAACCTAAAAATTCAAACTGTTACTGGAAACGAACGCTTCAACATAGAATAACAAAATTTGGGGAACCAAGTCGTCTTAGTGTACTGATCATTACCTGAAAGTATCATCCAGTTTGGGTGAAAAAATATTTGCTGAGATTTCTGGAGATTCGTAATTTTGCAAAGCCTGGCAACCCCTTTCCATGAAAGTGTTTCTCGCCAGTCACTGCTTAGGGCTACATCAAGAGGAAACAAAACATAGAGATAGAACGTGAAACTACTTTATTGTGTCAAGTTTCAAGAAGCTAGCACAAACCGTGTTGGATTTAGAGTTCCAAATACATCTATGAATATAGGAGAAAACAGAGTGAAACCTAAAAATTCAAACTGTTACTGGAAACGAACGCTTCAACATAGAAGAACGAAATTTGGGGAACCAAGTCGCCTTAGTGTACTGATCATTACCTGAAAGTATCATCCATTTTGGGTGAAAAAATATTTGCTGAGATTTCTGTAGATTCGTAATTTTGGGAAACTTGGCAACCCCTTTCCATGAAAGTGTTTCTCGCCAGTCACTGCTTAGGGCTACATCAAGAGGAAACAAAACATAGAGATAGAACGCGAAACTACTTTATTGTGTCAAGTTTCAAGAAGCTAGCATAAACCGTGTTGGATTTAGAGTTCCAAATACATCTATCAATATAGGAGAAAACAGAGTGAAACCTAAAAATTCAAACTGTTACTGGAAACGAACGCTTCAACATAGAATAACGAAATTTGGGGAACCAAGTCGCCTTAGTGTACTGATCATTACCTGAAAGTATCATCCAGTTTGGGTGAAAAAATATTTGCTGAGATTTCTGTAGATTCGTAATTTTGGGAAACTTGGCAACCCCTTTCCATGAAAGTGTTTCTCGCCAGTCACTGCTTAGGGCTACAAAAAGAGGAAACAAAACATAGAGATAGAACGTGAAACTACTTTATTGTGTCACGTTTCAAGAAGCTAGCACAAACCGTGTTGGATTTAGAGTTCCAAATACATCTATGAATATAGGAGAAAACAGAGTGAAACCTAAAAATTCAAACTGTTACTGGAAACGAACGCTTCAACATAGAAGAACGAAATTTGGGGAACCAAGTCACCTTAGTGTACTTATCATTACCTGAAAGTATCATCCAGTTTGGGTGAAAAAATATTTGCTGAGATTTCTGGAGATTCATCATTTTGGGAAGCCTGGCAACCCCTTTCCATGAAAGTGTTTCTTGCCAGTCACTGCTTAGGGCTACATCGAGAGGAAACAAAACATAGAGATAGAACCTGAAACTACTTTATTGTGTCAAGTTTCAAGAAGCTAGCACAAACCGTGTTGGATTTAGAGTTCCAAATACATCTATCAATATAGGAGAAAACAGAGTGAAACCTAAAAATTCAAACTGTTACTGGAAACGAACGCTTCAACATAGAAGAACGAAATTTGGGGAACCAAGTCGCCTTAGTGTACTGATCATTACCTGAAAGTATCATCCAGTTTGGGTGAAAAAATATTTGCTGAGATTTGTCTAGATTCGTAATTTTGGGAAACTTGGCAACCCCTTTCCATGAAAGTGTTTCTCGCCAGTCACTGCTTAGGGCTACATCAAGAGGAAACAAAACATAGAGATAGAACCTGAAACTACTTTATTGTGTCAAGTTTCAAGAAGGTAGCACAAACCGTGTTGGATTTAGAGTTCCAAATACATCTATGAATATAGGAGAAAACAGAGTGAAACCTGAAAATTCAAACTGTTACTGGAAATGAATGCTTCTACATAGAAGAACGAAATTTGGGGAACCAAGTCACCTTAGTGTACTGATCATTACCTGAAAGTATCATCCAGTTTGGGTGAAAAAATATTTCCTGAGATTTCTGGAGATTCGTCATTTTGGGAAGCTTGGCAACCCCTTTCCATGAAAGTGTTTCTCGCCAGTCACTGCTTAGGGCTACATCAAGAGGAAACAAAACATAGAGATAGAACGTGAAAGTACTTTATTGTGTCAAGTTTCAAGAAGCTAGCACAAACCGTGTTGGATTTAGAGTTCCAAATACATCTATCAATATAGGAGAAAACAGAGTGAAACCTAAAAATTCAAACTGTTACTGGAAACGAACGCTTCAACATAGAAGAACGAAATTTGGGGAACCAAGTCGCCTTAGTGTACTGATCATTACCTGAAAGTATCATCCAGTTTGGGTGAAAAAATATTTGCTGAGATTTCTCTAGATTCGTATTTTTGGGAAACTTGGCAACCCCTTTCCATGAAAGGGTTTTTCGCCAGTCACTGCTTAGGGCTACATCAAGAGGAAACAAAACATAGAGATAGAAGGTGAAACTACTTTATTGTGTCAAGTTTCAAGAAGCTAGCACAAACCGTGTTGGATTTAGAGTTCCAAATACATGTATGAATATAGGAGAAAACAGAGTGAAACCTAAAAATTCAAACTGTTACTGGAAACGAACGCTTCAACATAGAAGAACGAAATTTGGGGAACCAAGTCACCTTAGTGTACTGATCATTACCTGAAAGTATCATCCAGTTTGGGTGAAAAAATATTTGCTGAGATTTCTGGAGATTCGTAATTTTGGGAAGCCTGGCAACCCCTTTCCATGAAAGTGTTTCTTGCCAGTCACTGCTTAGGGCTACATCAAGAGGAAACAAAACATAGAGATAGAACGTGAAACTACTTTATTGTGTCAAGTTTCAAGAAGCTAGCACAAACCGTGTTGGATTTAGAGTTCCAAATACATCTATCAATATAGGAGAAAACAGAGTGAAACCTAAAAATTCAAACTGTTACTGGAAACGAACGCTTCAACATAGAATAACAAAATTTGGGGAACCAAGTCGTCTTAGTGTACTGATCATTACCTGAAAGTATCATCCAGTTTGGGTGAAAAAATATTTGCTGAGATTTCTGGAGATTCGTAATTTTGCAAAGCCTGGCAACCCCTTTCCATGAAAGTGTTTCTCGCCAGTCACTGCTTAGGGCTACATCAAGAGGAAACAAAACATAGAGATAGAACGTGAAACTACTTTATTGTGTCAAGTTTCAAGAAGCTAGCACAAACCGTGTTGGATTTAGAGTTCCAAATACATCTATGAATATAGGAGAAAACAGAGTGAAACCTAAAAATTCAAACTGTTACTGGAAACGAACGCTTCAACATAGAAGAACGAAATTTGGGGAACCAAGTCGCCTTAGTGTACTGATCATTACCTGAAAGTATCATCCATTTTGGGTGAAAAAATATTTGCTGAGATTTCTGTAGATTCGTAATTTTGGGAAACTTGGCAACCCCTTTCCATGAAAGTGTTTCTCGCCAGTCACTGCTTAGGGCTACATCAAGAGGAAACAAAACATAGAGATAGAACGCGAAACTACTTTATTGTGTCAAGTTTCAAGAAGCTAGCATAAACCGTGTTGGATTTAGAGTTCCAAATACATCTATCAATATAGGAGAAAACAGAGTGAAACCTAAAAATTCAAACTGTTACTGGAAACGAACGCTTCAACATAGAATAACGAAATTTGGGGAACCAAGTCGCCTTAGTGTACTGATCATTACCTGAAAGTATCATCCAGTTTGGGTGAAAAAATATTTGCTGAGATTTCTGTAGATTCGTAATTTTGGGAAACTTGGCAACCCCTTTCCATGAAAGTGTTTCTCGCCAGTCACTGCTTAGGGCTACAAAAAGAGGAAACAAAACATAGAGATAGAACGTGAAACTACTTTATTGTGTCACGTTTCAAGAAGCTAGCACAAACCGTGTTGGATTTAGAGTTCCAAATACATCTATGAATATAGGAGAAAACAGAGTGAAACCTAAAAATTCAAACTGTTACTGGAAACGAACGCTTCAACATAGAAGAACGAAATTTGGGGAACCAAGTCACCTTAGTGTACTTATCATTACCTGAAAGTATCATCCAGTTTGGGTGAAAAAATATTTGCTGAGATTTCTGGAGATTCATCATTTTGGGAAGCCTGGCAACCCCTTTCCATGAAAGTGTTTCTTGCCAGTCACTGCTTAGGGCTACATCGAGAGGAAACAAAACATAGAGATAGAACCTGAAACTACTTTATTGTGTCAAGTTTCAAGAAGCTAGCACAAACCGTGTTGGATTTAGAGTTCCAAATACATCTATCAATATAGGAGAAAACAGAGTGAAACCTAAAAATTCAAACTGTTACTGGAAACGAACGCTTCAACATAGAAGAACGAAATTTGGGGAACCAAGTCGCCTTAGTGTACTGATCATTACCTGAAAGTATCATCCAGTTTGGGTGAAAAAATATTTGCTGAGATTTGTCTAGATTCGTAATTTTGGGAAACTTGGCAACCCCTTTCCATGAAAGTGTTTCTCGCCAGTCACTGCTTAGGGCTACATCAAGAGGAAACAAAACATAGAGATAGAACCTGAAACTACTTTATTGTGTCAAGTTTCAAGAAGGTAGCACAAACCGTGTTGGATTTAGAGTTCCAAATACATCTATGAATATAGGAGAAAACAGAGTGAAACCTGAAAATTCAAACTGTTACTGGAAATGAATGCTTCTACATAGAAGAACGAAATTTGGGGAACCAAGTCACCTTAGTGTACTGATCATTACCTGAAAGTATCATCCAGTTTGGGTGAAAAAATATTTCCTGAGATTTCTGGAGATTCGTCATTTTGGGAAGCTTGGCAACCCCTTTCCATGAAAGTGTTTCTCGCCAGTCACTGCTTAGGGCTACATCAAGAGGAAACAAAACATAGAGATAGAACGTGAAAGTACTTTATTGTGTCAAGTTTCAAGAAGCTAGCACAAACCGTGTTGGATTTAGAGTTCCAAATACATCTACCAATATAGGAGAAAACAGAGTGAAACCTAAAAATTCAAACTGTTACTGGAAACGAACGCTTCAACATAGAAGAACGAAATTTGGGGAACCAAGTCGCCTTAGTGTACTGATCATTACCTGAAAGTATCATCCAGTTTGGGTGAAAAAATATTTGCTGAGATTTCTCTAGATTCGTATTTTTGGGAAACTTGGCAACCCCTTTCCATGAAAGTGTTTCTCGCCAGTCACTGCTTAGGGCTACAAAAAGAGGAAACAAAACATAGAGATAGAACGTGAAACTACTTTATTGTGTCACGTTTCAAGAAGCTAGCACAAACCGTTTTGGATTTAGAGTTCCAAATACATCTATCAATATAGGAGAAAACAGAGTGAAACCTAAAAATTCAAACTGTTACTGGAAACGAACGCTTCAACATAGAAGAACGAAATCTGGGGAACCAAGTTGCCTTAGTGTACTGATCATTACCTGAAAGTATCATCCAGTTTGGGTGAAAAAATATTTGCTGAGATTTCTGGAGATTCGTCATTTTGGGAAGCCTGGCAACCCCTTTCCATGAAAGGGTTTTTCGCCAGTCACTGCTTAGGGCTACATCAAGAGGAAACAAAACATAGAGATAGAAGGTGAAACTACTTTATTGTGTCAAGTTTCAAGAAGCTAGCACAAACCGTGTTGGATTTAGAGTTCCAAATACATGTATGAATATAGGAGAAAACAGAGTGAAACCTAAAAATTCAAACTGTTACTGGAAACGAACGCTTCAACATAGAAGAACGAAATTTGGGGAACCAAGTCACCTTAGTGTACTGATCATTACCTGAAAGTATCATCCAGTTTGGGTGAAAAAATATTTGCTGAGATTTCTGGAGATTCGTAATTTTGGGAAGCCTGGCAACCCCTTTCCATGAAAGTGTTTCTTGCCAGTCACTGCTTAGGGCTACATCAAGAGGAAACAAAACATAGAGATAGAACGTGAAACTACTTTATTGTGTCAAGTTTCAAGAAGCTAGCACAAACCGTGTTGGATTTAGAGTTCCAAATACATCTATCAATATAGGAGAAAACAGAGTGAAACCTAAAAATTCAAACTGTTACTGGAAACGAACGCTTCAACATAGAATAACAAAATTTGGGGAACCAAGTCGCCTTAGTGTACTGATCATTACCTGAAAGTATCATCCAGTTTGGGTGAAAAAATATTTGCTGAGATTTCTTTAGATTCGTAATTTTGGGAAACTTGGCAACCCCTTTCCATGAAAGTGTTTCTCGCCAGTCACTGCTTAGGGCTACAAAAAGAGGAAACAAAACATAGAGATAGAACGTGAAACTACTTTATTGTGTCACGTTTCAAGAAGCTAGCACAAACCGTGTTGGATTTAGAGTTCCAAATACATCTATGAATATAGGAGAAAACAGAGTGAAACCTAAAAATTCAAACTGTTACTGGAAACGAACGCTTCAACATAGAAGAACGAAATTTGGGGAACCAAGTCACCTTAGTGTACTTATCATTACCTGAAAGTATCATCCAGTTTGGGTGAAAAAATATTTGCTGAGATTTCTGGAGATTCATCATTTTGGGAAGCCTGGCAACCCCTTTCCATGAAAGTGTTTCTTGCCAGTCACTGCTTAGGGCTACATCGAGAGGAAACAAAACATAGAGATAGAACCTGAAACTACTTTATTGTGTCAAGTTTCAAGAAGCTAGCACAAACCGTGTTGGATTTAGAGTTCCAAATACATCTATCAATATAGGAGAAAACAGAGTGAAACCTAAAAATTCAAACTGTTACTGGAAACGAACGCTTCAACATAGAAGAACGAAATTTGGGGAACCAAGTCGCCTTAGTGTACTGATCATTACCTGAAAGTATCATCCAGTTTGGGTGAAAAAATATTTGCTGAGATTTGTCTAGATTCGTAATTTTGGGAAACTTGGCAACCCCTTTCCATGAAAGTGTTTCTCGCCAGTCACTGCTTAGGGCTACATCAAGAGGAAACAAAACATAGAGATAGAAGGTGAAACTACTTTATTGTGTCACGTTTCAAGAAGCTAGCACAAACCGTGTTGGATTTAGAGTTCCAAATACATCTATCAATATAGGAGAAAACAGAGTGAAACCTAAAAATTCAAACTGTTACTGGAAACGAACGCTTCAACATAGAAGAACGAAATTTGGGGAACCAAGTCACCTTAGTGTACTGATGATTACCTGAAAGTATCATCCAGTTTGGGTGAAAAAATATTTGCTGAGATTTCTGGAGATTCATCATTTTGGGAAGCCTGGCAACCCCTTTCCATGAAAGTGTTTCTTGCCAGTCACTGCTTAGGGCTACATCAAGAGGAAACAAAACATAGAGATAGAACCTGAAACTACTTTATTGTGTCAAGTTTCAAGAAGCTAGCACAAACCGTGTTGGATTTAGAGTTCCAAATGCATCTATGAATATAGGAGAAAACAGAGTGAAACCTAAAAATTCAAACTGTTACTGGAAATGAATGCTTCAACATAGAAGAACGAAATTTGGGGAACCAAGTCACCTTAGTGTACTGATCATTACCTGAAAGTATCATCCAGTTTGGGTGAAAAAATATTTCCTGAGATTTCTGGAGATTCGTCATTTTGGGAAGCTTGGCAACCCCTTTCCATGAAAGTGTTTCTCGCCAGTCACTGCTTAGGGCTACATCAAGAGGAAACAAAACATAGAGATAGAACGTGAAAGTACTTTATTGTGTCAAGTTTCAAGAAGCTAGCACAAACCGTGTTGGATTTAGAGTTCCAAATACATCTATCAATATAGGAGAAAACAGAGTGAAACCTAAAAATTCAAACTGTTACTGGAAACGAACGCTTCAACATAGAAGAACGAAATTTGGGGAACCAAGTCGCCTTAGTGTACTGATCATTACCTGAAAGTATCATCCAGTTTGGGTGAAAAAATATTTGCTGAGATTTCTCTAGATTAGTATTTTTGGGAAACTTGGCAACCCCTTTCCATGAAAGTGTTTCTCGCCAGTCACTGCTTAGGGCTACAAAAAGAGGAAACAAAACATAGAGATAGAACGTGAAACTACTTTATTGTGTCACGTTTCAAGAAGCTAGCACAAACCGTGTTGGATTTAGAGTTCCAAATACATCTATCAATATAGGAGAAAACAGAGTGAAACCTAAAAATTCAAACTGTTACTGGAAACGAACGCTTCAACATAGAAGAACGAAATCTGGGGAACCAAGTCGCCTTAGTGTACTGATCATTACCTGAAAGTATCATCCAGTTTGGGTGAAAAAATATTTGCTGAGATTTCTGGAGATTCGTCATTTTGGGAAGCCTGGCAACCCCTTTCCATGAAAGGGTTTTTCGCCAGTCACTGCTTAGGGCTACATCAAGAGGAAACAAAACATAGAGATAGAAGGTGAAACTACTTTATTGTGTCAAGTTTCAAGAAGCTAGCACAAACCGTGTTGGATTTAGAGTTCCAAATACATGTATGAATATAGGAGAAAACAGAGTGAAACCTAAAAATTCAAACTGTTACTGGAAACGAACGCTTCAACATAGAAGAACGAAATTTGGGGAACCAAGTCACCTTAGTGTACTGATCATTACCTGAAAGTATCATCCAGTTTGGGTGAAAAAATATTTGCTGAGATTTCTGGAGATTCGTAATTTTGGGAAGCCTGGCAACCCCTTTCCATGAAAGGGTTTCTTGCCATTCACTGCTTAGGGCTACATCAAGAGGAAACAAAACATAGAGATAGAACGTGAAACTACTTTATTGTGTCAAGTTTCAAGAAGCTAGCACAAACCGTGTTGGATTTAGAGTTCCAAATACATCTATCAATATAGGAGAAAACAGAGTGAAACCTAAAAAATTAAACTGTTACTGGAAACGAACGCTTCAACATACAAGAACGAAATCTGGGGAACCAAGTCGCCTTAGTGTACTGATCATTACCTGAAAGTATCATCCAGTTTGGGTGAAAAAATATTTGCTGAGATTTCTGGAGATTCGTAATTTTGCAAAGCCTGGCAACCCCTTTCCATGAAAGTGTTTCTCGCCAGTCACTGCTTAGGGCTACATCAAGAGGAAACAAAACATAGAGATAGAACGTGAAACTACTTTATTGTGTCAAGTTTCAAGAAGCTAGCACAAACCGTGTTGGATTTAGAGTTCCAAATACATCTATGAATATAGGAGAAAACAGAGTGAAACCTAAAAATTCAAACTGTTACTGGAAACGAACGCTTCAACATAGAAGAACGAAATTTGGGGAACCAAGTCGCCTTAGTGTACTGATCATTACCTGAAAGTATCATCCAGTTTGGGTGAAAAAATATTTGCTGAGATTTCTGTAGATTCGTAATTTTGGGAAACTTGGCAACCCCTTTCCATGAAAGTGTTTCTCGCCAGTCACTGCTTAGGGCTACAAAAAGAGGAAACAAAACATAGAGATAGAACCTGAAAGTACTTTATTGTGTCATGTTTCAAGAAGCTAGCACAAACCGTGTTGGATTTAGAGTTCCAAATACATCTATCAATATAGGAGAAAACAGAGTGAAACCTAAAAATTCAAAAAGTTACTGGAAACGAACGCTTCATCATAGAAGAACGAAATTTGGGGAACCAAGTCGACTTAGTGTACTGATCATTACCTGAAAGTATCATCCAGTTTGGGTGAAAAAATATTTGCTGAGATTTCTGGAGATTCGTGATTTTGGGAAGCCTGGCAACCCCTTTCCATGAAAGTGTTTCTCGCCAGTCACTGCTTAGGGCTACATCAAGAGGAAACAAAACATAGAGATAGAAGGTGAAACTTCTTTATTGTGTCAAGTTTCAAGAAGCTAGCACAAACCGTGTTGGATTTAGAGTTCCAAATACATCTATCAATATAGGAGAAAACAGATTGAAACCGAAAAATTCAAACTGTTACTGGAAACGAACGCTTCAACATAGAATAACGAAATTTGGGGAACCAAGTCGCCTTAGTGTACTGATCATTACCTGAAAGTATCATCCAGTTTGGGTGAAAAAATATTTGCTGAGATTTCTGGAAATTCGTAATTTTGCAAAGCCTGGCAACCCCTTTCCATGAAAGTGTTTCTCGCCAGTCACTGCTTAGGGCTACAAAAAGAGGAAACAAAACATAGAGATAGAACGTGAAACTACTTTATTGTGTCACGTTTCAAGAAGCTAGCACAAACCGTGTTGGATTTAGAGTTCCAAATACATCTATGAATATAGGAGAAAACAGAGTGAAACCTAAAAATTCAAACTGTTACTGGAAACGAACGCTTCAACATAGAAGAACGAAATTTGGGGAACCAAGTCACCTTAGTGTACTGATCATTACCTGAAAGTATCATCCAGTTTGGGTGAAAAAATATTTGCTGAGATTTCTGGAGATTCGTCATTTTGGGAAGCTTGGCAACCCCTTTCCATGAAAGTGTTTCTCGCCAGTCACTGCTTAGGGCTACATCAAGAGGAAACAAAACATAGAGATAGAACGTGAAACTACTTTATTGTGTCAAGTTTCAAGAAGCTAGCACAAACCGTGTTGGATTTAGAGTTCCAAATACATATATCAATATAGGAGAAAACAGAGTGAAACCTAAAAATTCAAACTGTTACTGGAAACGAACGCTTCAACATAGAAGAACGAAATTTGGGGAACCAAGTCGCCTTAGTGTACTGATCATTACCTGAAAGTATCATCCAGTTTGGGTGAAAAAATATTTGCTGAGATTTCTCTAGATTCGTAATTTTGGGAAACTTGGCAACCCCTTTCCATGAAAGTGTTTCTCGCCAGTCACTGCTTAGGGCTACAAAAAGAGGAAACAAAACATAGAGATAGAACGTGAAACTACTTTATTGTGTCACGTTTCAAGAAGCTAGCACAAACCGTGTTGGATTTAGAGTTCCAAATACATCTATCAATATAGGAGAAAACAGAGTGCAATCTAAAAATTCAAACTGTTACTGGAAACGAACGCTTCAACATAGAAGAACGAAATCTGGGGAACCAAGTCGCCTTAGTGTACTGATCATTACCTGAAAGTATCATCCAGTTTGGGTGAAAAAATATTTGCTGAGATTTCTGGAGATTCGTCATTTTGGGAAGCCTGGCAACCCCTTTCCATGAAAGGGTTTTTCGCCAGTCACTGCTTAGGACTACATCAAGAGGAAACAAAACATAGAGATAGAAGGTGAAACTACTTTATTGTGTCAAGTTTCAAGAAGCTAGCACAAACCGTGTTGGATTTAGAGTTCCAAATACATGTATGAATATAGGAGAAAACAGAGTGAAACCTAAAAATTCAAACTGTTACTGGAAACGAAAGCTTCAACATAGAAGAACGAAATTTGGGGAACCAAGTCGCCTTAGTGTACTGATCATTACCTGAAAGTATCATCCTGTTTGGGTGAAAAAATATTTGCTGAGATTTTTGGAGATTCGTAATTTTGGGAAGCCTGGCAACCCCTTTCCATGAAAGTGTTTCTCGCCAGTCACTGCTTAGGGCTACATCAAGAGGAAACAAAACATAGAGATAGAACGTGAAACTACTTTATTGTGTCAAGTTTCAAGAAGCTAGCACAAACCGTGTTGGATTTAGAGTTCCAAATACATGTATCAATATAGGAGAAAACAGAGTGAAACCTAAAAATTCAAACTGTTACTGGAAACGAACGCTTCAACATAGAAGACCGAAATCTGGGGAACCAAGTCGCCTTAGTGTACTGATCATTACCTGAAAGTATCATCCAGTTTGGGTGAAAAAATATTTGCTGAGATTTCTGGAGATTCGTAATTTTGGGAAGCCTGGCAACCCCTTTCCATGAAAGTGTTTCTCGCCAGTCACTGCTTAGGGCTACATCATCAGGAAACAAAACATAGAGATAGAACGTGAAATTACTTTATTGTGTCAAGTTTCAAGAAGCTAGCACAAACAGTGTTGGATTTAGAGTTCCAAATACATCTATCAATATAGGAGAAAACAGAGTGAAACCTAAAAAATTAAACTGTTACTGGAAACGAACGCTTCAACATACAAGAACGAAATCTGGGGAACCAAGTCGCCTTAGTGTACTGCTCATTACCTGAAAGTATCATCCATTTTGGGTGAAAAAATATTTGCTGAGATTTCTGGAGATTCGTAATTTTGGGAAGCCTGGCAACCCCTTTCCATGAAAGTGTTTCTCGCCAGTCACTGCTTAGGGCTACATCAAGAGGAAACAAAACATAGAGATAGAACCTGAAAGTACTTTATTGTGTCATGTTTCAAGAAGCTAGCACAAACCGTGTTGGATTTAGAGTTCCAAATACATCTATCAATATAGGAGAAAACAGAGTGAAACCTAAAAATTCAAAAAGTTACTGGAAACGAACGCTTCATCATAGAAGAACGAAATTTGGGGAACCAAGTCGACTTAGTGTACTGATCATTACCTGAAAGTATCATCCAGTTTGGGTGAAAAAATATTTGCTGAGATTTCTGGAGATTCGTGATTTTGGGAAGCCTGGCAACCCCTTTCCATTGAAGTGTTTCTCGCCAGTCACTGCTTAGGTCTACATCAAGAGGAAACAAAACATAGAGATAGAAGGTGAAACTACTTTATTGTGTCAAGTTTCAAGAAGCTAGCACAAACCGTGTTGGATTTAGAGTTCCAAATACATCTATCAATATAGGAGAAAACAGAGTGAAACCTAAAAATTCAAACTGTTACTGGAAACGAACGCTTCAACATAGAAGAACGAAATTTGGGGAACCAAGTCGCCTTAGTGTACTGATCATTACCTGAAAGTATCATGCAGTTTGGGTGAAAAAATATTTGCTGAGATTTCTGGAGATTCGTAATTTTTGGAAGCTTGGCAACCCCTTTCCATGAAAGTGTTTCTAGCCAGTCACTGCTTAGGGCTACATCAAGAGGAAACAAAACATAGAGATAGAAGGTGAAACTACTTTATTGTGTCAAGTTTCAAGAAGCTAGCACAAACCGTGTTGGATTTAGAGTTCCAAATACATCTATGAATATAGGAGAAAACAGAGTGAAACCTAAAAATTCAAACTGTTACTGGAAACGAACGCTTCATCATAGAAGAACGAAATTTGGGGAACCAAGTCGCCTTAGTGTACTGATCATTACCTGAAAGTATCATCCAGTTTGGGTGAAAAAATATTTGCTGAGATTTCTGGAGATTCATCATTTTGGGAAGCCTGGCAACCCCTTTCCATGAAAGTGTTTCTTGCCAGTCACTGCTTAGGGCTACATCAAGAGGAAACAAAACATAGAGATAGAACGTGAAACTACTTTATTGTGTCAAGTTTCAAGAAGCTAGCACAAACTGTGTTGGATTTAGAGTTCCAAATACATCTATCAATATAGGAGAAAACAGAGTGAAACCTAAAAATTCAAACTGTTACTGGAAACGAACGCTTCAACATAGAAGAACGAAATTAGGGGAACCAAGTCACCTTAGTGTACTGATCATTACCTGAAAGTATCATCCAGTTTGGGTGAAAAAATATTTGCTGAGATTTCTGGAGATTCGTCATTTTGGGAAGCCTGGCAACCCCTTTCCATGAAAGTGTTTCTCTCCAGTCACTGCTTAGGGCTACATCAAGAGGAAACAAAACATAGAGATATAACGTGAAACTACTTTATTGTTTCAAGTTTCAAGAAGCTAGCACAAACAGTGTTGGATTTAGAGTTCCAAATACATCTATCAATATAGGAGAAAACAGAGTGAAACCTAAAAAATTAAACTGTTACTGGAAACGAACGCTTCAACATACAAGAACGAAATCTGGGGAACCAAGTCGCCTTAGTGTACTGCTCATTACCTGAAAGTATCATCCATTTTGGGTGAAAAAATATTTGCTGAGATTTCTGGAGATTCGTAATTTTGGGAAGCCTGGCAACCCCTTTCCATGAAAGTGTTTCTCGCCAGTCACTGCTTAGGGCTACATCAAGAGGAAACAAAACAGAGAGATAGAACGTGAAACTACTTTATTGTGTCAAGTTTCAAGAAGCTAGCACAAACCGTGTTGGATTTAGAGTTCCAAATACATCTATCCATATAGGAGAAAACAGAGTGAAACCTAAAAATTCAAACTGTTACTGGAAACGAACGCTTCATCATAGAAGAACGAAATTTGGGGAACCAAGTCGCCTTAGTGTACTGATCATTACCTGAAAGTATCATCCAGTTTGGGTGAAAAAATATTTGCTGAGATTTCTGGAGATTCGTAATTTTGGGAAGCGTGGCAACCCCTTTCCATGAAAGTGTTTCTCGCCAGTCACTGCTTAGGGCTACATCATCAGGAAACAAAACATAGAGATAGAACGTGAAAGTACTTTATTGTGTCAAGTTTCAAGAAGCTAGCAAAAACCGTGTTGGATTTAGAGTTCCAAATACATCTATCAATATAGGAGAAAACAGAGTGAAACCTAAAAATTCAAACTGTTACTGGAAACGAACGCTTCAAAATAGAAGACCGAAATCTGGGGAACCAAGTCGCCTTAGTGTACTGATCATTACCTGAAAGTATCATCCAGTTTGGGTGAAAAAATATTTGCTGAGATTTCTGGAGATTCGTAATTTTGGGAAGCCTGGCAACCCCTTTCCATGAAAGTGTTTCTCGCCAGTCACTGCTTAGGGCTACATCAAGAGGAAACAAAACATAGAGATAGAAGGTGAAACTACTTAATTGTGTCAAGTTTCAAGAAGCTAGCACAAACCGTGTTGGATTTAGAGTTCCAAATACATCTATCAATATAGGAGAAAACAGAGTGAAACCTAAAAATTCAAACTGTTACTGGAAACGAACGCTTCAACATAGAATAACGAAATTTGGGGAACCAAGTCGCCTTAGTGTACTGATCATTACCTGAAAGTATCATCCAGTTTGGGTAAAAAAATATTTGCTGAGATTTCTCGAGATTCGTAATTTTGCAAAGCCTGGCAACCCCTTTCCATGAAAGTGTTTCTCGCCAGTCACTGCTTAGGGCTACATCAAGAGGAAACAAAACATAGAGACAGAAGGTGAAACTACTTTATTGTGTCAAGTTTCAAGAAGCTAGCACAAACCGTGTTGGATTTAGAGTTCCAAATACATCTATGAATATAGGAGAAAACAGAGTGAAACCTAAAAATTCAAACTGTTACTGGAAACGAACGCTTCAACATAGAAGAACGAAATTTGGGGAACCAAGTCGCCTTAGTGTACTGATCATTACCTGAAAGTATCATCCAGTTTGGGTGAAAAAATATTTGCTGAAATTTCTGTAGATTCGTAATTTTGGGAAGCTTGGCAACCCCTTTCCATGAAAGTGTTTCTCGCCAGTCACTGCTTAGGGCTACATCATCAGGAAACAAAACATAGAGATAGAACTTGAAACTACTTAATTGTGTCAAGTTTCAAGAAGCTAGCACAAACCGTGTTGGATTTAGAGTTCCAAATACATCTATCAATATAGGAGAAAACAGAGTGAAACCTAAAAATTCAAACTGTTACTGGAAACGATCGCTTCAACATAGAAGAACGAAATCTGGGGAACCAAGTTGCCTTAGTGAACTGCTCATTACCTGAAAGTATCATCCATTTTGGGTGAAAAAATATTTCCTGAGATTTCTGGAGATTCGTAATTTTGGGAAGCCTGGCAACCCCTTTCCATGAAAGTGTTTCTCGCCAGTCACTGCTTAGGGCTACATCAAGAGGAAACAAAACATAGAGATAGAACGTGAAACTACTTTATTGTGTCAAGTTTCAAGAAGCTAGCACAAACCGTGTTGGATTTAGAGTTCCAAATACATCTATCAATATAGGAGAAAACAGAGTGAAACCTAAAAATTCAAACTGTTACTGGAAACGAACGCTTCAACATAGAAGACCGAAATCTGGGGAACCAAGTCGCCTTAGTGTACTGATCATTACCTGAAAGTATCATCCAGTTTGGGTGAAAAAATATTTGCTGAGATTTCTGGAGATTCGTAATTTTGGGAAGCCTGGCAACCCCTTTCCATGAAAGTGTTTCTCGCCAGTCACTGCTTAGGGCTACATCAAGAGGAAACAAAACATAGAGATAGAAGGTGAAACTACTTTATTGTGTCAAGTTTCAAGAAGCTAGCACAAACCGTGTTGGATTTAGAGTTCCAAATACATCTATCAATATAGGAGAAAAC
The DNA here is from genome assembly GCF_964194105.1 of Spermophilus citellus. NCBI lineage: Eukaryota > Metazoa > Chordata > Mammalia > Rodentia > Sciuridae > Spermophilus > Spermophilus citellus. The sequence goes on from NC_138194.1 coordinate 8,148,250, forward strand.
AGAGTGAAACCTAAAAATTCAAACTGTTACTGGAAACGAACGCTTCAAAATAGAAGACCGAAATCTGGGGAACCAAGTCGCCTTAGTGTACTGATCATTACCTGAAAGTATCATCCAGTTTGGGTGAAAAAATATTTGCTGAGATTTCTGGAGATTCGTAATTTTGGGAAGCCTGGCAACCCCTTTCCATTGAAGTGTTTCTCGCCAGTCACTGCTTAGGGCTACATCAAGAGGAAACAAAACATAGAGATAGAAGGTGAAACTACTTTATTGTGTCAAGTTTCAAGAAGCTAGCACAAACCGTGTTGGATTTAGAGTTCCAAATACATCTATCAATATAGGAGAAAACAGAGTGAAACCTAAAAATTCAAACTGTTACTGGAAACGAACGCTTCAACATAGAAGAACGAAATTTGGGGAACCAAGTCGCCTTAGTGTACTGATCATTACCTGAAAGTATCATCCAGTTTGGGTGAAAAAATATTTGCTGAGATTTCTGGAGATTCGTAATTTTTGGAAGCTTGGCAACCCCTTTCCATGAAAGTGTTTCTAGCCAGTCACTGCTTAGGGCTACATCAAGTGGAAACAAAACATAGAGATAGAAGGTGAAACTACTTTATTGTGTCAAGTTTCAAGAAGCTAGCACAAACCGTGTTGGATTTAGAGTTCCAAATACATCTATGAATATAGGAGAAAACAGAGTGAAACCTAAAAATTCAAACTGTTACTGGAAACGAACGCTTCAACATAGAAGAACGAAATTTGGGGAACCAAGTCGCCTTAGTGTACTGATCATTACCTGAAAGTATCATCCAGTTTGGGTGAAAAAATATTTGCTGAGATTTCTGGAGATTCATCATTTTGGGAAGCCTGGCAACCCCTTTCCATGAAAGTGTTTCTTGCCAGTCACTGCTTAGGGCTACATCAAGAGGAAACAAAACATAGAGATAGAACGTGAAACTACTTTATTGTGTCAAGTTTCAAGAAGCTAGCACAAACTGTGTTGGATTTAGAGTTCCAAATACATCTATCAATATAGGAGAAAACAGAGTGAAACCTAAAAATTCAAACTGTTACTGGAAACGAACGCTTCAACATAGAAGAACGAAATTAGGGGAACCAAGTCACCTTAGTGTACTGATCATTACCTGAAAGTATCATCCAGTTTGGGTGAAAAAATATTTGCTGAGATTTCTGGAGATTCGTCATTTTGGGAAGCCTGGCAACCCCTTTCCATGAAAGTGTTTCTCGCCAGTCACTGCTTAGGGCTACATCAAGAGGAAACAAAACATAGAGATATAACGTGAAACTACTTTATTGTTTCAAGTTTCAAGAAGCTAGCACAAACAGTGTTGGATTTAGAGTTCCAAATACATCTATCAATATAGGAGAAAACAGAGTGAAACCTAAAAAATCAAACTGTTACTGGAAACGAACGCTTCAACATACAAGAACGAAATCTGGGGAACCAAGTTGCCTTAGTGTACTGCTCATTACCTGAAAGTATCATCCATTTTGGGTGAAAAAATATTTGCTGAGATTTCTGGAGATTCGTAATTTTGGGAAGCCTGGCAACCCCTTTCCATGAAAGTGTTTCTCGCCAGTCACTGCTTAGGGCTACATCAAGAGGAAACAAAACAGAGAGATAGAACGTGAAACTACTTTATTGTGTCAAGTTTCAAGAAGCTAGCACAAACCGTGTTGGATTTAGAGTTCCAAATACATCTATCCATATAGGAGAAAACAGAGTGAAACCTTAAAATTCAAACTGTTACTGGAAACGAACGCTTCATCATAGAAGAACGAAATTTGGGGAACCAAGTCGCCTTAGTGTACTGATCATTACCTGAAAGTATCATCCAGTTTGGGTGAAAAAATATTTGCTGAAATTTCTGTAGATTCGTAATTTTGGGAAGCTTGGCAACCCCTTTCCATGAAAGTGTTTCTCGCCAGTCACTGCTTAGGGCTACATCATCAGGAAACAAAACATAGAGATAGAACGTGAAAGTACTTTATTGTGTCAAGTTTCAAGAAGCTAGCAAAAACCGTGTTGGATTTAGAGTTCCAAATACATCTATCAATATAGGAGAAAACAGAGTGAAACCTAAAAATTCAAACTGTTACTGGAAACGAACGCTTCAAAATAGAAGACCGAAATCTGGGGAACCAAGTCGCCTTAGTGTACTGATCATTACCTGAAAGTATCATCCAGTTTGGGTGAAAAAATATTTGCTGAGATTTCTGGAGATTCGTAATTTTGGGAAGCCTGGCAACCCCTTTCCATGAAAGTGTTTCTCGCCAGTCACTGCTTAGGACTACATCAAGAGGAAACAAAACATAGAGATAGAAGGTGAAACTACTTTATTGTGTCAAGTTTCAAGAAGCTAGCACAAACCGTGTTGGATTTAGAGTTCCAAATACATGTATGAATATAGGAGAAAACAGAGTGAAACCTAAAAATTCAAACTGTTACTGGAAACGAACGCTTCAACATAGAATAACGAAATTTGGGGAACCAAGTCGCCTTAGTGTACTGATCATTACCTGAAAGTATCATCCAGTTTGGGTAAAAAAATATTTGCTGAGATTTCTCGAGATTCATAATTTTGCAAAGCCTGGCAACCCCTTTCCATGAAAGTGTTTCTCGCCAGTCACTGCTTAGGGCTACATCAAGAGGAAACAAAACATAGAGATAGAAGGTGAAACTACTTTATTGTGTCAAGTTTCAAGAAGCTAGCACAAACCGTGTTGGATTTAGAGTTCCAAATACATCTATGAATATAGGAGAATACAGAGTGAAACCTAAAAATTCAAACTGTTACTGGAAACGAACGCTTCAACATAGAAGAACGAAATTTGGGGAACCAAGTCGCCTTAGTGTACTGATCATTACCTGAAAGTATCATCCAGTTTGGGTGAAAAAATATTTGCTGAGATTTCTGGAGATTCGTAATTTTGGGAAGCCTGGCAACCCCTTTCCATTAAAGTGTTTCTCTCCAGTCACTGCTTAGGGCTACATCAAGAGGAAACAAAACATAGAGGTAGAACGTGAAACTACTTTATTGTGTCAAGTTTCAAGAAGCTAGCACAAACCGTGTTGGATTTAGAGTTCCAAATACATCTATCAATATAGGAGAAAACAGAGTGAAACCTAAAAATTCAAAAAGTTACTGGAAACGAACGCTTCATCATAGAAGAACGAAATTTGGGGAACCAAGTCGACTTAGTGTACTGATCATTACCTGAAAGTATCATCCAGTTTGGGTGAAAAAATATTTGCTGAGATTTCTGGAGATTCGTGATTTTGGGAAGCCTGGCAACCCCTTTCCATTGAAGTGTTTCTCGCCAGTCACTGCTTAGGTCTACATCAAGAGGAAACAAAACATAGAGATAGAAGGTGAAACTACTTTATTGTGTCAAGTTTCAAGAAGCTAGCACAAACCGTGTTGGATTTAGAGTTCCAAATACATCTATCAATATAGGAGAAAACAGAGTGAAACCTAAAAATTCAAACTGTTACTGGAAACGAACGCTTCAACATAGAAGAACGAAATTTGGGGAACCAAGTCGCCTTAGTGTACTGATCATTACCTGAAAGTATCATCCAGTTTGGGTGAAAAAATATTTGCTGAGATTTCTGGAGATTCGTAATTTTTGGAAGCTTGGCAACCCCTTTCCATGAAAGTGTTTCTAGCCAGTCACTGCTTAGGGCTACATCAAGAGGAAACAAAACATAGAGATAGAAGGTGAAACTACTTTATTGTGTCAAGTTTCAAGAAGCTAGCACAAACCGTGTTGGATTTAGAGTTCCAAATACATCTATGAATATAGGAGAAAACAGAGTGAAACCTAAAAATTCAAACTGTTACTGGAAACGAACGCTTCATCATAGAAGAACGAAATTTGGGGAACCAAGTCGCCTTAGTGTACTGATCATTACCTGAAAGTATCATCCAGTTTGGGTGAAAAAATATTTGCTGAGATTTCTGGAGATTCATCATTTTGGGAAGCCTGGCAACCCCTTTCCATGAAAGTGTTTCTTGCCAGTCACTGCTTAGGGCTACATCAAGAGGAAACAAAACATAGAGATAGAACGTGAAACTACTTTATTGTGTCAAGTTTCAAGAAGCTAGCACAAACTGTGTTGGATTTAGAGTTCCAAATACATCTATCAATATAGGAGAAAACAGAGTGAAACCTAAAAATTCAAACTGTTACTGGAAACGAACGCTTCAACATAGAAGAACGAAATTAGGGGAACCAAGTCACCTTAGTGTACTGATCATTACCTGAAAGTATCATCCAGTTTGGGTGAAAAAATATTTGCTGAGATTTCTGGAGATTCGTCATTTTGGGAAGCCTGGCAACCCCTTTCCATGAAAGTGTTTCTCGCCAGTCACTGCTTAGGGCTACATCAAGAGGAAACAAAACATAGAGATATAACGTGAAACTACTTTATTGTTTCAAGTTTCAAGAAGCTAGCACAAACAGTGTTGGATTTAGAGTTCCAAATACATCTATCAATATAGGAGAAAACAGAGTGAAACCTAAAAAATTAAACTGTTACTGGAAACGAACGCTTCAACATACAAGAACGAAATCTGGGGAACCAAGTCGCCTTAGTGTACTGCTCATTACCTGAAAGTATCATCCATTTTGGGTGAAAAAATATTTGCTGAGATTTCTGGAGATTCGTAATTTTGGGAAGCCTGGCAACCCCTTTCCATGAAAGTGTTTCTCGCCAGGAACTGCTTAGGGCTACATCAAGAGGAAACAAAACAGAGAGATAGAACGTGAAACTACTTTATTGTGTCAAGTTTCAAGAAGCTAGCACAAACCGTGTTGGATTTAGAGTTCCAAATACATCTATCCATATAGGAGAAAACAGAGTGAAACCTAAAAATTCAAACTGTTACTGGAAACGAACGCTTCATCATAGAAGAACGAAATTTGGGGAACCAAGTCGCCTTAGTGTACTGATCATTACCTGAAAGTATCATCCAGTTTGGGTGAAAAAATATTTGCTGAGATTTCTGGAGATTCGTAATTTTGGGAAGCGTGGCAACCCCTTTCCATGAAAGTGTTTCTCGCCAGTCACTGCTTAGGGCTACATCATCAGGAAACAAAACATAGAGATAGAACGTGAAAGTACTTTATTGTGTCAAGTTTCAAGAAGCTAGCAAAAACCGTGTTGGATTTAGAGTTCCAAATACATCTATCAATATAGGAGAAAACAGAGTGAAACCTAAAAATTCAAACTGTTACTGGAAACGAACGCTTCAAAATAGAAGACCGAAATCTGGGGAACCAAGTCGCCTTAGTGTACTGATCATTACCTGAAAGTATCATCCAGTTTGGGTGAAAAAATATTTGCTGAGATTTCTGGAGATTCGTAATTTTGGGAAGCCTGGCAACCCCTTTCCATGAAAGTGTTTCTCGCCAGTCACTGCTTAGGGCTACATCAAGAGGAAACAAAACATAGAGATAGAAGGTGAAACTACTTAATTGTGTCAAGTTTCAAGAAGCTAGCACAAACCGTGTTGGATTTAGAGTTCCAAATACATCTATCAATATAGGAGAAAACAGAGTGAAACCTAAAAATTCAAACTGTTACTGGAAACGAACGCTTCAACATAGAATAACGAAATTTGGGGAACCAAGTCGCCTTAGTGTACTGATCATTACCTGAAAGTATCATCCAGTTTGGGTAAAAAAATATTTGCTGAGATTTCTCGAGATTCGTAATTTTGCAAAGCCTGGCAACCCCTTTCCATGAAAGTGTTTCTCGCCAGTCACTGCTTAGGGCTACATCAAGAGGAAACAAAACATAGAGACAGAAGGTGAAACTACTTTATTGTGTCAAGTTTCAAGAAGCTAGCACAAACCGTGTTGGATTTAGAGTTCCAAATACATCTATGAATATAGGAGAAAACAGAGTGAAACCTAAAAATTCAAACTGTTACTGGAAACGAACGCTTCAACATAGAAGAACGAAATTTGGGGAACCAAGTCGCCTTAGTGTACTGATCATTACCTGAAAGTATCATCCAGTTTGGGTGAAAAAATATTTGCTGAAATTTCTGTAGATTCGTAATTTTGGGAAGCTTGGCAACCCCTTTCCATGAAAGTGTTTCTCGCCAGTCACTGCTTAGGGCTACATCATCAGGAAACAAAACATAGAGATAGAACTTGAAACTACTTAATTGTGTCAAGTTTCAAGAAGCTAGCACAAACCGTGTTGGATTTAGAGTTCCAAATACATCTATCAATATAGGAGAAAACAGAGTGAAACCTAAAAATTCAAACTGTTACTGGAAACGATCGCTTCAACATAGAAGAATGAAATCTGGGGAACCAAGTTGCCTTAGTGAACTGCTCATTACCTGAAAGTATCATCCATTTTGGGTGAAAAAATATTTCCTGAGATTTCTGGAGATTCGTAATTTTGGGAAGCCTGGCAACCCCTTTCCATGAAAGTGTTTCTCGCCAGTCACTGCTTAGGGCTACATCAAGAGGAAACAAAACATAGAGATAGAAGGTGAAACTACTTTATTGTGTCAAGTTTCAAGAAGCTAGCACAAACCGTGTTGGATTTAGAGTTCCAAATACATCTATCAATATAGGAGAAAACAGAGTGAAACCTAAAAATTCAAACTGTTACTGGAAACGAACGCTTCAAAATAGAAGACCGAAATCTGGGGAACCAAGTCGCCTTAGTGTACTGATCATTACCTGAAAGTATCATCCAGTTTGGGTGAAAAAATATTTGCTGAGATTTCTGGAGATTCGTAATTTTGGGAAGCCTGGCAACCCCTTTCCATTGAAGTGTTTCTCGCCAGTCACTGCTTAGGGCTACATCAAGAGGAAACAAAACATAGAGATAGAAGGTGAAACTACTTTATTGTGTCAAGTTTCAAGAAGCTAGCACAAACCGTGTTGGATTTAGAGTTCCAAATACATCTATCAATATAGGAGAAAACAGAGTGAAACCTAAAAATTCAAACTGTTACTGGAAACGAACGCTTCAACATAGAAGAACGAAATTTGGGGAACCAAGTCGCCTTAGTGTACTGATCATTACCTGAAAGTATCATCCAGTTTGGGTGAAAAAATATTTGCTGAGATTTCTGGAGATTCGTAATTTTTGGAAGCTTGGCAACCCCTTTCCATGAAAGTGTTTCTAGCCAGTCACTGCTTAGGGCTACATCAAGTGGAAACAAAACATAGAGATAGAAGGTGAAACTACTTTATTGTGTCAAGTTTCAAGAAGCTAGCACAAACCGTGTTGGATTTAGAGTTCCAAATACATCTATGAATATAGGAGAAAACAGAGTGAAACCTAAAAATTCAAACTGTTACTGGAAACGAACGCTTCAACATAGAAGAACGAAATTTGGGGAACCAAGTCGCCTTAGTGTACTGATCATTACCTGAAAGTATCATCCAGTTTGGGTGAAAAAATATTTGCTGAGATTTCTGGAGATTCGTCATTTTGGGAAGCCTGGCAACCCCTTTCCATGAAAGTGTTTCTCGCCAGTCACTGCTTAGGGCTACATCAAGAGGAAACAAAACATAGAGATATAACGTGAAACTACTTTATTGTTTCAAGTTTCAAGAAGCTAGCACAAACAGTGTTGGATTTAGAGTTCCAAATACATCTATCAATATAGGAGAAAACAGAGTGAAACCTAAAAAATTAAACTGTTACTGGAAACGAACGCTTCAACATACAAGAACGAAATCTGGGGAACCAAGTCGCCTTAGTGTACTGCTCATTACCTGAAAGTATCATCCATTTTGGGTGAAAAAATATTTGCTGAGATTTCTGGAGATTCGTAATTTTGGGAAGCCTGGCAACCCCTTTCCATGAAAGTGTTTCTCGCCAGTCATTGCTTAGGGCTACATCAAGAGGAAACAAAACAGAGAGATAGAACGTGAAACTACTTTATTGTGTCAAGTTTCAAGAAGCTAGCACAAACCGTGTTGGATTTAGAGTTCCAAATACATCTATCCATATAGGAGAAAACAGAGTGAAACCTTAAAATTCAAACTGTTACTGGAAACGAACGCTTCATCATAGAAGAACGAAATTTGGGGAACCAAGTCGCCTTAGTGTACTGATCATTACCTGAAAGTATCATCCAGTTTGGGTGAAAAAATATTTGCTGAAATTTCTGTAGATTCGTAATTTTGGGAAGCTTGGCAACCCCTTTCCATGAAAGTGTTTCTCGCCAGTCACTGCTTAGGGCTACATCATCAGGAAACAAAACATAGAGATAGAACGTGAAAGTACTTTATTGTGTCAAGTTTCAAGAAGCTAGCAAAAACCGTGTTGGATTTAGAGTTCCAAATACATCTATCAATATAGGAGAAAACAGAGTGAAACCTAAAAATTCAAACTGTTACTGGAAACGAACGCTTCAAAATAGAAGACCGAAATCTGGGGAACCAAGTCGCCTTAGTGTACTGATCATTACCTGAAAGTATCATCCAGTTTGGGTGAAAAAATATTTGCTGAGATTTCTGGAGATTCGTAATTTTGGGAAGCCTGGCAACCCCTTTCCATGAAAGTGTTTCTCGCCAGTCACTGCTTAGGACTACATCAAGAGGAAACAAAACATAGAGATAGAAGGTGAAACTACTTTATTGTGTCAAGTTTCAAGAAGCTAGCACAAACCGTGTTGGATTTAGAGTTCCAAATACATCTATCAATATAGGAGAAAACAGAGTGAAACCTAAAAATTCAAACTGTTACTGGAAACGAACGCTTCAACATAGAATAACGAAATTTGGGGAACCAAGTCGCCTTAGTGTACTGATCATTACCTGAAAGTATCATCCAGTTTGGGTAAAAAAATATTTGCTGAGATTTCTCGAGATTCATAATTTTGCAAAGCCTGGCAACCCCTTTCCATGAAAGTGTTTCTCGCCAGTCACTGCTTAGGGCTACATCAAGAGGAAACAAAACATAGAGATAGAAGGTGAAACTACTTTATTGTGTCAAGTTTCAAGAAGCTAGCACAAACCGTGTTGGATTTAGAGTTCCAAATACATCTATGAATATAGGAGAATACAGAGTGAAACCTAAAAATTCAAACTGTTACTGGAAACGAACGCTTCAACATAGAAGAACGAAATTTGGGGAACCAAGTCGCCTTAGTGTACTGATCATTACCTGAAAGTATCATCCAGTTTGGGTGAAAAAATATTTGCTGAAATTTCTGTAGATTCGTAATTTTGGGAAGCTTGGCAACCCCTTTCCATGAAAGTGTTTCTCGCCAGTCACTGCTTAGGGCTACATCATCAGGAAACAAAACATAGAGATAGAACTTGAAACTACTTAATTGTGTCAAGTTTCAAGAAGCTAGCACAAACCGTGTTGGATTTAGAGTTCCAAATACATCTATCAATATAGGAGAAAACAGAGTGAAACCTAAAAATTCAAACTGTTACTGGAAACGATCGCTTCAACATAGAAGAACGAAATCTGGGGAACCAAGTTGCCTTAGTGAACTGCTCATTACCTGAAAGTATCATCCATTTTGGGTGAAAAAATATTTCCTGAGATTTCTGGAGATTCGTAATTTTGGGAAGCCTGGCAACCCCTTTCCATGAAAGTGTTTCTCGCCAGTCACTGCTTAGGGCTACATCAAGAGGAAACAAAACATAGAGATAGAACGTGAAACTACTTTATTGTGTCAAGTTTCAAGAAGCTAGCACAAACCGTGTTGGATTTAGAGTTCCAAATACATCTATCAATATAGGAGAAAACAGAGTGAAACCTAAAAATTCAAACTGTTACTGGAAACGAACGCTTCAACATAGAAGACCGAAATCTGGGGAACCAAGTCGCCTTAGTGTACTGATCATTACCTGAAAGTATCATCCAGTTTGGGTGAAAAAATATTTGCTGAGATTTCTGGAGATTCGTAATTTTGGGAAGCCTGGCAACCCCTTTCCATGAAAGTGTTTCTCGCCAGTCACTGCTTAGGGCTACATCAAGAGGAAACAAAACATAGAGATAGAAGGTGAAACTACTTTATTGTGTCAAGTTTCAAGAAGCTAGCACAAACCGTGTTGGATTTAGAGTTCCAAATACATCTATCAATATAGGAGAAAACAGAGTGAAACCTAAAAATTCAAACTGTTACTGGAAACGAACGCTTCAAAATAGAAGACCGAAATCTGGGGAACCAAGTCGCCTTAGTGTACTGATCATTACCTGAAAGTATCATCCAGTTTGGGTGAAAAAATATTTGCTGAGATTTCTGGAGATTCGTAATTTTGGGAAGCCTGGCAACCCCTTTCCATTGAAGTGTTTCTCGCCAGTCACTGCTTAGGGCTACATCAAGAGGAAACAAAACATAGAGATAGAAGGTGAAACTACTTTATTGTGTCAAGTTTCAAGAAGCTAGCACAAACCGTGTTGGATTTAGAGTTCCAAATACATCTATCAATATAGGAGAAAACAGAGTGAAACCTAAAAATTCAAACTGTTACTGGAAACGAACGCTTCAACATAGAAGAACGAAATTTGGGGAACCAAGTCGCCTTAGTGTACTGATCATTACCTGAAAGTATCATCCAGTTTGGGTGAAAAAATATTTGCTGAGATTTCTGGAGATTCGTAATTTTTGGAAGCTTGGCAACCCCTTTCCATGAAAGTGTTTCTCGCCAGTCACTGCTTAGGGCTACATCAAGAGGAAACAAAACATAGAGATAGAAGGTGAAACTACTTTATTGTGTCAAGTTTCAAGAAGCTAGCACAAACCGTGTTGGATTTAGAGTTCCAAATACATCTATGAATATAGGAGAAAACAGAGTGAAACCTAAAAATTCAAACTGTTACTGGAAACGAACCCTTCAACATAGAAGAACGAAATTTGGGGAACCAAGTCGCCTTAGTGTACTGATCATTACCTGAAAGTATCATCCAGTTTGGGTGAAAAAATATTTGCTGAGATTTCTGGAGATTCATCATTTTGGGAAGCCTGGCAACCCCTTTCCATGAAAGTGTTTCTTGCCAGTCACTGCTTAGGGCTACATCAAGAGGAAACAAAACATAGAGATAGAACGTGAAACTACTTTATTGTGTCAAGTTTCAAGAAGCTAGCACAAACTGTGTTGGATTTAGAGTTCCAAATACATCTATCAATATAGGAGAAAACAGAGTGAAACCTAAAAATTCAAACTGTTACTGGAAACGAACGCTTCAACATAGAAGAACGAAATTAGGGGAACCAAGTCACCTTAGTGTACTGATCATTACCTGAAAGTATCATCCATTTTGGGTGAAAAAATATTTGCTGAGATTTCTGGAGATTCGTAATTTTGGGAAGCGTGGCAACCCCTTTCCATGAAAGTGTTTCTCGCCAGTCACTGCTTAGGGCTACATCATCAGGAAACAAAACATAGAGATAGAACGTTAAAGTACTTTATTGTGTCAAGTTTCAAGAAGCTAGCACAAACCGTGTTGGATTTAGAGTTCCAAATACATCTATCCATATAGGAGAAAACAGAGTGAAACCTAAAAATTCAAACTGTTAATGGAAACGAACGCTTCATCATAGAAGAACGAAATTTGGGGAACCAAGTCGCCTTAGTGTACTGATCATTACCTGAAAGTATCATCCAGTTTGGGTGAAAAAATATTTGCTGAGATTTCTGGAGATTCGTAATTTTGGGAAGCGTGGCAACCCCTTTCCATGAAAGTGTTTCTCGCCAGTCACTGCTTAGGGCTACATCATCAGGAAACAAAACATAGAGATAGAACGTGAAAGTACTTTATTGTGTCAAGTTTCAAGAAGCTAGCAAAAACCGTGTTGGATTTAGAGTTCCAAATACATCTATCAATATAGGAGAAAACAGAGTGAAACCTAAAAATTCAAACTGTTACTGGAAACGAACGCTTCAAAATAGAAGACCGAAATCTGGGGAACCAAGTCGCCTTAGTGTACTGATCATTACCTGAAAGTATCATCCAGTTTGGGTGAAAAAATATTTGCTGAGATTTCTGGAGATTCGTAATTTTGGGAAGCCTGGCAACCCCTTTCCATGAAAGTGTTTCTCGCCAGTCACTGCTTAGGGCTACATCAAGAGGAAACAAAACATAGAGATAGAACGTGAAACTACTTTATTGTGTCAAGTTTCAAGAAGCTAGCACAAACCGTGTTGGATTTAGAGTTCCAAATACATCTATCAATATAGGAGAAAACAGAGTGAAACCTAAAAATTCAAACTGTTACTGGAAACGAACGCTTCAACATAGAATAACGAAATTTGGGGAACCAAGTCGCCTTAGTGTACTGATCATTACCTGAAAGTATCATCCAGTTTGGGTAAAAAAATATTTGCTGAGATTTCTCGAGATTCGTAATTTTGCAAAGCCTGGCAACCCCTTTCCATGAAAGTGTTTCTCGCCAGTCACTGCTTAGGGCTACATCAAGAGGAAACAAAACATAGAGATAGAAGGTGAAACTACTTTATTGTGTCAAGTTTCAAGAAGCTAGCACAAACCGTGTTGGATTTAGAGTTCCAAATACATCTATGAATATAGGAGAAAACAGAGTGAAACCTAAAAATTCAAACTGTTACTGGAAACGAACGCTTCAACATAGAAGAACGAAATTTGGGGAACCAAGTCGCCTTAGTGTACTGATCATTACCTGAAAGTATCATCCAGTTTGGGTGAAAAAATATTTGCTGAAATTTCTGTAGATTCGTAATTTTGGGAAGCTTGGCAAAGCCTTTCCATGAAAGTGTTTCTCGCCAGTCACTGCTTAGGGCTACATCATCAGGAAACAAAACATAGAGATAGAACTTGAAACTACTTAATTGTGTCAAGTTTCAAGAAGCTAGCACAAACCGTGTTGGATTTAGAGTTCCAAATACATCTATCAATATAGGAGAAAACAGAGTGAAACCTAAAAATTCAAACTGTTACTGGAAACGATCGCTTCAACATAGAAGAACGAAATCTGGGGAACCAAGTTGCCTTAGTGAACTGCTCATTACCTGAAAGTATCATCCATTTTGGGTGAAAAAATATTTCCTGAGATTTCTGGAGATTCGTAATTTTGGGAAGCCTGGCAACCCCTTTCCATGAAAGTGTTTCTCGCCAGTCACTGCTTAGGGCTACATCAAGAGGAAACAAAACATAGAGATAGAACGTGAAACTACTTTATTGTGTCAAGTTTCAAGAAGCTAGCACAAACCGTGTTGGATTTAGAGTTCCAAATACATCTATCAATATAGGAGAAAACAGAGTGAAACCTAAAAATTCAAACTGTTACTGGAAACGAACGCTTCAACATAGAAGACCGAAATCTGGGGAACCAAGTCGCCTTAGTGTACTGATCATTACCTGAAAGTATCATCCAGTTTGGGTGAAAAAATATTTGCTGAGATTTCTGGAGATTCGTAATTTTGGGAAGCCTGGCAACCCCTTTCCATGAAAGTGTTTCTCGCCAGTCACTGCTTAGGGCTACATCAAGAGGAAACAAAACATAGAGATAGAAGGTGAAACTACTTTATTGTGTCAAGTTTCAAGAAGCTAGCACAAACCGTGTTGGATTTAGAGTTCCAAATACATCTATCAATATAGGAGAAAACAGAGTGAAACCTAAAAATTCAAACTGTTACTGGAAACGAACGCTTCAAAATAGAAGACCGAAATCTGGGGAACCAAGTCGCCTTAGTGTACTGATCATTACCTGAAAGTATCATCCAGTTTGGGTGAAAAAATATTTGCTGAGATTTCTGGAGATTCGTAATTTTGGGAAGCCTGGCAACCCCTTTCCATGAAAGTGTTTCTCGCCAGTCACTGCTTAGGGCTACATCAAGAGGAAACAAAACATAGAGATAGAAGTTGAAACTACTTTATTGTGTCAAGTTTCAAGAAGCTAGCACAAACCGTGTTGGATTTAGAGTTCCAAATACATCTATCAATATAGGAGAAAACAGAGTGAAACCTAAAAATTCAAACTGTTACTGGAAACGAACGCTTCAACATAGAAGAACGAAATTTGGGGAACCAAGTCGCCTTAGTGTACTGATCATTACCTGAAAGTATCATCCAGTTTGGGTAAAAAAATATTTGCTGAGATTTCTGGAGATTCGTAATTTTGCAAAGCCTGGCAACCCCTTTCCATGAAAGTGTTTCTCGCCAGTCACTGCTTAGGGCTACATCAAGAGGAAACAAAACATAGAGATAGAAGGTGAAACTACTTTATTGTGTCAAGTTTCAAGAAGCTAGCACAAACCGTGTTGGATTTAGAGTTCCAAATACATCTATGAATATAGGAGAAAACAGAGTGAAACCTAAAAATTCAAACTGTTACTGGAAACGAACGCTTCAACATAGAAGAACGAAATTTGGGGAACCAAGTCGCCTTAGTGTACTGATCATTACCTGAAAGTATCATCCAGTTTGGGTGAAAAAATATTTGCTGAGATTTCTGTAGATTCGTAATTTTAGGAAGCTTGGCAACCCCTTTCCATGAAAGTGTTTCTCGCCAGTCACTGCTTAGGGCTACATCATCAGGAAACAAAACATAGAGATAGAACTTGAAACTACTTAATTGTGTCAAGTTTCAAGAAGCTAGCACAAACCGTGTTGGATTTAGAGTTCCAAATACATCTATCAATATAGGAGAAAACAGAGTGAAACCTAAAAATTCAAACTGTTACTGGAAACGATCGCTTCAACATAGAAGAACGAAATCTGGGGAACCAAGTTGCCTTAGTTAACTGCTCATTACCTGAAAGTATCATCCATTTTGGGTGAAAAAATATTTGCTGAGATTTCTGGAGATTCGTAATTTTGGGAAGCCTGGCAACCCCTTTCCATGAAAGTGTTTCTCGCCAGTCACTGCTTAGGGCTACATCAAGAGGAAACAAAACATAGAGATAGAACGTGAAACTACTTTATTGTGTCAAGTTTCAAGAAGCTAGCACAAACCGTGTTGGATTTAGAGTTCCAAATACATATATCAATATAGGAGAAAACAGAGTGAAACCTAAAAATTCAAACTGTTACTGGAAACGAACGCTTCAACATAGAAGAACGAAATTTGGGGAACCAAGTCACCTTAGTGTACTGATCATTACCTGAAAGTATCATCCAATTTGGGTGAAAAAATATTTGCTGAGATTTCTGGAGATTCGTCATTTTGGGAAGCCTGGCAACCCCTTTCCATGAAAGTGTTTCTCGCCAGTCACTGCTTAGGGCTACATCAAGAGGAAACAAAACATAGAGATATAACGTGAAACTACTTTATTGTTTCAAGTTTCAAGAAGCTAGCACAAACAGTGTTGGATTTAGAGTTCCAAATACATCTATCAATATAGGAGAAAACAGAGTGAAACCTAAAAATTCAAACTGTTACTGGAAACGAACGCTTCAACATACAAGAACGAAATCTGGGGAACCAAGTCGCCTTAGTGTACTGCTCATTACCTGAAAGTATCCTCCAATTTGGGTGAAAAAATATTTGCTGAGATTTCTGGAGATTCGTAATTTTGGGAAGCCTGGCAACCCCTTTCCATGAAAGTGTTTCTCGCCAGTCACTGCTTAGGGCTACATCAAGAGGAAACAAAACATAGAGATATAACGTGAAACTACTTTATTGTTTCAAGTTTCAAGAAGCTAGCACAAACAGTGTTGGATTTAGAGTTCCAAATACATCTATCAATATAGGAGAAAACAGAGTGAAACCTAAAAAATCAAACTGTTACTGGAAACGAACGCTTCAACATACAAGAACGAAATCTGGGGAACCAAGTCGCCTTAGTGTACTGCTCATTACCTGAAAGTATCATCCATTTTGGGTGAAAAAATATTTGCTGAGATTTCTGGAGATTCGTAATTTTGGGAAGCCTGGCAACCCCTTTCCATGAAAGTGTTTCTAGCCAGTCACTGCTTAGGGCTACATCAAGAGGAAACAAAACATAGAGATACAATGTGAAACTACTTTATTGTGTCAAGTTTCAAGAAGCTAGCACAAACCGTGTTGGATTTAGAGTTCCAAATACATCTATCCATATAGGAGAAAACAGAGTGAAACCTAAAAATTCAAACTGTTACTGGAAACGAACGCTTCATCATAGAAGAACGAAATTTGGGGAACCAAGTCGCCTTAGTGTACTGATCATTACCTGAAAGTATCATCCAGTTTGGGTGAAAAAATATTTGCTGAGATTTCTGGAGATTCGTAATTTTGGGAAGCGTGGCAACCCCTTTCCATGAAAGTGTTTCTCGCCAGTCACTGCTTAGGGCTACATCATCAGGAAACAAAACATAGAGATAGAACGTGAAAGTACTTTATTGTGTCAAGTTTCAAGAAGCTAGCACAAACCGTGTTGGATTTAGAGTTCCAAATACATCTATCAATATAGGAGAAAACAGAGTGAAACCTAAAAATTCAAACTGTTACTGGAAACGAACGCTTCAACATACAAGAACGAAATCTGGGGAACCAAGTCGCCTTAGTGTACTGATCATTACCTGAAAGTATCATCCAGTTTGGGTGAAAAAATATTTGCTGAGATTTCTGGAGATTCGTAATTTTGCAAAGCCTGGCAACCCCTTTCCATGAAAGTGTTTCTCGCCAGTCACTGCTTAGGGCTACATCAAGAGGAAACAAAACATAGAGATAGAAGGTGAAACTACTTTATTGTGTCAAGTTTCAAGAAGCTAGCACAAACCGTGTTGGATTTAGAGTTCCAAATACATGTATGAATATAGGAGAAAACAGAGTGAAACCTAAAAATTCAAACTGTTACTGGAAACGAACGCTTCAACATAGAAGAACGAAATTTGGGGAACCAAGTCGCCTTAGTGTACTGATCATTACCTGAAAGTATCATCCTGTTTGGGTGAAAAAATATTTGCTGAGATTTCTGTAGATTCGTAATTTTGGGAAGCTTGGCAACCCCTTTCCATGAAAGTGTTTCTCGCCAGTCACTGCTTAGGGCTACATCATCAGGAAACAAAACATAGAGATAGAACTTGAAACTACTTTATTGTGTCAAGTTTCAAGAAGCTAGCACAAACCGTGTTGGATTTAGAGTTCCAAATACATCTATCAATATAGGAGAAAACAGAGTGAAACCTAAAAATTCAAACTGTTACTGGAAACGAACGCTTCAACATAGAAGAACGAAATCTGGGGAACCAAGTTGCCTTAGTGAACTGCTCATTACCTGAATGTATCATCCATTTTGGGTGAAAAAATATTTGCTGAGATTTTTGGAGATTCGTAATTTTGGGAAGCCTGGCAACCCCTTTCCATGAAAGTGTTTCTCGCCAGTCACTGCTTAGGGCTACAAAAAGAGGAAACAAAACATAGAGATAGAACGTGAAACTACTTTATTGTGTCAAGTTTCAAGAAGCTAGCACAAACCGTGTTGGATTTAGAGTTCCAAATACATGTATCAATATAGGAGAAAACAGAGTGAAACCTAAAAATTCAAACTGTTACTGGAAACGAACGCTTCAACATAGAAGACCGAAATCTGGGGAACCAAGTCGCCTTAGTGTACTGATCATTACCTGAAAGTATCATCCAGTTTGGGTGAAAAAATATTTGCTGAGATTTCTGGAGATTCGTAATTTTGGGAAGCCTGGCAACCCCTTTCCATGAAAGTGTTTCTCGCCAGTCACTGCTTAGGGCTACATCATCAGGAAACAAAACATAGAGATAGAACGTGAAATTACTTTATTGTGTCAAGTTTCAAGAAGCTAGCACAAACAGTGTTGGATTTAGAGTTCCAAATACATCTATCAATATAGGAGAAAACAGAGTGAAACCTAAAAAATTAAACTGTTACTGGAAACGAACGCTTCAACATACAAGAACGAAATCTGGGGAACCAAGTCGCCTTAGTGTACTGCTCATTACCTGAAAGTATCATCCATTTTGGTTGAAAAAATATTTGCTGAGATTTCTGGAGATTCGTAATTTTGGGAAGCCTGGCAACCCCTTTCCATGAAAGTGTTTCTCGCCAGTCACTGCTTAGGGCTACATCAAGAGGAAACAAAACATAGAGATAGAACCTGAAAGTACTTTATTGTGTCATGTTTCAAGAAGCTAGCACAAACCGTGTTGGATTTAGAGTTCCAAATACATCTATCAATATAGGAGAAAACAGAGTGAAACCTAAAAATTCAAAAAGTTACTGGAAACGAACGCTTCATCATAGAAGAACGAAATTTGGGGAACCAAGTCGACTTAGTGTACTGATCATTACCTGAAAGTATCATCCAGTTTGGGTGAAAAAATATTTGCTGAGATTTCTGGAGATTCGTGATTTTGGGAAGCCTGGCAACCCCTTTCCATTGAAGTGTTTCTCGCCAGTCACTGCTTAGGGCTACATCAAGAGGAAACAAAACATAGAGATAGAAGGTGAAACTACTTTATTGTGTCAAGTTTCAAGAAGCTAGCACAAACCGTGTTGGATTTAGAGTTCCAAATACATCTATCCATATAGGAGAAAACAGAGTGAAACCTAAAAATTCAAACTGTTACTGGAAACGAACGCTTCAACATAGAAGAACGAAATTTGGGGAACCAAGTCGCCTTAGTGTACTGATCATTACCTGAAAGTATCATCCAGTTTGGGTGAAAAAATATTTGCTGAGATTTCTGGAGATTCGTAATTTTTGGAAGCTTGGCAACCCCTTTCCATGAAAGTGTTTCTAGCCAGTCACTGCTTAGGGCTACATCAAGAGGAAACAAAACATAGAGATAGAAGGTGAAACTACTTTATTGTGTCAAGTTTCAAGAAGCTAGCACAAACCGTGTTGGATTTAGAGTTCCAAATACATCTATGAATATAGGAGAAAACAGAGTGAAACCTAAAAATTCAAACTGTTACTGGAAACGAACGCTTCAACATAGAAGAACGAAATTTGGGGAACCAAGTCGCCTTAGTGTACTGATCATTACCTGAAAGTATCATCCAGTTTGGGTGAAAAAATATTTGCTGAGATTTCTGGAGATTCATCATTTTGGGAAGCCTGGCAACCCCTTTCCATGAAAGTGTTTCTTGCCAGTCACTGCTTAGGGCTACATCAAGAGGAAACAAAACATAGAGATAGAACGTGAAACTACTTTATTGTGTCAAGTTTCAAGAAGCTAGCACAAACTGTGTTGGATTTAGAGTTCCAAATACATCTATCAATATAGGAGAAAACAGAGTGAAACCTAAAAATTCAAACTGTTACTGGAAACGAACGCTTCAACATAGAAGAACGAAATTAGGGGAACCAAGTCACCTTAGTGTACTGATCATTACCTGAAAGTATCATCCAGTTTGGGTGAAAAAATATTTGCTGAGATTTCTGGAGATTCGTCATTTTGGGAAGCCTGGCAACCCCTTTCCATGAAAGTGTTTCTCGCCAGTCACTGCTTAGGGCTACATCAAGAGGAAACAAAACATAGAGATATAACGTGAAACTACTTTATTGTTTCAAGTTTCAAGAAGCTAGCACAAACAGTGTTGGATTTAGAGTTCCAAATACATCTATCAATATAGGAGAAAACAGAGTGAAACCTAAAAAATCAAACTGTTACTGGAAACGAACGCTTCAACATACAAGAACGAAATCTGGGGAACCAAGTCGCCTTAGTGTACTGCTCATTACCTGAAAGTATCATCCATTTTGGGTGAAAAAATATTTGCTGAGATTTCTGGAGATTCGTAATTTTGGGAAGCCTGGCAACCCCTTTCCATGAAAGTGTTTCTAGCCAGTCACTGCTTAGGGCTACATCAAGAGGAAACAAAACATAGAGATAGAAGGTGAAACTACTTTATTGTGTCAAGTTTCAAGAAGCTAGCACAAACCGTGTTGGATTTAGAGTTCCAAATACATCTATCCATATAGGAGAAAACAGAGTGAAACCTAAAAATTCAAACTGTTACTGGAAACGAACGCTTCATCATAGAAGAACGAAATTTGGGGAACCAAGTCGCCTTAGTGTACTGATCATTACCTGAAAGTATCATCCAGTTTGGGTGAAAAAATATTTGCTGAGATTTCTGGAGATTCGTAATTTTGGGAAGCGTGGCAACCCCTTTCCATGAAAGTGTTTCTCGCCAGTCACTGCTTAGGGCTACATCATCAGGAAACAAAACATAGAGATAGAACGTGAAAGTACTTTATTGTGTCAAGTTTCAAGAAGCTAGCAAAAACCGTGTTGGATTTAGAGTTCCAAATACATCTATCAATATAGGAGAAAACAGAGTGAAACCTAAAAATTCAAACTGTTACTGGAAACGAACGCTTCAAAATAGAAGACCGAAATCTGGGGAACCAAGTCGCCTTAGTGTACTGATCATTACCTGAAAGTATCATCCAGTTTGGGTGAAAAAATATTTGCTGAGATTTCTGGAGATTCGTAATTTTGGGAAGCCTGGCAACCCCTTTCCATGAAAGTGTTTCTCGCCAGTCACTGCTTAGGGCTACATCAAGAGGAAACAAAACATAGAGATAGAAGGTGAAACTACTTTATTGTGTCAAGTTTCAAGAAGCTAGCACAAACCGTGTTGGATTTAGAGTTCCAAATACATCTATCAATATAGGAGAAAACAGAGTGAAACCTAAAAATTCAAACTGTTACTGGAAACGAACGCTTCAACATAGAATAACGAAATTTGGGGAACCAAGTCGCCTTAGTGTACTGATCATTACCTGAAAGTATCATCCAGTTTGGGTAAAAAAATATTTGCTGAGATTTCTCGAGATTCGTAATTTTGCAAAGCCTGGCAACCCCTTTCCATGAAAGTGTTTCTCGCCAGTCACTGCTTAGGGCTACATCAAGAGGAAACAAAACATAGAGACAGAAGGTGAAACTACTTTATTGTGTCAAGTTTCAAGAAGCTAGCACAAACCGTGTTGGATTTAGAGTTCCAAATACATCTATCAATATAGGAGAAAACAGAGTGAAACCTAAAAATTCAAACTGTTACTGGAAACGAACGCTTCAACATAGAAGAACGAAATCTGGGGAACCAAGTCGCCTTAGTGTACTGATCATTACCTGAAAGTATCATCCAGTTTGGGTGAAAAAATATTTGCTGAGATTTTTGGAGATTCGTAATTTTGGGAAGCCTGGCAACCCCTTTCCATGAAAGTGTTTCTCGCCAGTCACTGCTTAGGGCTACATCATCAGGAAACAAAACATAGAGATAGAACTTGAAACTACTTAATTGTGTCAAGTTTCAAGAAGCTAGCACAAACCGTGTTGGATTTAGAGTTCCAAATACATCTATCAATATAGGAGAAAACAGAGTGAAACCTAAAAATTCAAACTGTTACTGGAAACGATCGCTTCAACATAGAAGAACGAAATCTGGGGAACCAAGTCGCCTTAGTGAACTGCTCATTACCTGAAAGTATCATCCATTTTGGGTGAAAAAATATTTCCTGAGATTTCTGGAGATTCGTAATTTTGGGAAGCCTGGCAACCGCTTTCCATGAAAGTGTTTCTCGCCAGTCACTGCTTAGGGCTACATCAAGAGGAAACAAAACATAGAGATAGAACGTGAAACTACTTTATTGTGTCAAGTTTCAAGAAGCTAGCACAAACCGTGTTGGATTTAGAGTTCCAAATACATCTATCAATATAGGAGCAAACAGAGTGAAACCTAAAAATTCAAAAAGTTACTGGAAACGAACGCTTCATCATAGAAGACCGAAATCTGGGGAACCAAGTCGCCTTAGTGTACTGATCATTACCTGAAAGTATCATCCAGTTTGGGTGAAAAAATATTTGCTGAGATTTCTGGAGATTCGTGATTTTGGGAAGCCTGGCAACCCCTTTCCATTGAAGTGTTTCTCGCCAGTCACTGCTTAGGGCTACATCAAGAGGAAACAAAACATAGAGATAGAAGGTGAAACTACTTTATTGTGTCAAGTTTCAAGAAGCTAGCACAAACCGTGTTGGATTTAGAGTTCCAAATACATCTATCAATATAGGAGAAAACAGAGTGAAACCTAAAAATTCAAACTGTTACTGGAAACGAACGCTTCAACATAGAAGAACGAAATTTGGGGAACCAAGTCGCCTTAGTGTACTGATCATTACCTGAAAGTATCATCCAGTTTGGGTGAAAAAATATTTGCTGAGATTTCTGGAGATTCGTAATTTTTGGAAGCTTGGCAACCCCTTTCCATGAAAGTGTTTCTAGCCAGTCACTGCTTAGGGCTACATCAAGAGGAAACAAAACATAGAGATAGAAGGTGAAACTACTTTATTGTGTCAAGTTTCAAGAAGCTAGCACAAACCGTGTTGGATTTAGAGTTCCAAATACATCTATGAATATAGGAGAAAACAGAGTGAAACCTAAAAATTCAAACTGTTACTGGAAACGAACGCTTCAACATAGAAGAACGAAATTTGGGGAACCAAGTCGCCTTAGTGTACTGATCATTACCTGAAAGTATCATCCAGTTTGGGTGAAAAAATATTTGCTGAGATTTCTGGAGATTCATCATTTTGGGAAGCCTGGCAACCCCTTTCCATGAAAGTGTTTCTTGCCAGTCACTGCTTAGGGCTACATCAAGAGGAAACAAAACATAGAGATAGAACGTGAAACTACTTTATTGTGTCAAGTTTCAAGAAGCTAGCACAAACTGTGTTGGATTTAGAGTTCCAAATACATCTATCAATATAGGAGAAAACAGAGTGAAACCTAAAAATTCAAACTGTTACTGGAAACGAACGCTTCAACATAGAAGAACGAAATTAGGGGAACCAAGTCACCTTAGTGTACTGATCATTACCTGAAAGTATCATCCAGTTTGGGTGAAAAAATATTTGCTGAGATTTCTGGAGATTCGTCATTTTGGGAAGCCTGGCAACCCCTTTCCATGAAAGTGTTTCTCGCCAGTCACTGCTTAGGGCTACATCAAGAGGAAACAAAACATAGAGATATAACGTGAAACTACTTTATTGTTTCAAGTTTCAAGAAGCTAGCACAAACAGTGTTGGATTTAGAGTTCCAAATACATCTATCAATATAGGAGAAAACAGAGTGAAACCTAAAAAATTAAACTGTTACTGGAAACGAACGCTTCAACATACAAGAACGAAATCTGGGGAACCAAGTCGCCTTAGTGTACTGCTCATTACCTGAAAGTATCATCCATTTTGGGTGAAAAAATATTTGCTGAGATTTCTGGAGATTCGTAATTTTGGGAAGCCTGGCAACCCCTTTCCATGAAAGTGTTTCTCGCCAGTCACTGCTTAGGGCTACATCAAGAGGAAACAAAACATAGAGATAGAAGGTGAAACTACTTTATTGTGTCAAGTTTCAAGAAGCTAGCACAAACCGTGTTGGATTTAGAGTTCCAAATACATCTATCCATATAGGAGAAAACAGAGTGAAACCTAAAAATTCAAACTGTTACTGGAAACGAACGCTTCATCATAGAAGAACGAAATTTGGGGAACCAAGTCGCCTTAGTGTACTGATCATTACCTGAAAGTATCATCCAGTTTGGGTGAAAAAATATTTGCTGAGATTTCTGGAGATTCGTAATTTTGGGAAGCGTGGCAACCCCTTTCCATGAAAGTGTTTCTCGCCAGTCACTGCTTAGGGCTACATCATCAGGAAACAAAACATAGAGATAGAACGTGAAAGTACTTTATTGTGTCAAGTTTCAAGAAGCTAGCAAAAACCGTGTTGGATTTAGAGTTCCAAATACATCTATCAATATAGGAGAAAACAGAGTGAAACCTAAAAATTCAAACTGTTACTGGAAACGAACGCTTCAAAATAGAAGACCGAAATCTGGGGAACCAAGTCGCCTTAGTGTACTGATCATTACCTGAAAGTATCATCCAGTTTGGGTGAAAAAATATTTGCTGAGATTTCTGGAGATTCGTAATTTTGGGAAGCCTGGCAACCCCTTTCCATGAAAGTGTTTCTCGCCAGTCACTGCTTAGGGCTACATCAAGAGGAAACAAAACATAGAGATAGAAGGTGAAACTACTTTATTGTGTCAAGTTTCAAGAAGCTAGCACAAACCGTGTTGGATTTAGAGTTCCAAATACATCTATCAATATAGGAGAAAACAGAGTGAAACCTAAAAATTCAAACTGTTACTGGAAACGAACGCTTCAACATAGAAGAACGAAATTTGGGGAACCAAGTCGCCTTAGTGTACTGATCATTACCTGAAAGTATCATCCAGTTTGGGTAAAAAAATATTTGCTGAGATTTCTCGAGATTCATAATTTTGCAAAGCCTGGCAACCCCTTTCCATGAAAGTGTTTCTCGCCAGTCACTGCTTAGGGCTACATCAAGAGGAAACAAAACATAGAGACAGAAGGTGAAACTACTTTATTGTGTCAAGTTTCAAGAAGCTAGCACAAACCGTGTTGGATTTAGAGTTCCAAATACATCTATGAATATAGGAGAATACAGAGTGAAACCTAAAAATTCAAACTGTTACTGGAAACGAACGCTTCAACATAGAAGAACGAAATTTGGGGAACCAAGTCGCCTTAGTGTACTGATCATTACCTGAAAGTATCATCCAGTTTGGGTGAAAAAATATTTGCTGAAATTTCTGTAGATTCGTAATTTTGGGAAGCTTGGCAACCCCTTTCCATGAAAGTGTTTCTCGCCAGTCACTGCTTAGGGCTACATCATCAGGAAACAAAACATAGAGATAGAACTTGAAACTACTTAATTGTGTCAAGTTTCAAGAAGCTAGCACAAACCGTGTTGGATTTAGAGTTCCAAATACATCTATCAATATAGGAGAAAACAGAGTGAAACCTAAAAATTCAAACTGTTACTGGAAACGATCGCTTCAACATAGAAGAACGAAATCTGGGGAACCAAGTTGCCTTAGTGAACTGCTCATTACCTGAAAGTATCATCCATTTTGGGTGAAAAAATATTTCCTGATGTTTCTGGAGATTCGTAATTTTGGGAAGCCTGGCAACCCCTTTCCATGAAAGTGTTTCTCGCCAGTCACTGCTTAGGGCTACATCAAGAGGAAACAAAACATAGAGATAGAACGTGAAACTACTTTATTGTGTCAAGTTTCAAGAAGCTAGCACAAACCGTGTTGGATTTAGAGTTCCAAATACATCTATCAATATAGGAGAAAACAGAGTGAAACCTAAAAATTCAAACTGTTACTGGAAACGAACGCTTCAACATAGAAGACCGAAATCTGGGGAACCAAGTCGCCTTAGTGTACTGATCATTACCTGAAAGTATCATCCAGTTTGGGTGAAAAAATATTTGCTGAGATTTCTGGAGATTCGTAATTTTGGGAAGCCTGGCAACCCCTTTCCATGAAAGTGTTTCTCGCCAGTCACTGCTTAGGGCTACATCAAGAGGAAACAAAACATAGAGATAGAAGGTGAAACTACTTTATTGTGTCAAGTTTCAAGAAGCTAGCACAAACCGTGTTGGATTTAGAGTTCCAAATACATCTATCAATATAGGAGAAAACAGAGTGAAACCTAAAAATTCAAACTGTTACTGGAAACGAACGCTTCAAAATAGAAGACCGAAATCTGGGGAACCAAGTCGCCTTAGTGTACTGATCATTACCTGAAAGTATCATCCAGTTTGGGTGAAAAAATATTTGCTGAGATTTCTGGAGATTCGTAATTTTGGGAAGCCTGGCAACCCCTTTCCATTGAAGTGTTTCTCGCCAGTCACTGCTTAGGGCTACATCAAGAGGAAACAAAACATAGAGATAGAAGGTGAAACTACTTTATTGTGTCAAGTTTCAAGAAGCTAGCACAAACCGTGTTGGATTTAGAGTTCCAAATACATCTATCAATATAGGAGAAAACAGAGTGAAACCTAAAAATTCAAACTGTTACTGGAAACGAACGCTTCAACATAGAAGAACGAAATTTGGGGAACCAAGTCGCCTTAGTGTACTGATCATTACCTGAAAGTATCATCCAGTTTGGGTGAAAAAATATTTGCTGAGATTTCTGGAGATTCGTAATTTTTGGAAGCTTGGCAACCCCTTTCCATGAAAGTGTTTCTAGCCAGTCACTGCTTAGGGCTACATCAAGTGGAAACAAAACATAGAGATAGAAGGTGAAACTACTTTATTGTGTCAAGTTTCAAGAAGCTAGCACAAACCGTGTTGGATTTAGAGTTCCAAATACATCTATGAATATAGGAGAAAACAGAGTGAAACCTAAAAATTCAAACTGTTACTGGAAACGAACGCTTCAACATAGAAGAACGAAATTTGGGGAACCAAGTCGCCTTAGTGTACTGATCATTACCTGAAAGTATCATCCAGTTTGGGTGAAAAAATATTTGCTGAGATTTCTGGAGATTCATCATTTTGGGAAGCCTGGCAACCCCTTTCCATGAAAGTGTTTCTTGCCAGTCACTGCTTAGGGCTACATCAAGAGGAAACAAAACATAGAGATAGAACGTGAAACTACTTTATTGTGTCAAGTTTCAAGAAGCTAGCACAAACTGTGTTGGATTTAGAGTTCCAAATACATCTATCAATATAGGAGAAAACAGAGTGAAACCTAAAAATTCAAACTGTTACTGGAAACGAACGATTCAACATAGAAGAACGAAATTAGGGGAACCAAGTCACCTTAGTGTACTGATCATTACCTGAAAGTATCATCCAGTTTGGGTGAAAAAATATTTGCTGAGATTTCTGGAGATTCGTCATTTTGGGAAGCCTGGCAACCCCTTTCCATGAAAGTGTTTCTCGCCAGTCACTGCTTAGGGCTACATCAAGAGGAAACAAAACATAGAGATATAACGTGAAACTACTTTATTGTTTCAAGTTTCAAGAAGCTAGCACAAACAGTGTTGGATTTAGAGTTCCAAATACATCTATCAATATAGGAGAAAAGAGAGTGAAACCTAAAAAATTAAACTGTTACTGGAAACGAACGCTTCAACATACAAGAACGAAATCTGGGGAACCAAGTCGCCTTAGTGTACTGCTCATTACCTGAAAGTATCATCCATTTTGGGTGAAAAAATATTTGCTGAGATTTCTGGAGATTCGTAATTTTGGGAAGCCTGGCAACCCCTTTCCATGAAAGTGTTTCTCGCCAGTCACTGCTTAGGGCTACATCAAGAGGAAACAAAACAGAGAGATAGAACGTGAAACTACTTTATTGTGTCAAGTTTCAAGAAGCTAGCACAAACCGTGTTGGATTTAGAGTTCCAAATACATCTATCCATATAGGAGAAAACAGAGTGAAACCTAAAAATTCAAACTGTTACTGGAAACGAACGCTTCATCATAGAAGAACAAAATTTGGGGAACCAAGTCGCCTTAGTGTACTGATCATTACCTGAAAGTATCATCCAGTTTGGGTGAAAAAATATTTGCTGAGATTTCTGGAGATTCGTAATTTTGGGAAGCGTGGCAACCCCTTTCCATGAAAGTGTTTCTCGCCAGTCACTGCTTAGGGCTACATCATCAGGAAACAAAACATAGAGATAGAACGTGAAAGCACTTTATTGTGTCAAGTTTCAAGAAGCTAGCAAAAACCGTGTTGGATTTAGAGTTCCAAATACATCTATCAATATAGGAGAAAACAGAGTGAAACCTAAAAATTCAAACTGTTACTGGAAACGAACGCTTCAAAATAGAAGACCGAAATCTGGGGAACCAAGTCGCCTTAGTGTACTGATCATTACCTGAAAGTATCATCCAGTTTGGGTGAAAAAATATTTGCTGAGATTTCTGGAGATTCGTAATTTTGGGAAGCCTGGCAACCCCTTTCCATGAAAGTGTTTCTCGCCAGTCACTGCTTAGGGCTACATCAAGAGGAAACAAAACATAGAGATAGAACGTGAAACTACTTTATTGTGTCAAGTTTCAAGAAGCTAGCACAAACCGTGTTGGATTTAGAGTTCCAAATACATCTATCAATATAGGAGAAAACAGAGTGAAACCTAAAAATTCAAACTGTTACTGGAAACGAACGCTTCAACATAGAAGAACGAAATTTGGGGAACCAAGTCGCCTTAGTGTACTGATCATTACCTGAAAGTATCATCCAGTTTGGGTAAAAAAATATTTGCTGAGATTTCTCGAGATTCATAATTTTGCAAAGCCTGGCAACCCCTTTCCATGAAAGTGTTTCTCGCCAGTCACTGCTTAGGGCTACATCAAGAGGAAACAAAACATAGAGATAGAAGGTGAAACTACTTTATTGTGTCAAGTTTCAAGAAGCTAGCACAAACCGTGTTGGATTTAGAGTTCCAAATACATCTATGAATATAGGAGAATACAGAGTGAAACCTAAAAATTCAAACTGTTACTGGAAACGAACGCTTCAACATAGAAGAACGAAATTTGGGGAACCAAGTCGCCTTAGTGTACTGATCATTACCTGAAAGTATCATCCAGTTTGGGTGAAAAAATATTTGCTGAAATTTCTGTAGATTCGTAATTTTGGGAAGCTTGGCAACCCCTTTCCATGAAAGTGTTTCTCGCCAGTCACTGCTTAGGGCTACATCATCAGGAAACAAAACATAGAGATAGAACTTGAAACTACTTAATTGTGTCAAGTTTCAAGAAGCTAGCACAAACCGTGTTGGATTTAGAGTTCCAAATACATCTATCAATATAGGAGAAAACAGAGTGAAACCTAAAAATTCAAACTGTTACTGGAAACGATCGCTTCAACATAGAAGAACGAAATCTGGGGAACCAAGTTGCCTTAATGAACTGCTCATTACCTGAAAGTATCATCCATTTTGGGTGAAAAAATATTTCCTGAGATTTCTGGAGATTCGTAATTTTGGGAAGCCTGGCAACCCCTTTCCATGAAAGTGTTTCTCGCCAGTCACTGCTTAGGGCTACATCAAGAGGAAACAAAACATAGAGATAGAACGTGAAACTACTTTATTGTGTCAAGTTTCAAGAAGCTAGCAAAAACCGTGTTGGATTTAGAGTTCCAAATACATCTATCAATATAGGAGAAAACAGAGTGAAACCTAAAAATTCAAACTGTTACTGGAAACGAACGCTTCAACATAGAAGACCGAAATCTGGGGAACCAAGTCGCCTTAGTGTACTGATCATTACCTGAAAGTATCATCCAGTTTGGGTGAAAAAATATTTGCTGAGAATTCTGGAGATTCGTAATTTTGGGAAGCCTGGCAACCCCTTTCCATGAAAGTGTTTCTCGCCAGTCACTGCTTAGGGCTACATCAAGAGGAAACAAAACATAGATATAGAAGGTGAAACTACTTTATTGTGTCAAGTTTCAAGAAGCTAGCACAAACCGTGTTGGATTTAGAGTTCCAAATACATCTATCAATATAGGAGAAAACAGAGTGAAACCTAAAAATTCAAACTGTTACTGGAAACGAACGCTTCAAAATAGAAGACCGAAATCTGGGGAACCAAGTCGCCTTAGTGTACTGATCATTACCTGAAAGTATCATCCAGTTTGGGTGAAAAAATATTTGCTGAGATTTCTGGAGATTCGTAATTTTGGGAAGCCTGGCAACCCCTTTCCATTGAAGTGTTTCTCGCCAGTCACTGCTTAGGGCTACATCAAGAGGAAACAAAACATAGAGATAGAAGGTGAAACTACTTTATTGTGTCAAGTTTCAAGAAGCTAGCACAAACCGTGTTGGATTTAGAGTTCCAAATACATCTATCAATATAGGAGAAAACAGAGTGAAACCTAAAAATTCAAACTGTTACTGGAAACGAACGCTTCAACATAGAAGAACGAAATTTGGGGAACCAAGTCGCCTTAGTGTACTGATCATTACCTGAAAGTATCATCCAGTTTGGGTGAAAAAATATTTGCTGAGATTTCTGGAGATTCGTAATTTTTGGAAGCTTGGCAACCCCTTTCCATGAAAGTGTTTCTAGCCAGTCACTGCTTAGGGCTACATCAAGAGGAAACAAAACATAGAGATAGAAGGTGAAACTACTTTATTGTGTCAAGTTTCAAGAAGCTAGCACAAACCGTGTTGGATTTAGAGTTCCAAATACATCTATGAATATAGGAGAAAACAGAGTGAAACCTAAAAATTCAAACTGTTACTGGAAACGAACGCTTCAACATAGAAGAACGAAATTTGGGGAACCAAGTCGCCTTAGTGTACTGATCATTACCTGAAAGTATCATCCAGTTTGGGTGAAAAAATATTTGCTGAGATTTCTGGAGATTCATCATTTTGGGAAGCCTGGCAACCCCTTTCCATGAAAGTGTTTCTTGCCAGTCACTGCTTAGGGCTACATCAAGAGGAAACAAAACATAGAGATAGAACGTGAAACTACTTTATTGTGTCAAGTTTCAAGAAGCTAGCACAAACTGTGTTGGATTTAGAGTTCCAAATACATCTATGAATATAGGAGAAAACAGAGTGAAACCTAAAAATTCAAACTGTTACTGGAAACGAACGCTTCAACATAGAAGAACGAAATTAGGGGAACCAAGTCACCTTAGTGTACTGATCATTACCTGAAAGTATCATCCATTTTGGGTGAAAAAATATTTGCTGAGATTTCTGGAGATTCGTAATTTTGGGAAGCGTGGCAACCCCTTTCCATGAAAGTGTTTCTCGCCAGTCACTGCTTAGGGCTACATCATCAGGAAACAAAACATAGAGATAGAACGTTAAAGTACTTTATTGTGTCAAGTTTCAAGAAGCTAGCACAAACCGTGTTGGATTTAGAGTTCCAAATACATCTATCCATATAGGAGAAAACAGAGTGAAACCTAAAAATTCAAACTGTTAATGGAAACGAACGCTTCATCATAGAAGAACGAAATTTGGGGAACCAAGTCGCCTTAGTGTACTGATCATTACCTGAAAGTATCATCCAGTTTGGGTGAAAAAATATTTGCTGAGATTTCTGGAGATTCGTAATTTTGGGAAGCGTGGCAACCCCTTTCCATGAAAGTGTTTCTCGCCAGTCACTGCTTAGGGCTACATCATCAGGAAACAAAACATAGAGATAGAACGTGAAAGTACTTTATTGTGTCAAGATTCAAGAAGCTAGCAAAAACCGTGTTGGATTTAGAGTTCCAAATACATCTATCAATATAGGAGAAAACAGAGTGAAACCTAAAAATTCAAACTGTTACTGGAAACGAACGCTTCAAAATAGAAGACCGAAATCTGGGGAACCAAGTCGCCTTAGTGTACTGATCATTACCTGAAAGTATCATCCAGTTTGGGTGAAAAAATATTTGCTGAGATTTCTGGAGATTCGTAATTTTGGGAAGCCTGGCAACCCCTTTCCATGAAAGTGTTTCTCGCCAGTCACTGCTTAGGGCTACATCAAGAGGAAACAAAACATAGAGATAGAAGGTGAAACTACTTTATTGTGTCAAGTTTCAAGAAGCTAGCACAAACCGTGTTGGATTTAGAGTTCCAAATACATCTATCAATATAGGAGAAAACAGAGTGAAACCTAAAAATTCAAACTGTTACTGGAAACGAACGCTTCAACATAGAATAACGAAATTTGGGGAACCAAGTCGCCTTAGTGTACTGATCATTACCTGAAAGTATCATCCAGTTTGGGTAAAAAAATATTTGCTGAGATTTCTCGAGATTCGTAATTTTGCAAAGCCTGGCAACCCCTTTCCATGAAAGTGTTTCTCGCCAGTCACTGCTTAGGGCTACATCAAGAGGAAACAAAACATAGAGATAGAACGTGAAACTACTTTATTGTGTCAAGTTTCAAGAAGCTAGCACAAACCGTGTTGGATTTAGAGTTCCAAATACATCTATGAATATAGGAGAAAACAGAGTGAAACCTAAAAATTCAAACTGTTACTGGAAACGAACGCTTCAACATAGAAGAACGAAATTTGGGGAACCAAGTCGCCTTAGTGTACTGATCATTACCTGAAAGTATCATCCAGTTTGGGTGAAAAAATATTTGCTGAAATTTCTGTAGATTCGTAATTTTGGGAAGCTTGGCAAAGCCTTTCCATGAAAGTGTTTCTCGCCAGTCACTGCTTAGGGCTACATCATCAGGAAACAAAACATAGAGATAGAACTTGAAACTACTTAATTGTGTCAAGTTTCAAGAAGCTAGCACAAACCGTGTTGGATTTAGAGTTCCAAATACATCTATCAATATAGGAGAAAACAGAGTGAAACCTAAAAATTCAAACTGTTACTGGAAACGATCGCTTCAACATAGAAGAACGAAATCTGGGGAACCAAGTTGCCTTAGTGAACTGCTCATTACCTGAAAGTATCATCCATTTTGGGTGAAAAAATATTTCCTGAGATTTCTGGAGATTCGTAATTTTGGGAAGCCTGGCAACCCCTTTCCATGAAAGTGTTTCTCGCCAGTCACTGCTTAGGGCTACATCAAGAGGAAACAAAACATAGAGATAGAACGTGAAACTACTTTATTGTGTCAAGTTTCAAGAAGCTAGCACAAACCGTGTTGGATTTAGAGTTCCAAATACATCTATCAATATAGGAGAAAACAGAGTGAAACCTAAAAATTCAAACTGTTACTGGAAACGAACGCTTCAACATAGAAGACCGAAATCTGGGGAACCAAGTCGCCTTAGTGTACTGATCATTACCTGAAAGTATCATCCAGTTTGGGTGAAAAAATATTTGCTGAGATTTCTGGAGATTCGTAATTTTGGGAAGCCTGGCAACCCCTTTCCATGAAAGTGTTTCTCGCCAGTCACTGCTTAGGGCTACATCAAGAGGAAACAAAACATAGAGATAGAAGTTGAAACTACTTTATTGTGTCAAGTTTCAAGAAGCTAGCACAAACCGTGTTGGATTTAGAGTTCCAAATACATCTATCAATATAGGAGAAAACAGAGTGAAACCTAAAAATTCAAACTGTTACTGGAAACGAACGCTTCAACATAGAAGAACGAAATTTGGGGAACCAAGTCGCCTTAGTGTACTGATCATTACCTGAAAGTATCATCCAGTTTGGGTAAAAAAATATTTGCTGAGATTTCTCGAGATTCGTAATTTTGCAAAGCCTGGCAACCCCTTTCCATGAAAGTGTTTCTCGCCAGTCACTGCTTAGGGCTACATCAAGAGCAAACAAAACATAGAGATAGAACGTGAAACTACTTTATTGTGTCAAGTTTCAAGAAGCTAGCACAAACCGTGTTGGATTTAGAGTTCCAAATACATCTATGAATATAGGAGAAAACAGAGTGAAACCTAAAAATTCAAACTGTTACTGGAAACGAACGCTTCAACATAGAAGAACGAAATTTGGGGAACCAAGTCGCCTTAGTGTACTGATCATTACCTGAAAGTATCATCCAGTTTGGGTGAAAAAATATTTGCTGAGATTTCTGTAGATTCGTAATTTTAGGAAGCTTGGCAACCCCTTTCCATGAAAGTGTTTCTCGCCAGTCACTGCTTAGGGCTACATCATCAGGAAACAAAACATAGAGATAGAACTTGAAACTACTTAATTGTGTCAAGTTTCAAGAAGCTAGCACAAACCGTGTTGGATTTAGAGTTCCAAATACATCTATCAATATAGGAGAAAACAGAGTGAAACCTAAAAATTCAAACTGTTACTGGAAACGATCGCTTCAACATAGAAGAACGAAATCTGGGGAACCAAGTTGCCTTAGTTAACTGCTCATTACCTGAAAGTATCATCCATTTTGGGTGAAAAAATATTTGCTGAGATTTCTGGAGATTCGTAATTTTGGGAAGCCTGGCAACCCCTTTCCATGAAAGTGTTTCTCGCAAGTCACTGCTTAGGGCTACATCAAGAGGAAACAAAACATAGAGATAGAACGTGAAACTACTTTATTGTGTCAAGTTTCAAGAAGCTAGCACAAACCGTGTTGGATTTAGAGTTCCAAATACATATATCAATATAGGAGAAAACAGAGTGAAACCTAAAAATTCAAACTGTTACTGGAAACGAACGCTTCAACATAGAAGAACAAAATTTGGGGAACCAAGTCACCTTAGTGTACTGATCATTACCTGAAAGTATCATCCAATTTGGGTGAAAAAATATTTGCTGAGATTTCTGGAGATTCGTAATTTTGGGAAGCGTGGCAACCCCTTTCCATGAAAGTGTTTCTCGCCAGTCACTGCTTAGGGCTACATCAAGAGGAAACAAAACATAGAGATATAACGTGAAACTACTTTATTGTTTCAAGTTTCAAGAAGCTAGCACAAACAGTGTTGGATTTAGAGTTCCAAATACATCTATCAATATAGGAGAAAACAGAGTGAAACCTAAAAATTCAAACTGTTACTGGAAACGAACGCTTCAACATACAAGAACGAAATCTGGGGAACCAAGTCGCCTTAGTGTACTGCTCATTACCTGAAAGTATCCTCCAATTTGGGTGAAAAAATATTTGCTGAGATTTCTGGAGATTCGTAATTTTGGGAAGCCTGGCAACCCCTTTCCATGAAAGTGTTTCTCGCCAGTCACTGCTTAGGGCTACATCAAGAGGAAACAAAACATAGAGATATAACGTGAAACTACTTTATTGTTTCAAGTTTCAAGAAGCTAGCACAAACAGTGTTGGATTTAGAGTTCCAAATACATCTATCAATATAGGAGAAAACAGAGTGAAACCTAAAAAATCAAACTGTTACTGGAAACGAACGCTTCAACATACAAGAACGAAATCTGGGGAACCAAGTCGCCTTAGTGTACTGCTCATTACCTGAAAGTATCATCCATTTTGGGTGAAAAAATATTTGCTGAGATTTCTGGAGATTCGTAATTTTGGGAAGCCTGGCAACCCCTTTCCATGAAAGTGTTTCTAGCCAGTCACTGCTTAGGGCTACATCAAGAGGAAACAAAACATAGAGATAGAATGTGAAACTACTTTATTGTGTCAAGTTTCAAGAAGCTAGCACAAACCGTGTTGGATTTAGAGTTCCAAATACATCTATCCATATAGGAGAAAACAGAGTGAAACCTAAACATTCAAACTGTTACTGGAAACGAACGCTTCATCATAGAAGAACGAAATTTGGGGAACCAAGTCGCCTTAGTGTACTGATCATTACCTGAAAGTATCATCCAGTTTGGGTGAAAAAATATTTGCTGAGATTTCTGGAGATTCGTAATTTTGGGAAGCGTGGCAACCCCTTTCCATGAAAGTGTTTCTCGCCAGTCACTGCTTAGGGCTACATCATCAGGAAACAAAACATAGAGATAGAACGTGAAAGTACTTTATTGTGTCAAGTTTCAAGAAGCTAGCACAAACCGTGTTGGATTTAGAGTTCCAAATACATCTATCAATATAGGAGAAAACAGAGTGAAACCTAAAAATTCAAACTGTTACTGGAAACGAACGCTTCAAAATAGAAGACCGAAATCTGGGGAACCAAGTCGCCTTAGTGTACTGATCATTACCTGAAAGTATCATCCAGTTTGGGTGAAAAAATATTTGCTGAGATTTCTGGAGATTCGTAATTTTGCAAAGCCTGGCAACCCCTTTCCATGAAAGTGTTTCTCGCCAGTCACTGCTTAGGGCTACATCAAGAGGAAACAAAACATAGAGATAGAAGGTGAAACTACTTTATTGTGTCAAGTTTCAAGAAGCTAGCACAAACCGTGTTGGATTTAGAGTTCCAAATACATCTATGAATATAGGAGAAAACAGAGTGAAACCTAAAAATTCAAACTGTTACTGGAAACGAACGCTTCAACATAGAAGAACGAAATTTGGGGAACCAAGTCGCCTTAGTGTACTGATCATTACCTGAAAGTATCATCCAGTTTGGGTGAAAAAATATTTGCTGAGATTTCTGTAGATTCGTAATTTTGGGAAGCCTGGCAACCCCTTTCCATGAAAGTGTTTCTCGCCAGTCACTGCTTAGGTCTACATCATCAGGAAACAAAACATAGAGATAGAACTTTAAACTACTTAATTGTGTCAAGTTTCAAGAAGCTAGCACAAACCGTGTTGGATTTAGAGTTCCAAATACATCTATCAATATAGGAGAAAACAGAGTGAAACCTAAAAATTCAAACTGTTACTGGAAACGAACGCTTCAACATAGAAGAACGAAATCTGGGGAACCAAGTTGCCTTAGTGAACTGCTCATTACCTGAAAGTATCATCCATTTTGGGTGAAAAAATATTTGCTGAGATTTCTGGAGATTCGTAATTTTGGGAAGCCTGGCAACCCCTTTCCATGAAAGGGTTTCTCGCCAGGCACTGCTTAGGGCTACATCAAGAGGAAACAAAACATAGAGATAGAACGTGAAACTACTTTATTGTGTCAAGTTTCAAGAAGCTAGCACAAACCGTGTTGGATTTAGAGTTCCAAATACATCTATCAATATAGGAGAAAACAGAGTGAAACCTAAAAATTCAAACTGTTACTGGAAACGAACGCTTCAACATAGAAGACCGAAATCTGGGGAACCAAGTCGCCTTAGTGTACTGATCATTACCTGAAAGTATCATCCAATTTGGGTGAAAAAATATTTGCTGAGATTTCTGGAGATTCGTCATTTTGGGAAGCCTGGCAACCCCTTTCCATGAAAGTGTTTCTTGCCAGTCACTGCTTAGGGCTACATCAAGAGGAAACAAAACATAGAGATATAACGTGAAACTACTTTATTGTTTCAAGTTTCAAGAAGCTAGCACAAACAGTGTTGGATTTAGAGTTCCAAATACATCTATCAATATAGGAGAAAACAGAGTGAAACCTAAAAATTCAAACTGTTACTGGAAACGAACGCTTCAACATACAAGAACGAAATCTGGGGAACCAAGTCGCCTTAGTGTACTGCTCATTACCTGAAAGTATCCTCCAATTTGGGTGAAAAAATATTTGCTGAGATTTCTGGAGATTCGTAATTTTGGGAAGCCTGGCAACCCCTTTCCATGAAAGTGTTTCTCGCCAGTCACTGCTTAGGGCTACATCAAGAGGAAACAAAACATAGAGATATAACGTGAAACTACTTTATTGTTTCAAGTTTCAAGAAGCTAGCACAAACAGTGTTGGATTTAGAGTTCCAAATACATCTATCAATATTAGAAAACAGAGTGAAACCTAAAAAATCAAACTGTTACTGGAAACGAACGCTTCAACATACAAGAACGAAATCTGGGGAACCAAGTCGCCTTAGTGTACTGCTCATTACCTGAAAGTATCATCCATTTTGGGTGAAAAAATATTTGCTGAGATTTCTGGAGATTCGTAATTTTGGGAAGCCTGGCAACCCCTTTCCATGAAAGTGTTTCTCGCCAGTCACTGCTTAGGGCTACATCAAGAGGAAACAAAACATAGAGATAGAATGTGAAACTACTTTATTGTGTCAAGTTTCAAGAAGCTAGCACAAACCGTGTTGGATTTAGAGTTCCAAATACATCTATCCATATAGGAGAAAACAGAGTGAAACCTAAAAATTCAAACTGTTACTGGAAACGAACGCTTCATCATAGAAGAACGAAATTTGGGGAACCAAGTCGCCTTAGTGTACTGATCATTACCTGAAAGTATCATCCACTTTGGGTGAAAAAATATTTGCTGAGATTTCTGGAGATTCGTAATTTTGGGAAGCGTGGCAACCCCTTTCCATGAAAGTGTTTCTCGCCAGTCACTGCTTAGGGCTACATCAAGAGGAAACAAAACATAGAGATAGAACGTGAAAGTACTTTATTGTGTCAAGTTTCAAGAAGCTAGCACAAACCGTGTTGGATTTAGAGTTCCAAATACATCTATCAATATAGGAGAAAACAGAGTGAAACCTAAAAATTCAAACTGTTACTGGAAACGAACGCTTCAAAATAGAAGACCGAAATCTGGGGAACCAAGTCGCCTTAGTGTACTGATCATTACCTGAAAGTATCATCCAGTTTGGGTGAAAAAATATTTGCTGAGATTTTTGGAGATTCGTAATTTTGCAAAGCCTGGCAACCCCTTTCCATGAAAGTGTTTCTCGCCAGTCACTGCTTAGGGCTACATCAAGAGGAAACAAAACATAGAGATAGAAGGTGAAACTACTTTATTGTGTCAAGTTTCAAGAAGCTAGCACAAACCGTGTTGGATTTAGAGTTCCAAATACATCTATCAATATAGGAGAAAACAGAGTGAAACCTAAAAATTCAAACTGTTACTGGAAACGAACGCTTCAACATAGAATAACGAAATTTGGGGAACCAAGTCGCCTTAGTGTACTGATCATTACCTGAAAGTATCATCCAGTTTGGGTAAAAAAATATTTGCTGAGATTTCTGGAGATTCGTAATTTTGCAAAGCCTGGCAACCCCTTTCCATGAAAGTGTTTCTCGCCAGTCACTGCTTAGGGCTACATCAAGAGGAAACAAAACATAGAGATAGAAGGTGAAACTACTTTATTGTGTCAAGTTTCAAGAAGCTAGCACAAACCGTGTTGGATTTAGAGTTCCAAATACATCTATCAATATAGGAGAAAACAGAGTGAAACCTAAAAATTCAAACTGTTACTGGAAACGAACGCTTCAACATAGAAGAACGAAATTTGGGGAACCAAGTCGCCTTAGTGTACTGATCATTACCTGAAAGTATCATCCAGTTTGGGTGAAAAAATATTTGCTGAGATTTCTGTAGATTCGTAATTTTGGGAAGCCTGGCAACCCCTTTCCATGAAAGTGTTTCTCGCCAGTCACTGCTTAGGGCTACATCATCAGGAAACAAAACATAGAGATAGAACTTTAAACTACTTAATTGTGTCAAGTTTCAAGAAGCTAGCACAAACCGTGTTGGATTTAGAGTTCCAAATACATCTATCAATATAGGAGAAAACAGAGTGAAACCTAAAAATTCAAACTGTTACTGGAAACGAACGCTTCAACATAGAAGAACGAAATCTGGGGAACCAAGTTGCCTTAGTGAACTGCTCATTACCTGAAAGTATCATCCATTTTGGGTGAAAAAATATTTGCTGAGATTTCTGGAGATTCGTAATTTTGGGAAGCCTGGCAACCCCTTTCAATGAAAGGGTTTCTCGCCAGTCACTGCTTAGGGCTACATCAAGAGGAAACAAAACATAGAGATAGAACGTGAAACTACTTTATTGTGTCAAGTTTCAAGAAGCTAGCACAAACCGTGTTGGATTTAGAGTTCCAAATACATCTATCAATATAGGAGAAAACAGAGTGAAACCTAAAAATTCAAACTGTTACTGGAAACGAACGCTTCAACATAGAAGACCGAAATCTTGGAAACCAAGTCGCCTTAGTGTACTGATCATTACCTGAAAGTATCATCCAGTTTGGGTGAAAAAATATTTGCTGAGATTTCTGGAGATTCGTAATTTTGGGAAGCCTGGCAACCCCTTTCCATGAAAGTGTTTCTCGCCAGTCACTGCTTAGGGCTACATCAAGAGGAAACAAAACATAGAGATAGAAGGTGAAACTACTTTATTGTGTCAAGTTTCAAGAAGCTAGCACAAACCATGTTGGATTTAGAGTTCAAAATACATCTATCAATATAGGAGAAAACAGAGTGAAACCTAAAAATTCAAACTGTTACTGGAAATGAACGCTTCAACATAGAATAACGAAATTTAGGGAACCATGTCGCCTTTGTGTACTGATCATTACCTGAAAGTATCATCCAGATTGGGTGAAAAAATATTTGCTGAGATTTCTGGAGATTCGTAATTTTGCAAAGCCTGGCAACCCCTTTCCATTGAAGTGTTTCTCGCCAGTCACTGCTTAGGGCTACATCAAGAGGAAACAAAACATAGAGATAGAAGGTGAAGCTACTTTATTGTGTCAAGTTTCAAGAAGCTAGCACAAACCGTGTTGGATTTAGAGTTCCAAATACATCTATGAATATAGGAGAAAACAGAGTGAAACCTAAAAATTCAAACTGTTACTGGAAACGAACGCTTCAACATAGAAGAACGAAATTTGGGGAACCAAGTCACCTTAGTGTACTGATCATTACCTGAAAGTATCATCCAATTTGGGTGAAAAAATATTTGCTGAGATTTCTGGAGATTCGTCATTTTGGGAAGCCTGGCAACCCCTTTCCATGAAAGTGTTTCTCGCCAGTCACTGCTTAGGGCTACATCAAGAGGAAACAAAACATAGAGATATAACGTGAAACTACTTTATTGTTTCAAGTTTCAAGAAGCTAGCACAAACAGTGTTGGATTTAGAGTTCCAAATACATCTATCAATATAGGAGAAAACAGAGTGAAACCTAAAAAATCAAACTGTTACTGGAAACGAACGCTTCAACATACAAGAACGAAATCTGGGGAACCAAGTTGCCTTAGTGTACTGCTCATTACCTGAAAGTATCATCCATTTTGGGTGAAAAAATATTTGCTGAGATTTCTGGAGATTCGTAATTTTGGGAAGCCTGGCAACCCCTTTCCATGAAAGTGTTTCTCGCCAGTCACTGCTTAGGGCTACATCAAGAGGAAACAAAACATAGAGATAGAACGTGAAACTACTTTATTGTGTCAAGTTTCAAGAAGCTAGCACAAACCGTGTTGGATTTAGAGTTCCAAATACATCTATCAATATAGGAGAAAACAGAGTGAAACCTAAAAATTCAAACTGTTACTGGAAACGAACGCTTCAACATAGAAGAACGAAATTTGGGGAACCAAGTCGCCTTAGTGTACTGATCATTACCTGAAAGTATCATCCAGTTTGGGTGAAAAAATATTTGCTGAGATTTCTGGAGATTCATCATTTTGGGAAGCCTGGCAACCCCTTTCCATGAAAGTGTTTCTTGCCAGTCACTGCTTAGGGCTACATCAAGAGGAAACAAAACATAGAGATAGAACGTGAAACTACTTTATTGTGACAAGTTTCAAGAAGCTAGCAAAAACCGTGTTGGATTTAGAGTTCCAAATACATCTATCAATATAGGAGAAAACAGAGTGAAACCTAAAAATTCAAACTGTTACTGGAAACGAACGCTTCAACATAGAAGAACGAAATCTGGGGAACCAAGTTGCCTTAGTGAACTGCTCATTACCTGAAAGTATCATCCATTTTGGGTGAAAAAATATTTGCTGACATTTCTGGAGATTCGTAATTTTGGGAAGCCTGGCAACCCCTTTCCATGAAAGGGTTTCTCGCCAGTCACTGCTTAGGGCTACATCAAGAGGAAACAAAACATAGAGATAGAAGGTGAAACTACTTTATTGTGTCAAGTTTCAAGAAGCTAGCACAAACCGTGTTGGATTTAGAGTTCCAAATACATCTATCAATATAGGAGAAAACAGAGTGAAACCTAAAAATTCAAACTGTTACTGGAAACGAACGCTTCAACATAGAAGACCGAAATCTGGGGAACCAAGTCGCCTTAGTGTACTGATCATTACCTGAAAGTATCATCCAGTTTGGGTGAAAAAATATTTGCTGAGATTTCTGGAGATTCGTAATTTTGGGAAGCCTGGCAACCCCTTTCCATGAAAGTGTTTCTCGCCAGTCACTGCTTAGGGCTACATCAAGAGGAAACAAAACATAGAGATAGAAGGTGAAACTACTTTATTGTGTCAAGTTTCAAGAAGCTAGCACAAACCGTGTTGGATTTAGAGTTCCAAATACATCTATCAATATAGGAGAAAACAGAGTGAAACCTAAAAATTCAAACTGTTACTGGAAATGAACGCTTCAACATAGAATAACGAAATTTGGGGAACCATGTCGCCTTTGTGTACTGATCATTACCTGAAAGTATCATCCATATTGGGTGAAAAAATTTTGCTGAGATTTCTGGAGATTCGTAATTTTGCAAAGCCTGGCAACCCCTTTCCATTGAAGTGTTTCTCGCCAGTCACTGCTTAGGGCTACATCAAGAGGAAACAAAACATAGAGATAGAAGGTGAAGCTACTTTATTGTGTCAAGTTTCAAGAAGCTAGCACAAACCGTGTTGGATTTAGAGTTCCAAATACATCTATGAATATAGGAGAAAACAGAGTGAAACCTAAAAATTCAAACTGTTACTGGAAACGAACGCTTCAACATAGAAGAACGAAATTTGGGGAACCAAGTCACCTTAGTGTACTGATCATTACCTGAAAGTATCATCCAATTTGGGTGAAAAAATATTTGCTGAGATTTCTGGAGATTCGTCATTTTGGGAAG
The DNA here is from genome assembly GCF_964194105.1 of Spermophilus citellus. Classification (NCBI taxonomy): domain Eukaryota; kingdom Metazoa; phylum Chordata; class Mammalia; order Rodentia; family Sciuridae; genus Spermophilus; species Spermophilus citellus. Next base: position 8,190,298 of record NC_138194.1, read on the forward strand.
CCTGGCAACCCCTTTCCATGAAAGTGTTTCTCGCCAGTCACTGCTTAGGGCTACATCAAGAGGAAACAAAACATAGAGATATAACGTGAAACTACTTTATTGTTTCAAGTTTCAAGAAGCTAGCACAAACAGTGTTGGATTTAGAGTTCCAAATACATCTATCAATATAGGAGAAAACAGAGTGAAACCTAAAAAATCAAACTGTTACTGGAAACGAACGCTTCAACATACAAGAACGAAATCTGGGGAACCAAGTTGCCTTAGTGTACTGCTCATTACCTGAAAGTATCATCCATTTTGGGTGAAAAAATATTTGCTGAGATTTCTGGAGATTCGTAATTTTGGGAAGCCTGGCAACCCCTTTCCATGAAAGTGTTTCTCGCCAGTCACTGCTTAGGGCTACATCAAGAGGAAACAAAACATAGAGATAGAACGTGAAACTACTTTATTGTGTCAAGTTTCAAGAAGCTAGCACAAACCGTGTTGGATTTAGAGTTCCAAATACATCTATCAATATAGGAGAAAACAGAGTGAAACCTAAAAATTCAAACTGTTACTGGAAACGAACGCTTCAACATAGAAGAACGAAATTTGGGGAACCAAGTCGCCTTAGTGTACTGATCATTACCTGAAAGTATCATCCAGTTTGGGTGAAAAAATATTTGCTGAGATTTCTGGAGATTCATCATTTTGGGAAGCCTGGCAACCGCTTTCCATGAAAGTGTTTCTTGCCAGTCACTGCTTAGGGCTACATCAAGAGGAAACAAAACATAGAGATAGAACGTGAAACTACTTTATTGTGACAAGTTTCAAGAAGCTAGCAAAAACCGTGTTGGATTTAGAGTTCCAAATACATCTATCAATATAGGAGACAACAGAGTGAAACCTAAAAATTCAAACTGTTACTGGAAACGAACGCTTCAACATAGAAGAACGAAATCTGGGGAACCAAGTTGCCTTAGTGAACTGCTCATTACCTGAAAGTATCATCCATTTTGGGTGAAAAAATATTTGCTGAGATTTCTGGAGATTCGTCATTTTGGGAAGCCTGGCAACCCCTTTCCATGAAAGGGTTTCTCGCCAGTCACTGCTTAGGGATACATCAAGAGGAAACAAAACATAGAGATAGAACGTGAAACTACTTTATTGTGTCAAGTTTCAAGAAGCTAGCACAAACCGTGTTGGATTTAGAGTTCCAAATACATCTATCAATATAGGAGAAAACAGAGTGAAACCTAAAAATTCAAACTGTTACTGGAAACGAACGCTTCAACATAGAAGAACGAAATTTGGGGAACCAAGTCACCTTAGTGTACTGATCATTACCTGAAAGTATCATCCAATTTGGGTGAAAAAATATTTGCTGAGATTTCTGGAGATTCGTCATTTTGGGAAGCCTGACAACCCCTTTCCATGAAAGTGTTTCTCGCCAGTCACTGCTTAGGGCTACATCAAGAGGAAACAAAACATAGAGATATAACGTGAAACTACTTTATTGTTTCAAGTTTCAAGAAGCTAGCACAAACAGTGTTGGATTTAGAGTTCCAAATACATCTATCAATATAGGAGAAAACAGAGTGAAACCTAAAAAATTAAACTGTTACTGGAAACGAACGCTTCAACATACAAGAACGAAATCTGGGGAACCAAGTTGCCTTAGTGTACTGCTAATTACCTGAAAGTATCATCCATTTTGGGTGAAAAAATATTTGCTGAGATTTCTGGAGATTCGTAATTTTGGGAAGCCTGGCAACCCCTTTCCATGAAAGTGTTTCTCGCCAGTCACTGCTTAGGGCTACATCAAGAGGAAACAAAACATAGAGATAGAACGTGAAACTACTTTATTGTGTCAAGTTTCAAGAAGCTAGCACAAACCGTGTTGGATTTAGAGTTCCAAATACATCTATCAATATAGGAGAAAACAGAGTGAAACCTAAAAATTCAAACTGTTACTGGAAACGAACGCTTCAACATAGAAGAACGAAATTTGGGGAACCAAGTCGCCTTAGTGTACTGATCATTACCTGAAAGTATCATCCAGTTTGGGTGAAAAAATATTTGCTGAGATTTCTGGAGATTCATCATTTTGGGAAGCCTGGCAACCCCTTTCCATGAAAGTGTTTCTTGCCAGTCACTGCTTAGGGCTACATCAAGAGGAAACAAAACATAGAGATAGAACGTGAAACTACTTTATTGTGACAAGTTTCAAGGAGCTAGCAAAAACCGTGTTGGATTTAGAGTTCCAAATACAACTATCAATATAGGAGAAAACAGAGTGAAACCTAAAAATTCAAACTGTTACTGGAAACGAACGCTTCAACATAGAAGAACGAAATCTGGGGAACCAAGTTGCCTTAGTGAACTGCTCATTACCTGAAAGTATCATCCATTTTGGGTGAAAAAATATTTGCTGAGATTTCTGGAGATTCGTAATTTTGGGAAGCCTGGCAACCCCTTTCCATGAAAGTGTTTCTCGCCAGTCACTGCTTAGGGCTACATCAAGAGGAAACAAAACATAGAGATAGAACGTGAAACTACTTTATTGTGTCAAGTTTCAAGAAGCTAGCACAAACCGTGTTGGATTTAGAGTTCCAAATACATCTATCAATATAGGAGAAAACAGAGTGAAACCTAAAAATTCAAACTGTTACTGGAAACGAACGCTTCAACATAGAAGAACGAAATTTGGGGAACCAAGTCACCTTAGTGTACTGATCATTACCTGAAAGTATCATCCAATTTGGGTGAAAAAATATTTGCTGAGATTTCTGGAGATTCGTCATTTTGGGAAGCCTGGCAACCCCTTTCCATGAAAGTGTTTCTCGCCAGTCACTGCTTAGGGCTACATCAAGAGGAAACAAAACATAGAGATAGAACGTGAAACTACTTTATTGTGTCAAGTTTCAAGAAGCTAGCACAAACCGTGTTGGATTTAGAGTTCCAAATACATCTATCCATATAGGAGAAAACAGAGTGAAACCTAAAAATTCAAACTGTTACTGGAAACGAACGCTTCATCATAGAAGAACGAAATTTGGGGAACCAAGTCGCCTTAGTGTACTTATCATTACCTGAAAGTATCATCCAGTTTGGGTGAAAATATATTTGCTGAGATTTCTGGAGATTCATCATTTTGGGAAGCCTGGCAACCCCTTTCCATGAAAGTGTTTCTTGCCAGTCACTGCTTAGGGCTACATCAAGAGGAAACAAAACATAGAGATAGAACGTGAAACTACTTTATTGTGACAAGTTTCAAGAAGCTAGCAAAAACCGTGTTGGATTTAGAGTTCCAAATACATCTATCAATATAGGAGAAAACAGAGTGAAACCTAAAAATTCAAACTGTTACTGGAAACGAACGCTTCAACATAGAAGAACGAAATCTGGGGAACCAAGTTGCCTTAGTGAACTGCTCATTACCTGAAAGTATCATCCATTTTGGGTGAAAAAATATTTGCTGAGATTTCTGGAGATTTGTAATTTTGGGAAGCCTGGCAACCCCTTTCCATGAAAGGGTTTCTCGCCAGTCACTGCTTAGGGCTACATCAAGAGGAAACAAAACATAGAGATAGAACGTGAAACTACTTTATTGTGTCAAGTTTCAAGAAGCTAGCACAAACCGTGTTGGATTTAGAGTTCCAAATACATCTATCAATATAGGAGAAAACAGAGTGAAACCTAAAAATTCAAACTGTTAATGGAAACGAACGCTTCAACATAGAAGAACGAAATCTGGGGAACCAAGTTGCCTTAGTGAACTGCTCATTACCTGAAAGTATCATCCAGTTTGGGTGAAAAAATATTTGCTGAGATTTCTGGAGATTCGTAATTTTGGGAAGCCTGGCAACCCCTTTCCATGAAAGGGTTTCTCGCCAGTCACTGCTTAGGGCTACATCAAGAGGAAACAAAACATAGAGATAGAACGTGAAACTACTTTATTGTGTCACGTTTCAAGAAGCTAGCACAAACCGTGTTGGATTTAGAGTTCCAAATACATCTATCAATATAGGAGAAAACAGAGTGAAACCTAAAAATTCAAACTGTTACTGGAAACGAACGCTTCAACATAGAAGACCGAAATCTGGGGAACCAAGTCGCCTTAGTGTACTGATCATTACCTGAAAGTATCATCCAGTTTGGGTGAAAAAATATTTGCTGAGATTTCTGGAGATTCGTAATTTTGCAAAGCCTGGCAACCCCTTTCCATGAAAGTGTTTCTCGCCAGTCACTGCTTAGGGCTACATCAAGAGGAAACAAAACATAGAGATAGAAGGTGAAACTACTTTATTGTGTCAAGTTTCAAGAAGCTAGCACAAACCGTGTTGGATTTAGAGTTCCAAATACATCTATCAATATAGGAGAAAACAGAGTGAAACCTAAAAATTCAAACTGTTACTGGAAATGAACGCTTCAACATAGAATAACGAAATTTGGGGAACCATGTCGCCTTTGTGTACTGATCATTACCTGAAAGTATCATCCAGATTGGGTGAAAAAATATTTGCTGAGATTTCTGGAGATTCGTAATTTTGCAAAGCCTGGCAACCCCTTTCCATTGAAGTGTTTCTCGCCAGTCACTGCTTAGGGCTACATCAAGAGGAAACAAAACATAGAGATAGAAGGTGAAGCTACTTTATTGTGTCAAGTTTCAAGAAGCTAGCACAAACCGTGTTGGATTTAGAGTTCCAAATACATCTATCAATATAGGAGAAAACAGAGTGAAACCTAAAAATTCAAACTGTTACTGGAAATGAACGCTTCAACATAGAATAACGAAATTTGGGGAACCATGTCGCCTTTGTGTACTGATCATTACCTGAAAGTATCATCCAGATTGGGTGAAAAAATATTTGCTGAGATTTCTGGAGATTCGTAATTTTGCAAAGCCTGGCAACCCCTTTCCATTGAAGTGTTTCTCGCCAGTCACTGCTTAGGGCTACATCAAGAGGAAACAAAACATAGAGATAGAAGGTGAAGCTACTTTATTGTGTCAAGTTTCAAGAAGCTAGCACAAACCGTGTTGGATTTAGAGTTCCAAATACATCTATCAATATAGGAGAAAACAGAGTGAAACCTAAAAATTCAAACTGTTACTGGAAACGAACGCTTCAACATAGAAGACCGAAATCTGGGGAACCAAGTCGCCTTAGTGTACTGATCATTACCTGAAAGTATCATCCAGTTTGGGTGAAAAAATATTTGCTGAGATTTCTGGAGATTCGTAATTTTGGGAAGCCTGGCAACCCCTTTCCATGAAAGTGTTTCTCGCCAGTCACTGCTTAGGGCTACATCAAGAGGAAACAAAACATAGAGATAGAAGGTGAAACTACTTTATTGTGTCAAGTTTCAAGAAGCTAGCACAAACCGTGTTGGATTTAGAGTTCCAAATACATCTATCAATATAGGAGAAAACAGAGTGAAACCTAAAAATTCAAACTGTTACTGGAAATGAACGCTTCAACATAGAATAACGAAATTTGGGGAACCATGTCGCCTTTGTGTACTGATCATTACCTGAAAGTATCATCCAGATTGGGTGAAAAAATATTTGCTGAGATTTCTGGAGATTCGTAATTTTGCAAAGCCTGGCAACCCCTTTCCATTGAAGTGTTTCTCGCCAGTCACTGCTTTGGGCTACATCAAGAGGAAACAAAACATAGAGATAGAAGGTGAAGCTACTTTATTGTGTCAAGTTTCAAGAAGCTAGCACAAACCGTGTTGGATTTAGAGTTCCAAATACATCTATGAATATAGGAGAAAACAGAGTGAAACCTAAAAATTCAAACTGTTACTGGAAACGAACGCTTCAACATAGAAGAACGAAATTTGGGGAACCAAGTCACCTTAGTGTACTGATCATTACCTGAAAGTATCATCCAATTTGGGTGAAAAAATATTTGCTGAGATTTCTGGAGATTCGTCATTTTGGGAAGCCTGGCAACCCCTTTCCATGAAAGTGTTTCTCGCCAGTCACTGCTTAGGGCTACATCAAGAGGAAACAAAACATAGAGATAGAACGTGAAACTACTTTATTGTGACAAGTTTCAAGAAGCTAGCAAAAACCGTGTTGGATTTAGAGTTCCAAATACATCTATCAATATAGGAGAAAACAGAGTGAAACCTAAAAATTCAAACTGTTACTAGAAACGAACGCTTCAACATAGAAGAACGAAATTTGGGGAACCAAGTCACCTTAGTGTACTGATCATTACCTGAAAGTATCATCTAATTTGGGTGAAAAAATATTTGCTGAGATTTCTGGAGATTCGTCATTTTGGGAAGCCTGGCAACCCCTTTCCATGAAAGTGTTTCTCGCCAGTCACTGCTTAGGGCTACATCAAGAGGAAACAAAACATAGAGATATAACGTGAAACTACTTTATTGTTTCAAGTTTCAAGAAGCTAGCACAAACAGTGTTGGATTTAGAGTTCCAAATACATCTATCAATATAGGAGAAAACAGAGTGAAACCTAAAAAATCAAACTGTTACTGGAAACGAACGCTTCAACATACAAGAACGAAATCTGGGGAACCAAGTCGCCTTAGTGTACTGCTCATTACCTGAAAGTATCATCCAGTTTGGGTGAAAAAATATTTGCTGAGATTTCTGGAGATTCGTAATTTTGGGAAGCCTGGCAACCCCTTTCCATGAAAGTGTTTCTCGCCAGTCACTGCTTAGGGCTACATCAAGTGAAACAAAACATAGAGATAGAACGTGAAACTACTTTATTGTGACAAGTTTCAAGAAGCTAGCACAAACCGTGTTGGATTTAGAGTTCCAAATACATCTATCCATATAGGAGAAAACAGAGTGAAACCTAAAAATTCAAACTGTTACTGGAAACGAACGCTTCATCATAGAAGAACGAAATTTGGGGAACCAAGTCGCCTTAGTGTACTGATCATTACCTGAAAGTATCATCCAGTTTGGGTGAAAAAATATTTGCTGAGATTTCTGGAGATTCGTAATTTTGGGAAGCGTGGCAACCCCTTTCCATGAAAGTGTTTCTCGCCAGTCACTGCTTAGGGCTACATCAAGAGGAAACAAAACATAGAGATAGAAGGTGAAACTACTTTATTGTGTCAAGTTTCAAGAAGCTAGCACAAACCGTGTTGGATTTAGAGTTCCAAATACATCTATGAATATAGGAGAAAACAGAGTGAAACCTAAAAATTCAAACTGTTACTGGAAACGAACGCTTCAACATAGAAGAACGAAATTTGGGGAACCAAGTCACCTTAGTGTACTGATCATTACCTGAAAGTATCATCTAATTTGGGTGAAAAAATATTTGCTGAGATTTCTGGAGATTCGTCATTTTGGGAAGCCTGGCAACCCCTTTCCATGAAAGTGTTTCTCGCCAGTCACTGCTTAGGGCTACATCAAGAGGAAACAAAACATAGAGATATAACGTGAAACTACTTTATTGTTTCAAGTTTCAAGAAGCTAGCACAAACAGTGTTGGATTTAGAGTTCCAAATACATCTATCAATATAGGAGAAAACAGAGTGAAACCTAAAAAATTAAACTGTTACTGGAAACGAACGCTTCAACATACAAGAACGAAATCTGGGGAACCAAGTTGCCTTAGTGTACTGCTAATTACCTGAAAGTATCATCCATTTTGGGTGAAAAAATATTTGCTGAGATTTCTGGAGATTCGTAATTTTGGGAAGCCTGGCAACCCCTTTCCATGAAAGTGTTTCTCGCCAGTCACTGCTTAGGGCTACATCAAGAGGAAACAAAACATAGAGATAGAACGTGAAACTACTTTATTGTGACAAGTTTCAAGAAGCTAGCAAAAACCGTGTTGGATTTAGAGTTCCAAATACATCTATCAATATAGGAGAAAACAGAGTGAAACCTAAAAATTCAAACTGTTACTAGAAACGAACGCTTCAACATAGAAGAACGAAATTTGGGGAACCAAGTCACCTTAGTGTACTGATCATTACCTGAAAGTATCATCTAATTTGGGTGAAAAAATATTTGCTGAGATTTCTGGAGATTCGTCATTTTGGGAAGCCTGGCAACCCCTTTCCATGAAAGTGTTTCTCGCCAGTCACTGCTTAGGGCTACATCAAGAGGAAACAAAACATAGAGATATAACGTGAAACTACTTTATTGTTTCAAGTTTCAAGAAGCTAGCACAAACAGTGTTGGATTTAGAGTTCCAAATACATCTATCAATATAGGAGAAAACAGAGTGAAACCTAAAAAATCAAACTGTTACTGGAAACGAACGCTTCAACATACAAGAACGAAATCTGGGGAACCAAGTCGCCTTAGTGTACTGCTCATTACCTGAAAGTATCATCCAGTTTGGGTGAAAAAATATTTGCTGAGATTTCTGGAGATTCGTAATTTTGGGAAGCCTGGCAACCCCTTTCCATGAAAGTGTTTCTCGCCAGTCACTGCTTAGGGCTACATCAAGTGAAACAAAACATAGAGATAGAACGTGAAACTACTTTATTGTGACAAGTTTCAAGAAGCTAGCACAAACCGTGTTGGATTTAGAGTTCCAAATACATCTATCCATATAGGAGAAAACAGAGTGAAACCTAAAAATTCAAACTGTTACTGGAAACGAACGCTTCATCATAGAAGAACGAAATTTGGGGAACCAAGTCGCCTTAGTGTACTGATCATTACCTGAAAGTATCATCCAGTTTGGGTGAAAAAATATTTGCTGAGATTTCTGGAGATTCGTAATTTTGGGAAGCGTGGCAACCCCTTTCCATGAAAGTGTTTCTCGCCAGTCACTGCTTAGGGCTACATCAAGAGGAAACAAAACATAGAGATAGAAGGTGAAACTACTTTATTGTGTCAAGTTTCAAGAAGCTAGCACAAACCGTGTTGGATTTAGAGTTCCAAATACATCTATGAATATAGGAGAAAACAGAGTGAAACCTAAAAATTCAAACTGTTACTGGAAACGAACGCTTCAACATAGAAGAACGAAATTTGGGGAACCAAGTCACCTTAGTGTACTGATCATTACCTGAAAGTATCATCTAATTTGGGTGAAAAAATATTTGCTGAGATTTCTGGAGATTCGTCATTTTGGGAAGCCTGGCAACCCCTTTCCATGAAAGTGTTTCTCGCCAGTCACTGCTTAGGGCTACATCAAGAGGAAACAAAACATAGAGATATAACGTGAAACTACTTTATTGTTTCAAGTTTCAAGAAGCTAGCACAAACAGTGTTGGATTTAGAGTTCCAAATACATCTATCAATATAGGAGAAAACAGAGTGAAACCTAAAAAATTAAACTGTTACTGGAAACGAACGCTTCAACATACAAGAACGAAATCTGGGGAACCAAGTTGCCTTAGTGTACTGCTAATTACCTGAAAGTATCATCCATTTTGGGTGAAAAAATATTTGCTGAGATTTCTGGAGATTCGTAATTTTGGGAAGCCTGGCAACCCCTTTCCATGAAAGTGTTTCTCGCCAGTCACTGCTTAGGGCTACATCAAGAGGAAACAAAACATAGAGATAGAACGTGAAACTACTTTATTGTGTCAAGTTTCAAGAAGCTAGCACAAACCGTGTTGGATTTAGAGTTCCAAATACATCTATCAATATAGGAGAAAACAGAGTGAAACCTAAAAATTCAAACTGTTACTGGAAACGAACGCTTCAACATAGAAGAACGAAATTTGGGGAACCAAGTCGCCTTAGTGTACTGATCATTACCTGAAAGTATCATCCAGTTTGGGTGAAAAAATATTTGCTGAGATTTCTGGAGATTCATCATTTTGGGAAGCCTGGCAACCCCTTTCCATGAAAGTGTTTCTTGCCAGTCACTGCTTAGGGCTACATCAAGAGGAAACAAAACATAGAGATAGAACGTGAAACTACTTTATTGTGACAAGTTTCAAGGAGCTAGCAAAAACCGTGTTGGATTTAGAGTTCCAAATACATCTATCAATATAGGAGAAAACAGAGTGAAACCTAAAAATTCAAACTGTTACTGGAAACGAACGCTTCAACATAGAAGAACGAAATCTGGGGAACCAAGTTGCCTTAGTGAACTGCTCATTACCTGAAAGTATCATCCAGTTTGGGTGAAAAAATATTTGCTGAGATTTCTGGAGATTCGTAATTTTGGGAAGCCTGGCAACCCCTTTCCATGAAAGGGTTTCTCGCCAGTCACTGCTTAGGGCTACATCAAGAGGAAACAAAACATAGAGATAGAACGTGAAACTACTTTATTGTGTCACGTTTCAAGAAGCTAGCACAAACCGTGTTGGATTTAGAGTTCCAAATACATCTATCAATATAGGAGAAAACAGAGTGAAACCTAAAAATTCAAACTGTTACTGGAAACGAACGCTTCAACATAGAAGACCGAAATCTGGGGAACCAAGTCGCCTTAGTGTACTGATCATTACCTGAAAGTATCATCCAGTTTGGGTGAAAAAATATTTGCTGAGATTTCTGGAGATTCGTAATTTTGCAAAGCCTGGCAACCCCTTTCCATGAAAGTGTTTCTCGCCAGTCACTGCTTAGGGCTACATCAAGAGGAAACAAAACATAGAGATAGAAGGTGAAACTACTTTATTGTGTCAAGTTTCAAGAAGCTAGCACAAACCGTGTTGGATTTAGAGTTCCAAATACATCTATCAATATAGGAGAAAACAGAGTGAAACCTAAAAATTCAAACTGTTACTGGAAATGAACGCTTCAACATAGAATAACGAAATTTGGGGAACCATGTCGCCTTTGTGTACTGATCATTACCTGAAAGTATCATCCAGATTGGGTGAAAAAATATTTGCTGAGATTTCTGGAGATTCGTAATTTTGCAAAGCCTGGCAACCCCTTTCCATTGAAGTGTTTCTCGCCAGTCACTGCTTAGGGCTACATCAAGAGGAAACAAAACATAGAGATAGAAGGTGAAGCTACTTTATTGTGTCAAGTTTCAAGAAGCTAGCACAAACCGTGTTGGATTTAGAGTTCCAAATACATCTATCAATATAGGAGAAAACAGAGTGAAACCTAAAAATTCAAACTGTTACTGGAAATGAACGCTTCAACATAGAATAACGAAATTTGGGGAACCATGTCGCCTTTGTGTACTGATCATTACCTGAAAGTATCATCCAGATTGGGTGAAAAAATATTTGCTGAGATTTCTGGAGATTCGTAATTTTGCAAAGCCTGGCAACCCCTTTCCATTGAAGTGTTTCTCGCCAGTCACTGCTTAGGGCTACATCAAGAGGAAACAAAACATAGAGATAGAAGGTGAAGCTACTTTATTGTGTCAAGTTTCAAGAAGCTAGCACAAACCGTGTTGGATTTAGAGTTCCAAATACATCTATCAATATAGGAGAAAACAGAGTGAAACCTAAAAATTCAAACTGTTACTGGAAACGAACGCTTCAACATAGAAGACCGAAATCTGGGGAACCAAGTCGCCTTAGTGTACTGATCATTACCTGAAAGTATCATCCAGTTTGGGTGAAAAAATATTTGCTGAGATTTCTGGAGATTCGTAATTTTGGGAAGCCTGGCAACCCCTTTCCATGAAAGTGTTTCTCGCCAGTCACTGCTTAGGGCTACATCAAGAGGAAACAAAACATAGAGATAGAAGGTGAAACTACTTTATTGTGTCAAGTTTCAAGAAGCTAGCACAAACCGTGTTGGATTTAGAGTTCCAAATACATCTATCAATATAGGAGAAAACAGAGTGAAACCTAAAAATTCAAACTGTTACTGGAAATGAACGCTTCAACATAGAATAACGAAATTTGGGGAACCATGTCGCCTTTGTGTACTGATCATTACCTGAAAGTATCATCCAGATTGGGTGAAAAAATATTTGCTGAGATTTCTGGAGATTCGTAATTTTGCAAAGCCTGGCAACCCCTTTCCATTGAAGTGTTTCTCGCCAGTCACTGCTTTGGGCTACATCAAGAGGAAACAAAACATAGAGATAGAAGGTGAAGCTACTTTATTGTGTCAAGTTTCAAGAAGCTAGCACAAACCGTGTTGGATTTAGAGTTCCAAATACATCTATGAATATAGGAGAAAACAGAGTGAAACCTAAAAATTCAAACTGTTACTGGAAACGAACGCTTCAACATAGAAGAACGAAATTTGGGGAACCAAGTCACCTTAGTGTACTGATCATTACCTGAAAGTATCATCCAATTTGGGTGAAAAAATATTTGCTGAGATTTCTGGAGATTCGTCATTTTGGGAAGCCTGGCAACCCCTTTCCATGAAAGTGTTTCTCGCCAGTCACTGCTTAGGGCTACATCAAGAGGAAACAAAACATAGAGATAGAACGTGAAACTACTTTATTGTGACAAGTTTCAAGAAGCTAGCAAAAACCGTGTTGGATTTAGAGTTCCAAATACATCTATCAATATAGGAGAAAACAGAGTGAAACCTAAAAATTCAAACTGTTACTAGAAACGAACGCTTCAACATAGAAGAACGAAATTTGGGGAACCAAGTCACCTTAGTGTACTGATCATTACCTGAAAGTATCATCTAATTTGGGTGAAAAAATATTTGCTGAGATTTCTGGAGATTCGTCATTTTGGGAAGCCTGGCAACCCCTTTCCATGAAAGTGTTTCTCGCCAGTCACTGCTTAGGGCTACATCAAGAGGAAACAAAACATAGAGATATAACGTGAAACTACTTTATTGTTTCAAGTTTCAAGAAGCTAGCACAAACAGTGTTGGATTTAGAGTTCCAAATACATCTATCAATATAGGAGAAAACAGAGTGAAACCTAAAAAATCAAACTGTTACTGGAAACGAACGCTTCAACATACAAGAACGAAATCTGGGGAACCAAGTCGCCTTAGTGTACTGCTCATTACCTGAAAGTATCATCCAGTTTGGGTGAAAAAATATTTGCTGAGATTTCTGGAGATTCGTAATTTTGGGAAGCCTGGCAACCCCTTTCCATGAAAGTGTTTCTCGCCAGTCACTGCTTAGGGCTACATCAAGTGAAACAAAACATAGAGATAGAACGTGAAACTACTTTATTGTGACAAGTTTCAAGAAGCTAGCACAAACCGTGTTGGATTTAGAGTTCCAAATACATCTATCCATATAGGAGAAAACAGAGTGAAACCTAAAAATTCAAACTGTTACTGGAAACGAACGCTTCATCATAGAAGAACGAAATTTGGGGAACCAAGTCGCCTTAGTGTACTGATCATTACCTGAAAGTATCATCCAGTTTGGGTGAAAAAATATTTGCTGAGATTTCTGGAGATTCGTAATTTTGGGAAGCGTGGCAACCCCTTTCCATGAAAGTGTTTCTCGCCAGTCACTGCTTAGGGCTACATCAAGAGGAAACAAAACATAGAGATAGAAGGTGAAACTACTTTATTGTGTCAAGTTTCAAGAAGCTAGCACAAACCGTGTTGGATTTAGAGTTCCAAATACATCTATGAATATAGGAGAAAACAGAGTGAAACCTAAAAATTCAAACTGTTACTGGAAACGAACGCTTCAACATAGAAGAACGAAATTTGGGGAACCAAGTCACCTTAGTGTACTGATCATTACCTGAAAGTATCATCTAATTTGGGTGAAAAAATATTTGCTGAGATTTCTGGAGATTCGTCATTTTGGGAAGCCTGGCAACCCCTTTCCATGAAAGTGTTTCTCGCCAGTCACTGCTTAGGGCTACATCAAGAGGAAACAAAACATAGAGATATAACGTGAAACTACTTTATTGTTTCAAGTTTCAAGAAGCTAGCACAAACAGTGTTGGATTTAGAGTTCCAAATACATCTATCAATATAGGAGAAAACAGAGTGAAACCTAAAAAATTAAACTGTTACTGGAAACGAACGCTTCAACATACAAGAACGAAATCTGGGGAACCAAGTTGCCTTAGTGTACTGCTAATTACCTGAAAGTATCATCCATTTTGGGTGAAAAAATATTTGCTGAGATTTCTGGAGATTCGTAATTTTGGGAAGCCTGGCAACCCCTTTCCATGAAAGTGTTTCTCGCCAGTCACTGCTTAGGGCTACATCAAGAGGAAACAAAACATAGAGATAGAACGTGAAACTACTTTATTGTGACAAGTTTCAAGAAGCTAGCAAAAACCGTGTTGGATTTAGAGTTCCAAATACATCTATCAATATAGGAGAAAACAGAGTGAAACCTAAAAATTCAAACTGTTACTAGAAACGAACGCTTCAACATAGAAGAACGAAATTTGGGGAACCAAGTCACCTTAGTGTACTGATCATTACCTGAAAGTATCATCTAATTTGGGTGAAAAAATATTTGCTGAGATTTCTGGAGATTCGTCATTTTGGGAAGCCTGGCAACCCCTTTCCATGAAAGTGTTTCTCGCCAGTCACTGCTTAGGGCTACATCAAGAGGAAACAAAACATAGAGATATAACGTGAAACTACTTTATTGTTTCAAGTTTCAAGAAGCTAGCACAAACAGTGTTGGATTTAGAGTTCCAAATACATCTATCAATATAGGAGAAAACAGAGTGAAACCTAAAAAATCAAACTGTTACTGGAAACGAACGCTTCAACATACAAGAACGAAATCTGGGGAACCAAGTCGCCTTAGTGTACTGCTCATTACCTGAAAGTATCATCCAGTTTGGGTGAAAAAATATTTGCTGAGATTTCTGGAGATTCGTAATTTTGGGAAGCCTGGCAACCCCTTTCCATGAAAGTGTTTCTCGCCAGTCACTGCTTAGGGCTACATCAAGTGAAACAAAACATAGAGATAGAACGTGAAACTACTTTATTGTGACAAGTTTCAAGAAGCTAGCACAAACCGTGTTGGATTTAGAGTTCCAAATACATCTATCCATATAGGAGAAAACAGAGTGAAACCTAAAAATTCAAACTGTTACTGGAAACGAACGCTTCATCATAGAAGAACGAAATTTGGGGAACCAAGTCGCCTTAGTGTACTGATCATTACCTGAAAGTATCATCCAGTTTGGGTGAAAAAATATTTGCTGAGATTTCTGGAGATTCGTAATTTTGGGAAGCGTGGCAACCCCTTTCCATGAAAGTGTTTCTCGCCAGTCACTGCTTAGGGCTACATCAAGAGGAAACAAAACATAGAGATAGAAGGTGAAACTACTTTATTGTGTCAAGTTTCAAGAAGCTAGCACAAACCGTGTTGGATTTAGAGTTCCAAATACATCTATGAATATAGGAGAAAACAGAGTGAAACCTAAAAATTCAAACTGTTACTGGAAACGAACGCTTCAACATAGAAGAACGAAATTTGGGGAACCAAGTCACCTTAGTGTACTGATCATTACCTGAAAGTATCATCTAATTTGGGTGAAAAAATATTTGCTGAGATTTCTGGAGATTCGTCATTTTGGGAAGCCTGGCAACCCCTTTCCATGAAAGTGTTTCTCGCCAGTCACTGCTTAGGGCTACATCAAGAGGAAACAAAACATAGAGATATAACGTGAAACTACTTTATTGTTTCAAGTTTCAAGAAGCTAGCACAAACAGTGTTGGATTTAGAGTTCCAAATACATCTATCAATATAGGAGAAAACAGAGTGAAACCTAAAAAATTAAACTGTTACTGGAAACGAACGCTTCAACATACAAGAACGAAATCTGGGGAACCAAGTTGCCTTAGTGTACTGCTAATTACCTGAAAGTATCATCCATTTTGGGTGAAAAAATATTTGCTGAGATTTCTGGAGATTCGTAATTTTGGGAAGCCTGGCAACCCCTTTCCATGAAAGTGTTTCTCGCCAGTCACTGCTTAGGGCTACATCAAGAGGAAACAAAACATAGAGATAGAACGTGAAACTACTTTATTGTGTCAAGTTTCAAGAAGCTAGCACAAACCGTGTTGGATTTAGAGTTCCAAATACATCTATCAATATAGGAGAAAACAGAGTGAAACCTAAAAATTCAAACTGTTACTGGAAACGAACGCTTCAACATAGAAGAACGAAATTTGGGGAACCAAGTCGCCTTAGTGTACTGATCATTACCTGAAAGTATCATCCAGTTTGGGTGAAAAAATATTTGCTGAGATTTCTGGAGATTCATCATTTTGGGAAGCCTGGCAACCCCTTTCCATGAAAGTGTTTCTTGCCAGTCACTGCTTAGGGCTACATCAAGAGGAAACAAAACATAGAGATAGAACGTGAAACTACTTTATTGTGACAAGTTTCAAGGAGCTAGCAAAAACCGTGTTGGATTTAGAGTTCCAAATACATCTATCAATATAGGAGAAAACAGAGTGAAACCTAAAAATTCAAACTGTTACTGGAAACGAACGCTTCAACATAGAAGAACGAAATCTGGGGAACCAAGTTGCCTTAGTGAACTGCTCATTACCTGAAAGTATCATCCATTTTGGGTGAAAAAATATTTGCTGAGATTTCTGGAGATTCGTAATTTTGGGAAGCCTGGCAACCCCTTTCCATGAAAGTGTTTCTCGCCAGTCACTGCTTAGGGCTACATCAAGAGGAAACAAAACATAGAGATAGAACGTGAAACTACTTTATTGTGTCAAGTTTCAAGAAGCTAGCACAAACCGTGTTGGATTTAGAGTTCCAAATACATCTATCAATATAGGAGAAAACAGAGTGAAACCTAAAAATTCAAACTGTTACTGGAAACGAACGCTTCAACATAGAAGAACGAAATTTGGGGAACCAAGTCACCTTAGTGTACTGATCATTACCTGAAAGTATCATCCAATTTGGGTGAAAAAATATTTGCTGAGATTTCTGGAGATTCGTCATTTTGGGAAGCCTGGCAACCCCTTTCCATGAAAGTGTTTCTCGCCAGTCACTGCTTAGGGCTACATCAAGAGGAAACAAAACATAGAGATAGAACGTGAAACTACTTTATTGTGTCAAGTTTCAAGAAGCTAGCACAAACCGTGTTGGATTTAGAGTTCCAAATACATCTATCCATATAGGAGAAAACAGAGTGAAACCTAAAAATTCAAACTGTTACTGGAAACGAACGCTTCATCATAGAAGAACGAAATTTGGGGAACCAAGTCGCCTTAGTGTACTTATCATTACCTGAAAGTATCATCCAGTTTGGGTGAAAATATATTTGCTGAGATTTCTGGAGATTCATCATTTTGGGAAGCCTGGCAACCCCTTTCCATGAAAGTGTTTCTTGCCAGTCACTGCTTAGGGCTACATCAAGAGGAAACAAAACATAGAGATAGAACGTGAAACTACTTTATTGTGACAAGTTTCAAGAAGCTAGCAAAAACCGTGTTGGATTTAGAGTTCCAAATACATCTATCAATATAGGAGAAAACAGAGTGAAACCTAAAAATTCAAACTGTTACTGGAAACGAACGCTTCAACATAGAAGAACGAAATCTGGGGAACCAAGTTGCCTTAGTGAACTGCTCATTACCTGAAAGTATCATCCATTTTGGGTGAAAAAATATTTGCAGAGATTTCTGGAGATTTGTAATTTTGGGAAGCCTGGCAACCCCTTTCCATGAAAGGGTTTCTCGCCAGTCACTGCTTAGGGCTACATCAAGAGGAAACAAAACATAGAGATAGAACGTGAAACTACTTTATTGTGTCAAGTTTCAAGAAGCTAGCACAAACCGTGTTGGATTTAGAGTTCCAAATACATCTATCAATATAGGAGAAAACAGAGTGAAACCTAAAAATTCAAACTGTTAATGGAAACGAACGCTTCAACATAGAAGAACGAAATCTGGGGAACCAAGTTGCCTTAGTGAACTGCTCATTACCTGAAAGTATCATCCAGTTTGGGTGAAAAAATATTTGCTGAGATTTCTGGAGATTCGTAATTTTGGGAAGCCTGGCAACCCCTTTCCATGAAAGTGTTTCTCGCCAGTCACTGCTTAGGGCTACATCAAGAGGAAACAAAACATAGAGATAGAACGTGAAACTACTTTATTGTGTCACGTTTCAAGAAGCTAGCACAAACCGTGTTGGATTTAGAGTTCCAAATACATCTATCAATATAGGAGAAAACAGAGTGAAACCTAAAAATTCAAACTGTTACTGGAAACGAACGCTTCAACATAGAAGACCGAAATCTGGGGAACCAAGTCGCCTTAGTGTACTGATCATTACCTGAAAGTATCATCCAGTTTGGGTGAAAAAATATTTGCTGAGATTTCTGGAGATTCGTAATTTTGGGAAGCCTGGCAACCCCTTTCCATGAAAGTGTTTCTCGCCAGTCACTGCTTAGGGCTACATCAAGAGGAAACAAAACATAGAGATAGAAGGTGAAACTACTTTATTGTGTCAAGTTTCAAGAAGCTAGCACAAACCGTGTTGGATTTAGAGTTCCAAATACATCTATCAATATAGGAGAAAACAGAGTGAAACCTAAAAATTCAAACTGTTACTGGAAATGAACGCTTCAACATAGAATAACGAAATTTGGGGAACCATGTCGCCTTTGTGTACTGATCATTACCTGAAAGTATCATCCAGATTGGGTGAAAAAATATTTGCTGAGATTTCTGGAGATTCGTAATTTTGCAAAGCCTGGCAACCCCTTTCCATTGAAGTGTTTCTCGCCAGTCACTGCTTAGGGCTACATCAAGAGGAAACAAAACATAGAGATAGAAGGTGAAGCTACTTTATTGTGTCAAGTTTCAAGAAGCTAGCACAAACCATGTTGGATTTAGAGTTCCAAATACATCTATCAATATAGGAGAAAACAGAGTGAAACCTAAAAATTCAAACTGTTACTGGAAATGAACGCTTCAACATAGAATAACGAAATTTGGGGAACCATGTCGCCTTTGTGTACTGATCATTACCTGAAAGTATCATCCAGATTGGGTGAAAAAATATTTGCTGAGATTTCTGGAGATTCGTAATTTTGCAAAGCCTGGCAACCCCTTTCCATTGAAGTGTTTCTCGCCAGTCACTGCTTAGGGCTACATCAAGAGGAAACAAAACATAGAGATAGAAGGTGAAGCTACTTTATTGTGTCAAGTTTCAAGAAGCTAGCACAAACCGTGTTGGATTTAGAGTTCCAAATACATCTATCAATATAGGAGAAAACAGAGTGAAACCTAAAAATTCAAACTGTTACTGGAAACGAACGCTTCAACATAGAAGACCGAAATCTGGGGAACCAAGTCGCCTTAGTGTACTGATCATTACCTGAAAGTATCATCCAGTTTGGGTGAAAAAATATTTGCTGAGATTTCTGGAGATTCGTAATTTTGGGAAGCCTGGCAACCCCTTTCCATGAAAGTGTTTCTCGCCAGTCACTGCTTAGGGCTACATCAAGAGGAAACAAAACATAGAGATAGAAGGTGAAACTACTTTATTGTGTCAAGTTTCAAGAAGCTAGCACAAACCGTGTTGGATTTAGAGTTCCAAATACATCTATCAATATAGGAGAAAACAGAGTGAAACCTAAAAATTCAAACTGTTACTGGAAATGAACGCTTCAACATAGAATAACGAAATTTGGGGAACCATGTCGCCTTTGTGTACTGATCATTACCTGAAAGTATCATCCAGATTGGGTGAAAAAATATTTGCTGAGATTTCTGGAGATTCGTAATTTTGCAAAGCCTGGCAACCCCTTTCCATTGAAGTGTTTCTCGCCAGTCACTGCTTAGGGCTACATCAAGAGGAAACAAAACATAGAGATAGAAGGTGAAGCTACTTTATTGTGTCAAGTTTCAAGAAGCTAGCACAAACCGTGTTGGATTTAGAGTTCCAAATACATCTATGAATATAGGAGAAAACAGAGTGAAACCTAAAAATTCAAACTGTTACTGGAAATGAACGCTTCAACATAGAAGAACGAAATTTGGGGAACCAAGTCACCTTAGTGTACTGATCATTACCTGAAAGTATCATCCAGATTGGGTGAAAAAATATTTGCTGAGATTTCTGGAGATTCGTCATTTTGGGAAGCCTGGCAACCCCTTTCCATGAAAGTGTTTCTCGCCAGTCACTGCTTAGGGCTACATCAAGAGGAAACAAAACATAGAGATAGAACGTGAAACTACTTTATTGTGACAAGTTTCAAGAAGCTAGCAAAAACCGTGTTGGATTTAGAGTTCCAAATACATCTATCAATATAGGAGAAAACAGAGTGAAACCTAAAAATTCAAACTGTTACTGGAAACGAACGCTTCAACATAGAAGACCGAAATCTGGGGAACCAAGTCGCCTTAGTGTACTGATCATTACCTGAAAGTATCATCCAGTTTGGGTGAAAAAATATTTGCTGAGATTTCTGGAGATTCGTAATTTTGGGAAGCCTGGCAACCCCTTTCCATGAAAGTGTTTCTCGCCAGTCACTGCTTAGGGCTACATCAAGAGGAAACAAAACATAGAGATAGAAGGTGAAGCTACTTTATTGTGTCAAGTTTCAAGAAGCTAGCACAAACCCTGTTGGATTTAGAGTTCCAAATACATCTATCAATATAGGAGAAAACAGAGTGAAACCTAAAAATTCAAACTGTTACTGGAAATGAACGCTTCAACATAGAATAACGAAATTTGGGGAACCATGTCGCCTTTGTGTACTGATCATTACCTGAAAGTATCATCCAGATTGGGTGAAAAAATATTTGCTGAGATTTCTGGAGATTCGTAATTTTGCAAAGCCTGGCAACCCCTTTCCATTGAAGTGTTTCTCGCCAGTCACTGCTTAGGGCTACATCAAGAGGAAACAAAACATAGAGATAGAAGGTGAAGCTACTTTATTGTGTCAAGTTTCAAGAAGCTAGCACAAACCGTGTTGGATTTAGAGTTCCAAATACATCTATGAATATAGGAGAAAACAGAGTGAAACCTAAAAATTCAAACTGTTACTGGAAACGAACGCTTCAACATAGAAGAACGAAATTTGGGGAACCAAGTCACCTTAGTGTACTGATCATTACCTGAAAGTATCATCCAATTTGGGTGAAAAAATATTTGCTGAGATTTCTGGAGATTCGTCATTTTGGGAAGCCTGGCAACCCCTTTCCATGAAAGTGTTTCTCGCCAGTCACTGCTTAGGGCTACATCAAGTGAAACAAAACATAGAGATAGAACGTGAAACTACTTTATTGTGACAAGTTTCAAGAAGCTAGCACAAACCGTGTTGGATTTAGAGTTCCAAATACATCTATCCATATAGGAGAAAACAGAGTGAAACCTAAAAATTCAAACTGTTACTGGAAACGAACGCTTCATCATAGAAGAACGAAATTTGGGGAACCAAGTCGCCTTAGTGTACTGATCATTACCTGAAAGTATCATCCAGTTTGGGTGAAAAAATATTTGCTGAGATTTCTGGAGATTCGTAATTTTGGGAAGCGTGGCAACCCCTTTCCATGAAAGTGTTTCTCGCCAGTCACTGCTTAGGGCTACATCAAGAGGAAACAAAACATAGAGATAGAAGGTGAAACTACTTTATTGTGTCAAGTTTCAAGAAGCTAGCACAAACCGTGTTGGATTTAGAGTTCCAAATACATCTATGAATATAGGAGAAAACAGAGTGAAACCTAAAAATTCAAACTGTTACTGGAAACGAACGCTTCAACATAGAAGAACGAAATTTGGGGAACCAAGTCACCTTAGTGTACTGATCATTACCTGAAAGTATCATCCAATTTGGGTGAAAAAATATTTGCTGAGATTTCTGGAGATTCGTCATTTTGGGAAGCCTGGCAACCCCTTTCCATGAAAGTGTTTCTCGCCAGTCACTGCTTAGGGCTACATCAAGAGGAAACAAAACATAGAGATATAACGTGAAACTACTTTATTGTTTCAAGTTTCAAGAAGCTAGCACAAACAGTGTTGGATTTAGAGTTCCAAATACATCTATCAATATAGGAGAAAACAGAGTGAAACCTAAAAAATCAAACTGTTACTGGAAACGAACGCTTCAACATACAAGAACGAAATCTGGGGAACCAAGTTGCCTTAGTGTACTGCTCATTACCTGAAAGTATCATCCATTTTGGGTGAAAAAATATTTGCTGAGATTTCTGGAGATTCGTAATTTTGGGAAGCCTGGCAACCCCTTTCCATGAAAGTGTTTCTCGCCAGTCACTGCTTAGGGCTACATCAAGAGGAAACAAAACATAGAGATAGAACGTGAAACTACTTTATTGTGTCAAGTTTCAAGAAGCTAGCACAAACCGTGTTGGATTTAGAGTTCCAAATACATCTATCAATATAGGAGAAAACAGAGTGAAACCTAAAAATTCAAACTGTTACTGGAAACGAACGCTTCAACATAGAAGAACGAAATTTGGGGAACCAAGTCGCCTTAGTGTACTGATCATTACCTGAAAGTATCATCCAGTTTGGGTGAAAAAATATTTGCTGAGATTTCTGGAGATTCATCATTTTGGGAAGCCAGGCAACCCCTTTCCATGAGAGTGTTTCTTGCCAGTCACTGCTTAGGGCTACATCAAGAGGAAACAAAACATAGAGATAGAACGTGAAACTACTTTATTGTGACAAGTTTCAAGAAGCTAGCAAAAACCGTGTTGGATTTAGAGTTCCAAATACATCTATCAATATAGGAGAAAACAGAGTGAAACCTAAAAATTCAAACTGTTACTGGAAACGAACGCTTCAACATAGAAGAACGAAATCTGGGGAACCAAGTTGCCTTAGTGAACTGCTCATTACCTGAAAGTATCATCCATTTTGGGTGAAAAAATATTTGCTGAGATTTCTGGAGATTCATAATTTTGGGAAGCCTGGCAACCCCTTTCCATGAAAGGGTTTCTCGCCAGTCACTGCTTAGGGCTACATCAAGAGGAAACAAAACATAGAGATAGAACGTGAAACTACTTTATTGTGTCAAGTTTCAAGAAGCTAGCACAAACCGTGTTGGATTTAGAGTTCCAAATACATCTATCAATATAGGAGAAAACAGAGTGAAACCTAAAAATTCAAACTGTTACTGGAAACGAACGCTTCAACATAGAAGACCGAAATCTGGGGAACCAAGTCGCCTTAGTGTACTGATCATTACCTGAAAGTATCATCCAGTTTGGGTGAAAAAATATTTGCTGAGATTTCTGGAGATTCGTAATTTTGGGAAGCCTGGCAACCCCTTTCCATGAAAGTGTTTCTCGCCAGTCACTGCTTAGGGCTACATCAAGAGGAAACAAAACATAGAGATATAACGTGAAACTACTTTATTGTTTCAAGTTTCAAGAAGCTAGCACAAACAGTGTTGAATTTAGAGTTCCAAATACATCTATCAATATAGGAGAAAACAGAGTGAAACCTAAAAAATCAAACTGTTACTGGAAACGAACGCTTCAACATACAAGAACGAAATCTGGGGAACCAAGTCGCCTTAGTGTACTGCTCATTACCTGAAAGTATCATCCAGTTTGGGTGAAAAAATATTTGCTGAGATTTCTGGAGATTCGTAATTTTGGGAAGCCTGGCAACCCCTTTCCATGAAAGTGTTTCTCGCCAGTCACTGCTTAGGGCTACATCAAGAGGAAACAAAACATAGAGATAGAACGTGAAACTACTTTATTGTGTCAAGTTTCAAGAAGCTAGCACAAACCGTGTTGGATTTAGAGTTCCAAATACATCTATCAATATAGGAGAAAACAGAGTGAAACCTAAAAATTCAAACTGTTACTGGAAACGAACGCTTCATCATAGAAGAACGAAATTTGGGGAACCAAGTCGCCTTAGTGTACTGATCATTACCTGAAAGTATCATCCAGTTTGGGTGAAAAAATATTTGCTGAGATTTCTGGAGATGCGTAATTTTGGGAAGCTTGGCAACCCCTTTCCATGAAAGTGTTTCTCGCCAGTCACTGCTTAGGGCTACATCAAGAGGAAACAAAACATAGAGATAGAACGTGAAACTACTTTATTGTTCAAGTTTCAAGAAGCTAGCACAAACCGTGTTGGATTTAGAGTTCCAAATACATCTATCAATATAGGAGAAAACAGAGTGAAACCTAAAAATTCAAACTGTTACTGGAAACGAACGCTTCAACATAGAAGAACGAAATTTGGGGAACCAAGTCGCCTTAGTGTACTGATCATTACCTGAAAGTATCATCTAGTTTGGGTGAAAAAATATTTGCTGAGATTTCTGTAGATTCGTAATTTTGGGAAACTTGGCAACCCCTTTCCATGAAAGTGTTTCTCGCCAGTCACTGCTTAGGGCTACAAAAAGAGGAAACAAAACATAGAGATAGAACGTGAAACTACTTTATTGTGTCACGTTTCAAGAAGCTAGCACAAACCGTGTTGGATTTAGAGTTCCAAATACATCTATCAATATAGGAGAAAACAGAGTGAAACCTAAAAATTCAAACTGTTACTGGAAACGAACGCTTCATCATAGAAGAACGAAATCTGGGGAACCAAGTCGCCTTAGTGTACTGATCATTACCTGAAAGTATCATCCAGTTTGGGTGAAAAAATATTTGCTGAGATTTCTGGAGATTCGTCATTTTGGGAAGCCTGGCAACCCCTGTCCATGAAAGGGTTTTTCGCCAGTCACTGCTTAGGGCTACATCAAGAGGAAACAAAACATAGAGATAGAAGGTGAAACTACTTTATTGTGTCAAGTTTCAAGAAGCTAGCACAAACCGTGTTGGATTTAGAGTTCCAAATACATCTATCCATATAGGAGAAAACAGAGTGAAACCTAAAAATTCAAACTGTTACTGGAAATGAACGCTTCAACATAGAATAACGAAATTTGGGGAACCATGTCGCCTTTGTGTACTGATCATTACCTGAAAGTATCATCCAGTTTGGGTGAAAAAATATTTGCTGAGATTTCTGGAGATTCGTAATTTTGCAAAGCCTGGCAACCCCTTTCCATTGAAGTGTTTCTCGCCAGTCACTGCTTAGGGCTACATCAAGAGGAAACAAAACATAGAGATAGAAGGTGAAACTACTTTATTGTGTCAAGTTTCAAGAAGCTAGCACAAACCGTGTTGGATTTAGAGTTCCAAATACATCTATGAATATAGGAGAAAACAGAGTGAAACCTAAAAATTCAAACTGTTACTGGAAACGAACGCTTCAACATAGAAGAACGAAATTTGGGGAACCAAGTCACCTTAGTGTACTGATCATTACCTGAAAGTATCATCCAATTTGGGTGAAAAAATATTTGCTGAGATTTCTGGAGATTCGTCATTTTGGGAAGCCTGGCAACCCCTTTCCATGAAAGTGTTTCTCGCCAGTCACTGCTTAGGGCTACATCAAGAGGAAACAAAACATAGAGATATAACGTGAAACTACTTTATTGTTTCAAGTTTCAAGAAGCTAGCACAAACAGTGTTGGATTTAGAGTTCCAAATACATCTATCAATATAGGAGAAAACAGAGTGAAACCTAAAAAATCAAACTGTTACTGGAAACGAACGCTTCAACATACAAGAACGAAATCTGGGGAACCAAGTTGCCTTAGTGTACTGCTCATTACCTGAAAGTATCATCCATTTTGGGTGAAAAAATATTTGCTGAGATTTCTGGAGATTCGTAATTTTGGGAAGCCTGGCAACCCCTTTCCATGAAAGTGTTTCTCGCCAGTCACTGCTTAGGGCTACATCAAGAGGAAACAAAACATAGAGATAGAACGTGAAACTACTTTATTGTGTCAAGTTTCAAGAAGCTAGCACAAACCGTGTTGGATTTAGAGTTCCAAATACATCTATCAATATAGGAGAAAACAGAGTGAAACCTAAAAATTCAAACTGTTACTGGAAACGAACGCTTCAACATAGAAGAACGAAATTTGGGGAACCAAGTCGCCTTAGTGTACTGATCATTACCTGAAAGTATCATCCAGTTTGGGTGAAAAAATATTTGCTGAGATTTCTGGAGATTCATCATTTTGGGAAGCCTGGCAACCCCTTTCCATGAGAGTGTTTCTTGCCAGTCACTGCTTAGGGCTACATCAAGAGGAAACAAAACATAGAGATAGAACGTGAAACTACTTTATTGTGACAAGTTTCAAGAAGCTAGCAAAAACCGTGTTGGATTTAGAGTTCCAAATACATCTATCAATATAGGAGAAAACAGAGTGAAACCTAAAAATTCAAACTGTTACTGGAAACGAACGCTTCAACATAGAAGAACGAAATCTGGGGAACCAAGTTGCCTTAGTGAACTGCTCATTACCTGAAAGTATCATCCATTTTGGGTGAAAAAATATTTGCTGAGATTTCTGGAGATTCATAATTTTGGGAAGCCTGGCAACCCCTTTCCATGAAAGGGTTTCTCGCCAGTCACTGCTTAGGGCTACATCAAGAGGAAACAAAACATAGAGATAGAACGTGAAACTACTTTATTGTGTCAAGTTTCAAGAAGCTAGCACAAACCGTGTTGGATTTAGAGTTCCAAATACATCTATCAATATAGGAGAAAACAGAGTGAAACCTAAAAATTCAAACTGTTACTGGAAACGAACGCTTCAACATAGAAGACCGAAATCTGGGGAACCAAGTCGCCTTAGTGTACTGATCATTACCTGAAAGTATCATCCAGTTTGGGTGAAAAAATATTTGCTGAGATTTCTGGAGATTCGTAATTTTGGGAAGCCTGGCAACCCCTTTCCATGAAAGTGTTTCTCGCCAGTCACTGCTTAGGGCTACATCAAGAGGAAACAAAACATAGAGATATAACGTGAAACTACTTTATTGTTTCAAGTTTCAAGAAGCTAGCACAAACAGTGTTGGATTTAGAGTTCCAAATACATCTATCAATATAGGAGAAAACAGAGTGAAACCTAAAAAATCAAACTGTTACTGGAAACGAACGCTTCAACATACAAGAACGAAAACTGGGGAACCAAGTCGCCTTAGTGTACTGCTCATTACCTGAAAGTATCATCCAGTTTGGGTGAAAAAATATTTGCTGAGATTTCTGGAGATTCGTAATTTTGGGAAGCCTGGCAACCCCTTTCCATGATAGTGTTTCTCGCCAGTCACTGCTTAGGGCTACATCAAGAGGAAACAAAACATAGAGATAGAACGTGAAACTACTTTATTGTGTCAAGTTTCAAGAAGCTAGCACAAACCGTGTTGGATTTAGAGTTCCAAATACATCTATCAATATAGGAGAAAACAGAGTGAAACCTAAAAATTCAAACTGTTACTGGAAACGAACGCTTCATCATAGAAGAACGAAATTTGGGGAACCAAGTCGCCTTAGTGTACTGATCATTACCTGAAAGTATCATCCAGTTTGGGTGAAAAAATATTTGCTGAGATTTCTGGAGATGCGTAATTTTGGGAAGCTTGGCAACCCCTTTCCATGAAAGTGTTTCTCGCCAGTCACTGCTTAGGGCTACATCAAGAGGAAACAAAACATAGAGATAGAACGTGAAACTACTTTATTGTGTCAAGTTTCAAGAAGCTAGCACAAACCGTGTTGGATTTAGAGTTCCAAATACATCTATCAATATAGGAGAAAACAGAGTGAAACCTAAAAATTCAAACTGTTACTGGAAACGAACGCTTCAACATAGAAGAACGAAATTTGGGGAACCAAGTCGCCTTAGTGTACTGATCATTACCTGAAAGTATCATCTAGTTTGGGTGAAAAAATATTTGCTGAGATTTCTGTAGATTCGTAATTTTGGGAAACTTGGCAACCCCTTTCCATGAAAGTGTTTCTCGCCAGTCACTGTTTAGGGCTACAAAAAGAGGAAACAAAACATAGAGATAGAACGTGAAACTACTTTATTGTGTCACGTTTCAAGAAGCTAGCACAAACCGTGTTGGATTTAGAGTTCCAAATACATCTATCAATATAGGAGAAAACAGAGTGAAACCTAAAAATTCAAACTGTTACTGGAAACGAACGCTTCAACATAGAAGAACGAAATCTGGGGAACCAAGTCGCCTTAGTGTACTGATCATTACCTGAAAGTATCATCCAGTTTGGGTGAAAAAATATTTGCTGAGATTTCTGGAGATTCGTCATTTTGGGAAGCCTGGCAACCCCTGTCCATGAAAGGGTTTTTCGCCAGTCACTGCTTAGGGCTACATCAAGAGGAAACAAAACATAGAGATAGAAGGTGAAACTACTTTATTGTGTCAAGTTTCAAGAAGCTAGCACAAACCGTGTTGGATTTAGAGTTCCAAATACATCTATCCATATAGGAGAAAACAGAGTGAAACCTAAAAATTCAAACTGTTACTGGAAATGAACGCTTCAACATAGAATAACGAAATTTGGGGAACCATGTCGCCTTTGTGTACTGATCATTACCTGAAAGTATCATCCAGTTTGGGTGAAAAAATATTTGCTGAGATTTCTGGAGATTCGTAATTTTGCAAAGCCTGGCAACCCCTTTCCATTGAAGTGTTTCTCGCCAGTCACTGCTTAGGGCTACATCAAGAGGAAACAAAACATAGAGATAGAAGTTGAAACTACTTTATTGTGTCAAGTTTCAAGAAGCTAGCACAAACCGTGTTGGATTTAGAGTTCCAAATACATCTATCAATATAGGAGAAAACAGAGTGAAACCTAAAAATTCAAACTGTTACTGGAAACGAACGCTTCAACATAGAAGAACGAAATTTGGGGAACCAAGTCGCCTTAGTGTACTGATCATTACCTGAAAGTATCATCCAGTTTGGGTGAAAAAATAATTGCTGAGATTTCTGGAGATTCGTAATTTTTGGAAGCTTGGCAACCCCTTTCCATGAAAGTGTTTCTAGCCAGTCACTGCTTAGGGCTACATCAAGAGGAAACAAAACATAGAGATAGAACGTGAAACTACTTTATTGTGTCAAGTTTCAAGAAGCTAGCACAAACCGTGTTGGATTTAGAGTTCCAAATACATCTATGAATATAGGAGAAAACAGAGTGAAACCTAAAAATTCAAACTGTTACTGGAAACGAACGCTTCAACATAGAAGAACGAAATTTGGGGAACCAAGTCGCCTTAGTGTACTGATCATTACCTGAAAGTATCATCCAGTTTGGGTGAAAAAATATTTGCTGAGATTTCTGGAGATTCATCATTTTGGGAAGCCTGGCAACCCCTTTCCATGAAAGTGTTTCTTGCCAGTCACTGCTTAGGGCTACATCAAGAGGAAACAAAACATAGAGATAGAACGTGAAACTACTTTATTGTGTCAAGTTTCAAGAAGCTAGCACAAACCGTGTTGGATTTAGAGTTCCAAATACATCTATCAATATAGGAGAAAACAGAGTGAAACCTAAAAATTCAAACTGTTACTGGAAACGAACGCTTCAACATAGAAGAACGAAATTTGGGGAACCAAGTCACCTTAGTGTACTGATCATTACCTGAAAGTATCATCCAGTTTGGGTGAAAAAATATTTGCTGAGATTTCTGGAGATTCGTCATTTTGGGAAGCCTGGCAACCCCTTTCCATGAAAGTGTTTCTCGCCAGTCACTGCTTAGGGCTACATCAAGAGGAAACAAAACATAGAGATAGAACGTGAAACTACTTTATTGTGTCAAGTTTCCAGAAGCTAGCACAAACCGTGTTGGATTTAGAGTTCCAAATACATCTATCAATATAGGAGAAAACAGAGTGAAACCTAAAAAATCAAACTGTTACTGGAAATGAACGCTTCAACATACAAGAATGAAATCTGGGGAACCAAGTCGCCTTAGTGTACTGCTCATTACCTGAAAGTATCATCCATTTTGGGTAAAAAATTTTTGCTGAGATTTCTGGAGATTCGTAATTTTGGGAAGCCTGGCAACCCCTTTCCATGAAAGTGTTTCTCGCCAGTCACTGCTTAGGGCTACATCAAAAGGAAACAAAACATAGAGATATAACGTGAAACTACTTTATTGTTTCAAGTTTCAAGAAGCTAGCACAAACAGTGTTGGATTTAGAGTTCCAAATACATCTATCAATATAGGAGAAAACAGAGTGAAACCTAAAAAATCAAACTGTTACTGGAAACGAACGCTTCAACATACAAGAACGAAATCTGGGGAACCAAGTCGCCTTAGTGTACTGCTCATTACCTGAAAGTATCATCCATTTTGGGTGAAAAAATATTTGCTGAGATTTCTGGAGATTCGTAATTTTGCAAAGCCTGGCAACCCCTTTCCATGAAAGTGTTTCTCGCCAGTCACTGCTGAGGGCTACATCATCAGGAAAAAAAACATAGAGATAGATCGTGAAACTACTTTATTGTGTCAAGTTTCAAGAAGCTAGCACAAACCGTGTTGGATTTAGAGTTCCAAATACATCTATCAATATAGGAGAAAACAGAGTGAAACCTAAAAATTCAAACTGTTACTGGAAACGAACGCTTCAACATAGAAGAACGAAATCTGGGGAACCAAGTCTCCTTAGTGTACTGCTCATTACCTGAAAGTATCATCCATTTTGGGTGAAAAAATATTTGCTGAGATTTCTGGAGATTCGTAATTTTGGGAAGCCTGGCAACCCCTTTCCATGAAAGTGTTTCTCGCCAGTCACTGCTTAGGGCTACATCAAGAGGAAACAAAACATAGAGATAGAACGTGAAACTACTTTATTGTGTCAAGTTTCAAGAAGCTAGCACAAACCGTGTTGGATTTAGAGTTCCAAATACATCTATCAATATAGGAGAAAACAGAGTGAAACCTAAAAATTCAAACTGTTACTGGAAACGAACGCTTCATCATAGAAGAACGAAATTTGGGGAACCAAGTCGCCTTAGTGTACTGATCATTACCTGAAAGTATCATCCAGTTTGGGTGAAAAAATATTTGCTGAGATTTCTGGAGATTCGTAATTTTGCAAAGCCTGGCAACCCCTTTCCATTGAAGTGTTTCTCGCCAGTCACTGCTTAGGGCTACATCAAGAGGAAACAAAACATAGAGATAGAACGTGAAACTACTTTATTGTGTCACGTTTCAAGAAGCTAGCACAAACCGTGTTGGATTTAGAGTTCCAAATACATCTATCTATATAGGAGAAAACAGAGTGAAACCTAAAAATTCAAACTGTTACTGGAAACGAACGCTTCAACATAGAAGAACGAAATCTGGGGAACCAAGTCGCCTTAGTGTACTGATCATTACCTGAAAGTATCATCCAGTTTGGGTGAAAAAATATTTGCTGAGATTTCTGGAGATTCGTCATTTTGGGAAGCCTGGCAACCCCTTTCCATGAAAGGGTTTTTCGCCAGTCACTGCTTAGGGCTACATCAAGAGGAAACAAAACATAGAGATAGAACGTGAAACTACTTTATTGTGTCACGTTTCAAGAAGCTAGCACAAACCGTGTTGGATTTAGAGTTCCAAATACATCTATGAATATAGGAGAAAACAGAGTGAAACCTAAAAATTCAAACTGTTACTGGAAATGAACGCTTCAACATAGAAGAACGAAATTTGGGGAACCATGTCGCCTTTGTGTACTGATCATTACCTGAAAGTATCATCCAGTTTGGGTGAAAAAATATTTGCTGAGATTTCTGGAGATTCGTAATTTTGCAAAGCCTGGCAACCCCTTTCCATTGAAGTGTTTCTCGCCAGTCACTGCTTAGGGCTACATCAAGAGGAAACAAAACAGAGATAGAAGTTGAAACTACTTTATTGTGTCAAGTTTCAAGAAGCTAGCACAAACCGTGTTGGATTTAGAGTTCCAAATACATCTATCAATATAGGAGAAAACAGAGTGAAACCTAAAAATTCAAACTGTTACTGGAAACGAACGCTTCAACATAGAAGAACGAAATTTGGGGAACCAAGTCGCCTTAGTGTACTGATCATTACCTGAAAGTATCATCCAGTTTGGGTGAAAAAATATTTGCTGAGATTTCTGGAGATTCATCATTTTGGGAAGCCTGGCAACCCCTTTCCATGAAAGTGTTTCTTGCCAGTCACTGCTTAGGGCTACATCAAGAGGAAACAAAACATAGAGATAGAACGTGAAACTACTTTATTGTGTCAAGTTTCAAGAAGCTAGCACAAACCGTGTTGGATTTAGAGTTCCAAATACATCTATCAATATAGGAGAAAACAGAGTGAAACCTAAAAATTCAAACTGTTACTGGAAACGAACGCTTCAACATAGAAGAACGAAATTTGGGGAACCAAGTCACCTTAGTGTAGTGATCATTACCTGAAAGTATCATCCAGTTTGGGTGAAAAAATATTTGCTGAGATTTCTGGAGATTCGTCATTTTGGGAAGCCTGGCAACCCCTTTCCATGAAAGTGTTTCTCGCCAGTCACTGCTTAGGGCTACATCAAGAGGAAACAAAACATAGAGATATAACGTGAAACTACTTTATTGTTTCAAGTTTCAAGAAGCTAGCAGAAACAGTGTTGGATTTAGAGTTCCAAATACATCTATCAATATAGGAGAAAACAGAGTGAAACCTAAAAAATCAAACTGTTACTGGAAACGAACGCTTCAACATACAAGAATGAAATCTGGGGAACCAAGTCGCCTTAGTGTACTGCTCATTACCTGAAAGTATCATCCAGTTTGGGTGAAAAAATATTTGCTGAGATTTCTGGAGATTCGTAATTTTGGGAAGCGTGGCAACCCCTTTCCATGAAAGTGTTTCTCGCCAGTCACTGCTTAGGGCTACATCATCAGAAAAAAAAAACATAGAGATAGAACGTGAAAGTACTTTATTGTGTCAAGTTTCAAGAAGCTAGCACAAACCGTGTTGGATTTAGAGTTCCAAATACATCTATCAATATAGGAGAAAACAGAGTGAAACCTAAAAATTCAAACTGTTACTGGAAACGAACGCTTCAAAATAGAAGACCGAAATCTGGGGAACCAAGTCGCCTTAGTGTACTGATCATTACCAGAAAGTATCATCCAGTTTGGGTGAAAAAATATTTGCTGAGATTTCTGGAGATTCGTAATTTTGGGAAGCCTGGCAACCCCTTTCCATGAAAGTGTTTCTCGCCAGTCACTGCTTAGGGCTACATCAAGAGGAAACAAAACATAGAGATAGAACGTGAAACTACTTTATTGTGTCAAGTTTCAAGAAGCTAGCACAAACCGTGTTGGATTTAGAGTTCCAAATACATCTATCAATATAGGAGAAAACAGAGTGAAACCTAAAAATTCAAACTGTTACTGGAAACGAACGCTTCATCATAGAAGAACGAAATTTGGGGAACCAAGTCGCCTTAGTGTAGTGATCATTACCTGAAAGTATCATCCAGTTTGCGTGAAAAAATATTTGCTGAGAATTCTGGAGATTCGTAATTTTGGGAAGCTTGGCAACCCCTTTCCATGAAAGTGTTTCTCGCCAGTCACTGCTTAGGGTTACATCAAGAGGAAACAAAACATAGAGATAGAAGGTGAAACTACTTTATTGTGTCAAGTTTCAAGAAGCTAGCACAAACCGTGTTGGATTTAGAGTTCCAAATACATCTATCAATATAGGAGAAAACAGAGTGAACCTAAAAATTCAAACTGTTACTGGAAACGAACGCTTCAACATAGAAGAACGAAATTTGGGGAACCAAGTCACCTTAGTGTAGTGATCATTACCTGAAAGTATCATCCAGTTTGGGTGAAAAAATATTTGCTGAGATTTCTGGAGATTCGTAATTTTGGGAAGCCTGGCAACCCCTTTCCATGAAAGTGTTTCTCGCCAGTCACTGCTTAGGGCTACATCAAGAGGAAACAAAACATAGAGATATAACGTGAAACTACTTTATTGTTTCAAGTTTCAAGAAGCTAGCTCAAACAGTGTTGGATTTAGAGTTCCAAATACATCTATCAATATAGGAGAAAACAGAGTGAAACCTAAAAAATCAAACTGTTACTGGAAACGAACGCTTCAACATACAAGAATGAAATCTGGGGAACCAAGTCGCCTTAGTGTACTGCTCATTACCTGAAAGTATCATCCATTTTGGGTGAAAAAATATTTGCTGAGATTTCTGGAGATTCATAATTTTGGGAAGCCTGGCAACCCCTTTCCATGAAAGGGTTTCTCGCCAGTCACTGCTTAGGGCTACATCAAGAGGAAACAAAACATAGAGATAGAACGTGAAACTACTTTATTGTGTCAAGTTTCAAGAAGCTAGCACAAACCGTGTTGGATTTAGAGTTCCAAATACATCTATCCATATAGGAGAAAACAGAGTGAAACCTAAAAATTCAAACTCTTACTGGAAACGAACACTTCATCATAGAAGAACGAAATTTGGGGAACCAAATCGCCTTAGTGTACTGATCATTACCTGAAAGTATCATCCAGTTTGGGTGAAAAAATATTTGCTGAGATTTCTGGAGATTCGTAATTTTGGGAAGCGTGGCAACCCCTTTCCATGAAAGTGTTTCTCGCCAGTCACTGCTTAGGGCTACATCATCAGAAAAAAAATATAGAGATAGAACGTGAAAGTACTTTATTGTGTCAAGTTTCAAGAAGCTAGCACAAACCGTGTTGGATTTAGAGTTCCAAATACATCTATCAATATAGGAGAAAACAGAGTGAAACCTAAAAATTCAAACTGTTACTGGAAACGAACGCTTCAAAATAGAAGACCGAAATCTGGGGAACCAAGTCGCCTTAGTGTACTGATCATTACCAGAAAGTATCATCCAGTTTGGGTGAAAAAATATTTGCTGAGATTTCTGGAGATTCGTAATTTTGGGAAGCCTGGCAACCCCTTTCCATGAAAGTGTTTCTCGCCAGTCACTGCTTAGGGCTACATCAAGAGGAAACAAAACATAGAGATAGAACGTGAAACTACTTTATTGTGTCAAGTTTCAAGAAGCTAGCACAAACCGTGTTGGATTTAGAGTTCCAAATACATCTATCAATATAGGAGAAAACAGAGTGAAACCTAAAAATTCAAACTGTTACTGGAAACGAACGCTTCATCATAGAAGAACGAAATTTGGGGAACCAAGTCGCCTTAGTGTACTGATCATTACCTGAAAGTATCATCCAGTTTGGGTGAAAAAATATTTGCTGAGAATTCTGGAGATTCGTAATTTTGGGAAGCTTGGCAACCCCTTTCCATGAAAGTGTTTCTCGCCAGTCACTGCTTAGGGCTACATCAAGAGGAAACAAAACATAGAGATAGAAGGTGAAACTACTTTATTGTGTCAAGTTTCAAGAAGCTAGCACAAACCGTGTTGGATTTAGAGTTCCAAATACATCTATCAATATAGGAGAAAACAGAGTGAAACCTAAAAATTCAAACTGTTACTGGAAACGAACGCTTCAACATAGAAGAACGAAATTTGGGGAACCAAGTCGCCTTAGTGTACTGATCATTACCTGAAAGTATCATCCAGTTTGGGTGAAAAAATATTTGCTGAGATTTCTGGAGATTCGTAATTTTTGGAAGCTTGGCAACCCCTTTCCATGAAAGTGTTTCTAGCCAGTCACTGCTTAGGGCTACATCAAGAGGAAACAAAACATAGAGATAGAACGTGAAACTACTTTATTGTGTCAAGTTTCAAGAAGCTAGCACAAACCGTGTTGGATTTAGAGTTCCAAATACATCTATGAATATAGGAGAAAACAGAGTGAAACCTAAAAATTCAAACTGTTACTGGAAACGAACGCTTCAACATAGAAGAACGAAATTTGGGGAACCAAGTCGCCTTAGTGTACTGATCATTACCTGAAAGTATCATCCAGTTTGGGTGAAAAAATATTTGCTGAGATTTCTGGAGATTCATCATTTTGGGAAGCCTGGCAACCCCTTTCCATGAAAGTGTTTCTTGCCAGTCACTGCTTAGGGCTACATCAAGAGGAAACAAAACATAGAGATAGAACGTGAAACTACTTTATTGTGTCAAGTTTCAAGAAGCTAGCACAAACCGTGTTGGATTTAGAGTTCCAAATACATCTATCAATATAGGAGAAAACAGAGTGAAACCTAAAAATTCAAACTGTTACTGGAAACGAACGCTTCAACATAGAAGAACGAAATTTGGGGAACCAAGTCACCTTAGTGTACTGATCATTACCTGAAAGTATCATCCAGTTTGGGTGAAAAAATATTTGCTGAGATTTCTGGAGATTCGTCATTTTGGGAAGCCTGGCAACCCCTTTCCATGAAAGTGTTTCTCGCCAGTCACTGCTTAGGGCTACATCAAGAGGAAACAAAACATAGAGATAGAACGTGAAACTACTTTATTGTGTCAAGTTTCCAGAAGCTAGCACAAACCGTGTTGGATTTAGAGTTCCAAATACATCTATCAATATAGGAGAAAACAGAGTGAAACCTAAAAAATCAAACTGTTACTGGAAATGAACGCTTCAACATACAAGAATGAAATCTGGGGAACCAAGTCGCCTTAGTGTACTGCTCATTACCTGAAAGTATCATCCATTTTGGGTAAAAAATTTTTGCTGAGATTTCTGGAGATTCGTAATTTTGGGAAGCCTGGCAACCCCTTTCCATGAAAGTGTTTCTCGCCAGTCACTGCTTAGGGCTACATCAAAAGGAAACAAAACATAGAGATATAACGTGAAACTACTTTATTGTTTCAAGTTTCAAGAAGCTAGCACAAACAGTGTTGGATTTAGAGTTCCAAATACATCTATCAATATAGGAGAAAACAGAGTGAAACCTAAAAAATCAAACTGTTACTGGAAACGAACGCTTCAACATACAAGAACGAAATCTGGGGAACCAAGTCGCCTTAGTGTACTGCTCATTACCTGAAAGTATCATCCATTTTGGGTGAAAAAATATTTGCTGAGATTTCTGGAGATTCGTAATTTTGCAAAGCCTGGCAACCCCTTTCCATGAAAGTGTTTCTCGCCAGTCACTGCTGAGGGCTACATCATCAGGAAAAAAAACATAGAGATAGATCGTGAAACTACTTTATTGTGTCAAGTTTCAAGAAGCTAGCACAAACCGTGTTGGATTTAGAGTTCCAAATACATCTATCAATATAGGAGAAAACAGAGTGAAACCTAAAAATTCAAACTGTTACTGGAAACGAACGCTTCAACATAGAAGAACGAAATCTGGGGAACCAAGTCACCTTAGTGTACTGCTCATTACCTGAAAGTATCATCCATTTTGGGTGAAAAAATATTTGCTGAGATTTCTGGAGATTCGTAATTTTGGGAAGCCTGGCAACCCCTTTCCATGAAAGTGTTTCTCGCCAGTCACTGCTTAGGGCTACATCAAGAGGAAACAAAACATAGAGATAGAACGTGAAACTACTTTATTGTGTCAAGTTTCAAGAAGCTAGCACAAACCGTGTTGGATTTAGAGTTCCAAATACATCTATCAATATAGGAGAAAACAGAGTGAAACCTAAAAATTCAAACTGTTACTGGAAACGAACGCTTCATCATAGAAGAACGAAATTTGGGGAACCAAGTCGCCTTAGTGTACTGATCATTACCTGAAAGTATCATCCAGTTTGGGTGAAAAAATATTTGCTGAGATTTCTGGAGATTCGTAATTTTGCAAAGCCTGGCAACCCCTTTCCATTGAAGTGTTTCTCGCCAGTCACTGCTTAGGGCTACATCAAGAGGAAACAAAACATAGAGATAGAACGTGAAACTACTTTATTGTGTCACGTTTCAAGAAGCTAGCACAAACCGTGTTGGATTTAGAGTTCCAAATACATCTATCTATATAGGAGAAAACAGAGTGAAACCTAAAAATTCAAACTGTTACTGGAAACGAACGCTTCAACATAGAAGAACGAAATCTGGGGAACCAAGTCGCCTTAGTGTACTGATCATTACCTGAAAGTATCATCCAGTTTGGGTGAAAAAATATTTGCTGAGATTTCTGGAGATTCGTCATTTTGGGAAGCCTGGCAACCCCTTTCCATGAAAGGGTTTTTCGCCAGTCACTGCTTAGGGCTACATCAAGAGGAAACAAAACATAGAGATAGAACGTGAAACTACTTTATTGTGTCACGTTTCAAGAAGCTAGCACAAACCGTGTTGGATTTAGAGTTCCAAATACATCTATCAATATAGGAGAAAACAGAGTGAAACCTAAAAATTCAAACTGTTACTGGAAATGAACGCTTCAACATAGAAGAACGAAATTTGGGGAACCATGTCGCCTTTGTGTACTGATCATTACCTGAAAGTATCATCCAGTTTGGGTGAAAAAATATTTGCTGAGATTTCTGGAGATTCGTAATTTTGCAAAGCCTGGCAACCCCTTTCCATTGAAGTGTTTCTCGCCAGTCACTGCTTAGGGCTACATCAAGAGGAAACAAAACAGAGATAGAAGTTGAAACTACTTTATTGTGTCAAGTTTCAAGAAGCTAGCACAAACCGTGTTGGATTTAGAGTTCCAAATACATCTATCAATATAGGAGAAAACAGAGTGAAACCTAAAAATTCAAACTGTTACTGGAAACGAACGCTTCAACATAGAAGAACGAAATTTGGGGAACCAAGTCGCCTTAGTGTACTGATCATTACCTGAAAGTATCATCCAGTTTGGGTGAAAAAATATTTGCTGAGATTTCTGGAGATTCGTAATTTTTGGAAGCTTGGCAACCCCTTTCCATGAAAGTGTTTCTAGCCAGTCACTGCTTAGGGCTACATCAAGAGGAAACAAAACATAGAGATAGAACGTGAAACTACTTTATTGTGTCAAGTTTCAAGAAGCTAGCACAAACCGTGTTGGATTTAGAGTTCCAAATACATCTATGAATATAGGAGAAAACAGAGTGAAACCTAAAAATTCAAACTGTTACTGGAAACGAACGCTTCAACATAGAAGAACGAAATTTGGGGAACCAAGTCGCCTTAGTGTACTGATCATTACCTGAAAGTATCATCCAGTTTGGGTGAAAAAATATTTGCTGAGATTTCTGGAGATTCATCATTTTGGGAAGCCTGGCAACCCCTTTCGATGAAAGTGTTTCTTGCCAGTCACTGCTTAGGGCTACATCAAGAGGAAACAAAACATAGAGATAGAACGTGAAACTACTTTATTGTGTCAAGTTTCAAGAAGCTAGCACAAACCGTGTTGGATTTAGAGTTCCAAATACATCTATCAATATAGGAGAAAACAGAGTGAAACCTAAAAATTCAAACTGTTACTGGAAACGAACGCTTCAACATAGAAGAACGAAATCTGGGGAACCAAGTCGCCTTAGTGTACTGCTCATTACCTGAAAGTATCATCCATTTTGGGTGAAAAAATATTTGCTGAGATTTCTGGAGATTCGTAATTTTGCAAAGCCTGGCAACCCCTTTCCATGAAAGTGTTTCTCGCCAGTCACTGCTGAGGGCTACATCATCAGGAAAAAAAACATAGAGATAGATCGTGAAACTACTTTATTGTGTCAAGTTTCAAGAAGCTAGCACAAACCGTGTTGGATTTAGAGTTCCAAATACATCTATCAATATAGGAGAAAACAGAGTGAAACCTAAAAATTCAAACTGTTACTGGAAACGAACGCTTCAACATAGAAGAACGAAATCTGGGGAACCAAGTCACCTTAGTGTACTGCTCATTACCTGAAAGTATCATCCATTTTGGGTGAAAAAATATTTGCTGAGATTTCTGGAGATTCGTAATTTTGGGAAGCCTGGCAACCCCTTTCCATGAAAGTGTTTCTCGCCAGTCACTGCTTAGGGCTACATCAAGAGGAAACAAAACATAGAGATAGAACGTGAAACTACTTTATTGTGTCAAGTTTCAAGAAGCTAGCACAAACCGTGTTGGATTTAGAGTTCCAAATACATCTATCAATATAGGAGAAAACAGAGTGAAACCTAAAAATTCAAACTGTTACTGGAAACGAACGCTTCATCATAGAAGAACGAAATTTGGGGAACCAAGTCGCCTTAGTGTACTGATCATTACCTGAAAGTATCATCCAGTTTGGGTGAAAAAATATTTGCTGAGATTTCTGGAGATTCGTAATTTTGCAAAGCCTGGCAACCCCTTTCCATTGAAGTG
Organism: Spermophilus citellus; assembly: GCF_964194105.1. Taxonomy (NCBI): domain Eukaryota; kingdom Metazoa; phylum Chordata; class Mammalia; order Rodentia; family Sciuridae; genus Spermophilus; species Spermophilus citellus. Next base: position 8,230,097 of record NC_138194.1, read on the forward strand.
TTTCTCGCCAGTCACTGCTTAGGGCTACATCAAGAGGAAACAAAACATAGAGATAGAACGTGAAACTACTTTATTGTGTCACGTTTCAAGAAGCTAGCACAAACCGTGTTGGATTTAGAGTTCCAAATACATCTATCTATATAGGAGAAAACAGAGTGAAACCTAAAAATTCAAACTGTTACTGGAAACGAACGCTTCAACATAGAAGAACGAAATCTGGGGAACCAAGTCGCCTTAGTGTACTGATCATTACCTGAAAGTATCATCCAGTTTGGGTGAAAAAATATTTGCTGAGATTTCTGGAGATTCGTCATTTTGGGAAGCCTGGCAACCCCTTTCCATGAAAGGGTTTTTCGCCAGTCACTGCTTAGGGCTACATCAAGAGGAAACAAAACATAGAGATAGAACGTGAAACTACTTTATTGTGTCACGTTTCAAGAAGCTAGCACAAACCGTGTTGGATTTAGAGTTCCAAATACATCTATCAATATAGGAGAAAACAGAGTGAAACCTAAAAATTCAAACTGTTACTGGAAATGAACGCTTCAACATAGAAGAACGAAATTTGGGGAACCATGTCGCCTTTGTGTACTGATCATTACCTGAAAGTATCATCCAGTTTGGGTGAAAAAATATTTGCTGAGATTTCTGGAGATTCGTAATTTTGCAAAGCCTGGCAACCCCTTTCCATTGAAGTGTTTCTCGCCAGTCACTGCTTAGGGCTACATCAAGAGGAAACAAAACAGAGATAGAAGTTGAAACTACTTTATTGTGTCAAGTTTCAAGAAGCTAGCACAAACCGTGTTGGATTTAGAGTTCCAAATACATCTATCAATATAGGAGAAAACAGAGTGAAACCTAAAAATTCAAACTGTTACTGGAAACGAACGCTTCAACATAGAAGAACGAAATTTGGGGAACCAAGTCGCCTTAGTGTACTGATCATTACCTGAAAGTATCATCCAGTTTGGGTGAAAAAATATTTGCTGAGATTTCTGGAGATTCGTAATTTTTGGAAGCTTGGCAACCCCTTTCCATGAAAGTGTTTCTAGCCAGTCACTGCTTAGGGCTACATCAAGAGGAAACAAAACATAGAGATAGAACGTGAAACTACTTTATTGTGTCAAGTTTCAAGAAGCTAGCACAAACCGTGTTGGATTTAGAGTTCCAAATACATCTATGAATATAGGAGAAAACAGAGTGAAACCTAAAAATTCAAACTGTTACTGGAAACGAACGCTTCAACATAGAAGAACGAAATTTGGGGAACCAAGTCGCCTTAGTGTACTGATCATTACCTGAAAGTATCATCCAGTTTGGGTGAAAAAATATTTGCTGAGATTTCTGGAGATTCATCATTTTGGGAAGCCTGGCAACCCCTTTCCATGAAAGTGTTTCTTGCCAGTCACTGCTTAGGGCTACATCAAGAGGAAACAAAACATAGAGATAGAACGTGAAACTACTTTATTGTGTCAAGTTTCAAGAAGCTAGCACAAACCGTGTTGGATTTAGAGTTCCAAATACATCTATCAATATAGGAGAAAACAGAGTGAAACCTAAAAATTCAAACTGTTACTGGAAACGAACGCTTCAACATAGAAGAACGAAATTTGGGGAACCAAGTCACCTTAGTGTAGTGATCATTACCTGAAAGTATCATCCAGTTTGGGTGAAAAAATATTTGCTGAGATTTCTGGAGATTCGTCATTTTGGGAAGCCTGGCAACCCCTTTCCATGAAAGTGTTTCTCGCCAGTCACTGCTTAGGGCTACATCAAGAGGAAACAAAACATAGAGATATAACGTGAAACTACTTTATTGTTTCAAGTTTCAAGAAGCTAGCAGAAACAGTGTTGGATTTAGAGTTCCAAATACATCTATCAATATAGGAGAAAACAGAGTGAAACCTAAAAAATCAAACTGTTACTGGAAACGAACGCTTCAACATACAAGAATGAAATCTGGGGAACCAAGTCGCCTTAGTGTACTGCTCATTACCTGAAAGTATCATCCATTTTGGGTGAAAAAATATTTGCTGAGATTTCTGGAGATTCATAATTTTGGGAAGCCTGGCAACCCCTTTCCATGAAAGTGTTTCTCGCCAGTCACTGCTTAGGGCTACATCAAGAGGAAACAAAACATAGAGATAGAACGTGAAACTACTTTGTTGTGTCAAGTTTCAAGAAGCTAGCACAAACCGTGTTGGATTTAGAGTTCCAAATACATCTATCCATATAGGAGAAAACAGAGTGAAACCTAAAAATTCAAACTGTTACTGGAAACGAACACTTCATCATAGAAGAACGAAATTTGGGGAACCAAGTCGCCTTAGTGTACTGATCATTACCTGAAAGTATCATCCAGTTTGGGTGAAAAAATATTTGCTGAGATTTCTGGAGATTCGTAATTTTGGGAAGCGTGGCAACCCCTTTCCATGAAAGTGTTTCTCGCCAGTCACTGCTTAGGGCTACATCATCAGAAAAAAAAACATAGAGATAGAACGTGAAAGTACTTTATTGTGTCAAGTTTCAAGAAGCTAGCACAAACCGTGTTGGATTTAGAGTTCCAAATACATCTATCAATATAGGAGAAAACAGAGTGAAACCTAAAAATTCAAACTGTTACTGGAAACGAACGCTTCAAAATAGAAGACCGAAATCTGGGGAACCAAGTCGCCTTAGTGTACTGATCATTACCAGAAAGTATCATCCAGTTTGGGTGAAAAAATATTTGCTGAGATTTCTGGAGATTCGTAATTTTGGGAAGCCTGGCAACCCCTTTCCATGAAAGTGTTTCTCGCCAGTCACTGCTTAGGGCTACATCAAGAGGAAACAAAACATAGAGATAGAACGTGAAACTACTTTATTGTGTCAAGTTTCAAGAAGCTAGCACAAACCGTGTTGGATTTAGAGTTCCAAATACATCTATCAATATAGGAGAAAACAGAGTGAAACCTAAAAATTCAAACTGTTACTGGAAACGAACGCTTCATCATAGAAGAACGAAATTTGGGGAACCAAGTCGCCTTAGTGTACTGATCATTACCTGAAAGTATCATCCAGTTTGCGTGAAAAAATATTTGCTGAGAATTCTGGAGATTCGTAATTTTGGGAAGCTTGGCAACCCCTTTCCATGAAAGTGTTTCTCGCCAGTCACTGCTTAGGGTTACATCAAGAGGAAACAAAACATAGAGATAGAAGGTGAAACTACTTTATTGTGTCAAGTTTCAAGAAGCTAGCACAAACCGTGTTGGATTTAGAGTTCCAAATACATCTATCAATATAGGAGAAAACAGAGTGAAACCTAAAAATTCAAAGTGTTACTGGAAACGAACGCTTCAACATAGAAGAACGAAATTTGGGGAACCAAGTCACCTTAGTGTAGTGATCATTACCTGAAAGTATCATCCAGTTTGGGTGAAAAAATATTTGCTGAGATTTCTGGAGATTCATCATTTTGGGAAGCCTGGCAACCCCTTTCCATGAAAGTGTTTCTTGCCAGTCACTGCTTAGGGCTACATCAAGAGGAAACAAAACATAGAGATAGAACGTGAAACTACTTTATTGTGTCAAGTTTCAAGAAGCTAGCACAAACCGTGTTGGATTTAGAGTTCCAAATACATCTATCAATATAGGAGAAAACAGAGTGAAACCTAAAAATTCAAACTGTTACTGGAAACGAACGCTTCAACATAGAAGAACGAAATTTGGGGAACCAAGTCACCTTAGTGTAGTGATCATTACCTGAAAGTATCATCCAGTTTGGGTGAAAAAATATTTGCTGAGATTTCTGGAGATTCGTCATTTTGGGAAGCCTGGCAACCCCTTTCCATGAAAGTGTTTCTCGCCAGTCACTGCTTAGGGCTACATCAAGAGGAAACAAAACATAGAGATATAACGTGAAACTACTTTATTGTTTCAAGTTTCAAGAAGCTAGCAGAAACAGTGTTGGATTTAGAGTTCCAAATACATCTATCAATATAGGAGAAAACAGAGTGAAACCTAAAAAATCAAACTGTTACTGGAAACGAACGCTTCAACATACAAGAATGAAATCTGGGGAACCAAGTCGCCTTAGTGTACTGCTCATTACCTGAAAGTATCATCCATTTTGGGTGAAAAAATATTTGCTGAGATTTCTGGAGATTCATAATTTTGGGAAGCCTGGCAACCCCTTTCCATGAAAGTGTTTCTCGCCAGTCACTGCTTAGGGCTACATCAAGAGGAAACAAAACATAGAGATAGAACGTGAAACTACTTTGTTGTGTCAAGTTTCAAGAAGCTAGCACAAACCGTGTTGGATTTAGAGTTCCAAATACATCTATCCATATAGGAGAAAACAGAGTGAAACCTAAAAATTCAAACTGTTACTGGAAACGAACACTTCATCATAGAAGAACGAAATTTGGGGAACCAAGTCGCCTTAGTGTACTGATCATTACCTGAAAGTATCATCCAGTTTGGGTGAAAAAATATTTGCTGAGATTTCTGGAGATTCGTAATTTTGGGAAGCGTGGCAACCCCTTTCCATGAAAGTGTTTCTCGCCAGTCACTGCTTAGGGCTACATCATCAGAAAAAAAAACATAGAGATAGAACGTGAAAGTACTTTATTGTGTCAAGTTTCAAGAAGCTAGCACAAACCGTGTTGGATTTAGAGTTCCAAATACATCTATCAATATAGGAGAAAACAGAGTGAAACCTAAAAATTCAAACTGTTACTGGAAACGAACGCTTCAAAATAGAAGACCGAAATCTGGGGAACCAAGTCGCCTTAGTGTACTGATCATTACCAGAAAGTATCATCCAGTTTGGGTGAAAAAATATTTGCTGAGATTTCTGGAGATTCGTAATTTTGGGAAGCCTGGCAACCCCTTTCCATGAAAGTGTTTCTCGCCAGTCACTGCTTAGGGCTACATCAAGAGGAAACAAAACATAGAGATAGAACGTGAAACTACTTTATTGTGTCAAGTTTCAAGAAGCTAGCACAAACCGTGTTGGATTTAGAGTTCCAAATACATCTATCAATATAGGAGAAAACAGAGTGAAACCTAAAAATTCAAACTGTTACTGGAAACGAACGCTTCATCATAGAAGAACGAAATTTGGGGAACCAAGTCGCCTTAGTGTACTGATCATTACCTGAAAGTATCATCCAGTTTGCGTGAAAAAATATTTGCTGAGAATTCTGGAGATTCGTAATTTTGGGAAGCTTGGCAACCCCTTTCCATGAAAGTGTTTCTCGCCAGTCACTGCTTAGGGTTACATCAAGAGGAAACAAAACATAGAGATAGAAGGTGAAACTACTTTATTGTGTCAAGTTTCAAGAAGCTAGCACAAACCGTGTTGGATTTAGAGTTCCAAATACATCTATCAATATAGGAGAAAACAGAGTGAAACCTAAAAATTCAAAGTGTTACTGGAAACGAACGCTTCAACATAGAAGAACGAAATTTGGGGAACCAAGTCACCTTAGTGTAGTGATCATTACCTGAAAGTATCATCCAGTTTGGGTGAAAAAATATTTGCTGAGATTTCTGGAGATTCGTAATTTTGGGAAGCCTGGCAACCCCTTTCCATGAAAGTGTTTCTCGCCAGTCACTGCTTAGGGCTACATCAAGAGGAAACAAAACATAGAGATATAACGTGAAACTACTTTATTGTTTCAAGTTTCAAGAAGCTAGCTCAAACAGTGTTGGATTTAGAGTTCCAAATACATCTATCAATATAGGAGAAAACAGAGTGAAACCTAAAAAATCAAACTGTTACTGGAAACGAACGCTTCAACATACAAGAATGAAATCTGGGGAACCAAGTCGCCTTAGTGTACTGCTCATTACCTGAAAGTATCATCCATTTTGGGTGAAAAAATATTTGCTGAGATTTCTGGAGATTCATAATTTTGGGAAGCCTGGCAACCCCTTTCCATGAAAGGGTTTCTCGCCAGTCACTGCTTAGGGCTACATCAAGAGGAAACAAAACATAGAGATAGAACGTGAAACTACTTTATTGTGTCAAGTTTCAAGAAGCTAGCACAAACCGTGTTGGATTTAGAGTTCCAAATACATCTATCCATATAGGAGAAAACAGAGTGAAACCTAAAAATTCAAACTGTTACTGGAAACGAACACTTCATCATAGAAGAACGAAATTTGGGGAACCAAATCGCCTTAGTGTACTGATCATTACCTGAAAGTATCATCCAGTTTGGGTGAAAAAATATTTGCTGAGATTTCTGGAGATTCGTAATTTTGGGAAGCGTGGCAACCCCTTTCCATGAAAGTGTTTCTCGCCAGTCACTGCTTAGGGCTACATCATCAGAAAAAAAATATAGAGATAGAACGTGAAAGTACTTTATTGTGTCAAGTTTCAAGAAGCTAGCACAAACCGTGTTGGATTTAGAGTTCCAAATACATCTATCAATATAGGAGAAAACAGAGTGAAACCTAAAAATTCAAACTGTTACTGGAAACGAACGCTTCAAAATAGAAGACCGAAATCTGGGGAACCAAGTCGCCTTAGTGTACTGATCATTACCAGAAAGTATCATCCAGTTTGGGTGAAAAAATATTTGCTGAGATTTCTGGAGATTCGTAATTTTGGGAAGCCTGGCAACCCCTTTCCATGAAAGTGTTTCTCGCCAGTCACTGCTTAGGGCTACATCAAGAGGAAACAAAACATAGAGATAGAACGTGAAACTACTTTATTGTGTCAAGTTTCAAGAAGCTAGCACAAACCGTGTTGGATTTAGAGTTCCAAATACATCTATCAATATAGGAGAAAACAGAGTGAAACCTAAAAATTCAAACTGTTACTGGAAACGAACGCTTCATCATAGAAGAACGAAATTTGGGGAACCAAGTCGCCTTAGTGTACTGATCATTACCTGAAAGTATCATCCAGTTTGGGTGAAAAAATATTTGCTGAGAATTCTGGAGATTCGTAATTTTGGGAAGCTTGGCAACCCCTTTCCATGAAAGTGTTTCTCGCCAGTCACTGCTTAGGGCTACATCAAGAGGAAACAAAACATAGAGATAGAAGGTGAAACTACTTTATTGTGTCAAGTTTCAAGAAGCTAGCACAAACCGTGTTGGATTTAGAGTTCCAAATACATCTATCAATATAGGAGAAAACAGAGTGAAACCTAAAAATTCAAACTCTTACTGGAAACGAACGCTTCAACATAGAAGAACGAAATTTGGGGAACCAAGTCGCCTTAGTGTACTGATCATTACCAGAAAGTATCATCCTGTTTGGGTGAAAAAATATTTGCTGAGATTTCTGGAGATTCGTAATTTTGGGAAGCCCGGCAACCCCTTTCCATGAAAGTGTTTCTCGCCAGTCACTGCTTAGGGCTACATCAAGAGGAAACAAAACATAGAGATAGAACGTGAAACTACTTTATTGTGTCAAGTTTCAAGAAGCTAGCACAAACTGTGTTGGATTTAGAGTTCCAAATACATCTATCAATATAGGAGAAAACAGAGTGAAACCTAAAAATTCAAACTGTTACTGGAAACGAACGCTTCATCATAGAAGAACGAAATTTGGGGAACCAAGTCGCCTTAGTGTACTGATCATTACCTGAAAGTATCATCCAGTTTGCGTGAAAAAATATTTGCTGAGAATTCTGGAGATTCGTAATTTTGGGAAGCTTGGCAACCCCTTTCCATGAAAGTGTTTCTCGCCAGTCACTGCTTAGGGCTACATCAAGAGGAAACAAAACATAGAGATAGAAGGTGAAACTACTTTATTGTGTCAAGTTTCAAGAAGCTAGCACAAACCGTGTTGGATTTAGAGTTCCAAATACATCTATCAATATAGGAGAAAACAGAGTGAAACCTAAAAATTCAAACTGTTACTGGAAACGAACGCTTCAACATAGAAGAACGAAATTTGGGGAACCAAGTCACCTTAGTGTAGTGATCATTACCTGAAAGTATCATCCAGTTTGGGTGAAAAAATATTTGCTGAGATTTCTGGAGATTCGTAATTTTGGGAAGCCTGGCAACCCCTTTCCATGAAAGTGTTTCTCGCCAGTCACTGCTTAGGGCTACATCAAGAGGAAACAAAACATAGAGATATAACGTGAAACTACTTTATTGTTTCAAGTTTCAAGAAGCTAGCTCAAACAGTGTTGGATTTAGAGTTCCAAATACATCTATCAATATAGGAGAAAACAGAGTGAAACCTAAAAAATCAAACTGTTACTGGAAACGAACGCTTCAACATACAAGAATGAAATCTGGGGAACCAAGTCGCCTTAGTGTACTGCTCATTACCTGAAAGTATCATCCATTTTGGGTGAAAAAATATTTGCTGAGATTTCTGGAGATTCATAATTTTGGGAAGCCTGGCAACCCCTTTCCATGAAAGGGTTTCTCGCCAGTCACTGCTTAGGGCTACATCAAGAGGAAACAAAACATAGAGATAGAACGTGAAACTACTTTATTGTGTCAAGTTTCAAGAAGCTAGCACAAACCGTGTTGGATTTAGAGTTCCAAATACATCTATCCATATAGGAGAAAACAGAGTGAAACCTAAAAATTCAAACTGTTACTGGAAACGAACACTTCATCATAGAAAAACGAAATTTGGGGAACCAAATCGCCTTAGTGTACTGATCATTACCTGAAAGTATCATCCAGTTTGGGTGAAAAAATATTTGCTGAGATTTCTGGAGATTCGTAATTTTGGGAAGCGTGGCAACCCCTTTCCATGAAAGTGTTTCTCGCCAGTCACTGCTTAGGGCTACATCATCAGAAAAAAAACATAGAGATAGAACGTGAAAGTACTTTATTGTGTCAAGTTTCAAGAAGCTAGCACAAACCGTGTTGGATTTAGAGTTCCAAATACATCTATCAATATAGGAGAAAACAGAGTGAAACCTAAAAATTCAAACTGTTACTGGAAACGAACGCTGCAAAATAGAAGACCGAAATCTGGGGAACCAAGTCGCCTTAGTGTACTGATCATTACCAGAAAGTATCATCCAGTTTGGGTGAAAAAATATTTGCTGAGATTTCTGGAGATTCGTAATTTTGGGAAGCCTGGCAACCCCTTTCCATGAAAGTGTTTCTCGCCAGTCACTGCTTAGGGCTACATCAAGAGGAAACAAAACATGGAGATAGAACGTGAAACTACTTTATTGTGTCAAGTTTCAAGAAGCTAGCACAAACCGTGTTGGATTTAGAGTTCCAAATACATCTATCAATATAGGAGAAAACAGAGTGAAACCTAAAAATTCAAACTGTTACTGGAAACGAACGCTTCATCATAGAAGAACGAAATTTGGGGAACCAAGTCGCCTTAGTGTACTGATCATTACCTGAAAGTATCATCCAGTTTGGGTGAAAAAATATTTGCTGAGAATTCTGGAGATTCGTAATTTTGGGAAGCTTGGCAACCCCTTTCCATGAAAGTGTTTCTCGCCAGTCACTGCTTAGGGCTACATCAAGAGGAAACAAAACATAGAGATAGAAGGTGAAACTACTTTATTGTGTCAAGTTTCAAGAAGCTAGCACAAACCGTGTTGGATTTAGAGTTCCAAATACATCTATCAATATAGGAGAAAACAGAGTGAAACCTAAAAATTCAAACTGTTACTGGAAACGAACGCTTCAACATAGAAGAACGAAATTTGGGGAACCAAGTCGCCTTAGTGTACTGATCATTACCTGAAAGTATCATCCAGTTTGGGTGAAAAAATATTTGCTGAGATTTCTGTAGATTCGTAATTTTGGGAAACTTGGCAACCCCTTTCCATGAAAGTGTTTCTCGCCAGTCACTGCTTAGGGCTACAAAAAGAGGAAACAAAACATAGAGATAGAACGTGAAACTACTTTATTGTGTCACGTTTCAAGAAGCTAGCACAAACCGTGTTGGATTTAGAGTTCCAAATACATCTATCAATATAGGAGAAAACAGAGTGAAACCTAAAAATTCAAACTGTTACTGGAAACGAACGCTTCAACATAGAAGAACGAAATCTGGGGAACCAAGTCGCCTTAGTGTACTGATCATTACCTGAATGTATCATCCAGTTTGGGTGAAAAAATATTTGCTGATATTTCTGGAGATTCGTAATTTTGCAAAGCCTGGCAACCCCTTTCCATGTAAGTGTTTCTCGCCAGTCACTGCTTAGGGCTACATCAAGAGGAAACAAAACATAGAGATAGAAGGTGAAACTTCTTTATTGTGTCAAGTTTCAAGAAGCTAGCACAAAACCTGTTGGATTTAGAGTTCCAAATACATCTATCAATATAGGAGAAAACAGAGTGAAACCTAAAAATTCAAACTGTTACTGGAAACGAACGCTTCAACATAGAATAACGAAATTTGGGGAACCAAGTCGCCTTAGTGTACTGATCATTACCTGAAAGTATCATCCAGTTTGGGTGAAAAAATATTTGCTGAGATTTCTGTAGATTCGTAATTTTTGGAAGCTTGGCAACCCCTTTCCATGAAAGTGTTTCACGCCAGTCACTGCTTAGGGCTACATCAAGAGGAAACAAAACATAGAGATAGAACGTGAAACTACTTTATTGTGTCAAGTTTCAAGAAGCTAGCACAAACCGTGTTGGATTTAGAGTTCCAAATACATCTATCAATATAGGAGAAAACAGAGTGAAACCTAAAAATTCAAACTGTTACTGGAAACGAACGCTTCAACATAGAAGAACGAAATTTGGGGAACCAAGTCGCCTTAGTGTACTGATCATTACCTGAAAGTATCATCCAGTTTGGGAGAAAAAATATTTGCTGAGATTTCTGTAGATTCCTAATTTTGGGAAGCTTGGCAACCCCTTTCCATGAAAGTGTTCCTCGCCAGTCACTGCTTAGGGCTACAAAAAGAGGAAACAAAACATAGAGATAGAACGTGAAACTACTTTATTGTGTCAAGTTTCAAGAAGCTAGCACAAACCGTGTTGGATTTAGAGTTGCAAATACATCTATCAATATAGGAGAAAACAGAGTGAAACCTAAAAATTCAAACTGTTACTGGAAACGAACGCTTCAACATAGAAGAACGAAATCTGGGGAACCAAGTCGCCTTAGTGTACTGATCATTACCTGAAAGTATCATCCAGTTTGGGTGAAAAAATATTTGCTGAGATTTCTGGAGATTCGTCATTTTGGGAAGCCCGGCAACCCCTTTCCATGAAAGTGTTTCTCGCCAGTCACTGCTTAGGGCTACATCAAGAGGAAACAAAACATAGAGATAGAACCTGAAACTACTTTATTGTGTCAAGTTTCAAGAAGCTAGCACAAACCGTGTTGGATTTATAGTTCCAAATACATCTATCTATATAGGAGAAAACAGAGTGAAACCTAAAAATTCAAACTGTTACTGGAAACGAACGCTTCATCATAGAAGAACGAAATTTGGGGAACCAAGTCGCCTTAGTGTACTGATCATTACCTGAAAGTATCATCCAGTTTGGGTGAAAAAATATTTGCTGAGATTTCTGTAGATTCGTAATTTTGGGAAGCTTGGAAACCCCTTTCCATGAAAGTGTGTCTCGCCAGTCACTGCTTAGGGATACATCATCAGGAAACAAAACATAGAGATAGAACGTGAAACTACTTTATTGTGTCAAGTTTCAAGAAGCTAGCACAAACCGTGTTGGATTTAGAGTTCCAAATACATCTATCAATATAGGAGAAAACAGAGTGAAACCTAAAAATTCAAACTGTTACTGGAAACGAACGCTTCAACATAGAAGAACGAAATCTGGGGAACCAAGTCGCCTTAGTGTACTGATCATTACCTGAAAGTATCATCCAGTTTGGTTGAAAAAATATTTGCTGAGATTTCTGTAGATTCGTAATTTTGGGAAGCCTGGCAACCCCTTTCCATGAAAGTGTTCCTCTCCATTCACTGCTTAGGGCTACATCAAGAGGAAACAAAACATAGAGATAGAACGTGAAACTACTTTATTGTGTCAAGTTTCAAGAAGCTAGCACAAACCGTGTTGGATTTAGAGTTCCAAATACATCTATCTATATAGGAGAAAACAGAGTGAAACCTAAAAATTCAAACTGTTACTGGAAACGAACGCTTCAACATAGAAGAACGAAATCTGGGGAACCAAGTCGCCTTAGTGTACTGCTCATTAGCTGAAAGTATCATCCATTTTGCGTGAAAAAATATTTGCTGAGATTTCTGTAGATTCGTAATTTTGGGAAGCTTGGCAACCCCTTTCCATGAAAGTGTTTCTCGCCAGTCACTGCTTAGGGATACATCATCAGGAAACAAAACATAGAGATAGAATGTGAAACTACTTTATTGTGTCAAGTTTCAAGAAGCTAGCACAAACCGTGTTGGATTTATAGTTCCAAATACATCTATCTATATAGGAGAAAACAGAGTGAAACCTAAAAATTCAAACTGTTACTGGAAACGAACGCTTCATCATAGAAGAACGAAATTTGGGGAACCAAGTCGCCTTAGTGTACTGATCATTACTTGAAAGTATCATCCAGTTTGGGTGAAAAAATATTTGCTGAGATTTCTGTAGATTCGTAATTTTGGGAAGCTTGGAAACCCCTTTCCATGAAAGTGTTTCTCGCCAGTCACTGCTTAGGGATACATCATCAGGAAAAAAAACATAGAGATAGAACGTGAAACTACTTTATTGTGTCAAGTTTCAAGAAGCTAGCACAAACCGTGTTGGATTTAGAGTTCCAAATACATCTATCAATATAGGAGAAAACAGAGTGAAAGCTAAAAATTCAAACTGTTACTGGAAACGAACGCTTCAACATAGAAGAACGAAATCTGGGGAACCAAGTCGCCTTAGTGTACTGCTCATTACCTGAAAGTATCATCCATTTTGTGTGAAAAAATATTTGCTGAGATTTCTGGAGATTCGTAATTTTGGGAAGCCTGGCAACCCCTTTCCATGAAAGTGTTTCTCGCCAGTCACTGCTTAGGGCTACATCAAGAGGAAACAAAACATAGAGATAGAACGTGAAACTACTTTATTGTGTCAAGTTTCAAGAAGCTAGCACAAACCGTGTTGGATTTAGAGTTCCAAATACATCTATCAATATAGGAGAAAACAGAGTGAAACCTAAAAATTCAAACTGTTACTGGAAACGAACGCTTCAACATAGAATAACGAAATTTGGGGAACCAAGTCGCCTTAGTGTACTGATCATTACCTGAAAGTATCATCCAGTTTGGGTGAAAAAATATTTGCTGAGATTTCTGTAGATTCGTAATTTTTGGAAGCTTGGCAACCCCTTTCCATGAAAGTGTTTCACGCCAGTCACTGCTTAGGGCTACATCAAGAGGAAACAAAACATAGAGATAGAACGTGAAACTACTTTATTGTGTCAAGTTTCAAGAAGCTAGCACAAACCGTGTTGGATTTAGAGTTCCAAATACATCTATGAATATAGGAGAAAACAGAGTGAAACCTAAAAATTCAAACTGTTACTGGAAACGAACGCTTCAACATAGAAGAACGAAATTTGGGGAACCAAGTCGCCTTAGTGTACTGATCATTACCTGAAAGTATCATCCAGTTTGGGTGAAAAAATATTTGCTGAGATTTCTGTAGATTCCTAATTTTGGGAAGCTTGGCAACCCCTTTCCATGAAAGTGTTCCTCGCCAGTCACTGCTTAGGGCTACAAAAAGAGGAAACAAAACATAGAGATAGAACGTGAAACTACTTTATTGTGTCAAGTTTCAAGAAGCTAGCACAAACCGTGTTGGATTTAGAGTTCCAAATACATCTATGAATATAGGAGAAAACAGAGTGAAACCTAAAAATTCAAACTGTTACTGGAAACGAACGCTTCAACATACAAGAACGAAATCTGGGGAACCAAGTCGCCTTAGTGTACTGATCATTACCTGAAAGTATCATCCAGTTTGGGTGAAAAAATATTTGCTGAGATTTCTGGAGATTCGTCATTTTGAGAAGCCCGGCAACCCCTTTCCATGAAAGTGTTTCTCGCCAGTCACTGCTTAGGGCTACATCAAGAGGAAACAAAACATAGAGATAGAACGTGAAACTACTTTATTGTGTCAAGTTTCAAGAAGCTAGCACAAACCGTGTTGGATTTATAGTTCCAAATACATCTATCTATATAGGAGAAAACAGAGTGAAACCTAAAAATTCAAACTGTTACTGGAAACGAACGCTTCATCATAGAAGAACGAAATTTGGGGAACCAAGTCGCCTTAGTGTACTGATCATTACTTGAAAGTATCATCCAGTTTGGGTGAAAAAATATTTGCTGAGATTTCTGTAGATTCGTAATTTTGGGAAGCTTGGAAACCCCTTTCCATGAAAGTGTTTCTCGCCAGTCACTGCTTAGGGATACATCATCAGGAAAAAAAACATAGAGATAGAACGTGAAACTACTTTATTGTGTCAAGTTTCAAGAAGCTAGCACAAACCGTGTTGGATTTAGAGTTCCAAATACATCTATCAATATAGGAGAAAACAGAGTGAAAGCTAAAAATTCAAACTGTTACTGGAAACGAACGCTTCAACATAGAAGAACGAAATCTGGGGAACCAAGTCGCCTTAGTGTACTGCTCATTACCTGAAAGTATCATCCATTTTGGGTGAAAAAATATTTGCTGAGATTTCTGGAGATTCGTAATTTTGGGAAGCCTGGCAACCCCTTTCCATGAAAGTGTTTCTCGCCAGTCACTGCTTAGGGCTACATCAAGAGGAAACAAAACATAGAGATAGAACGTGAAACTACTTTATTGTGTCAAGTTTCAAGAAGCTAGCACAAACCGTGTTGGATTTAGAGTTCCAAATACATCTATCAATATAGGAGAAAACAGAGTGAAACCTAAAAATTCAAACTGTTACTGGAAACGAACGCTTCAACATAGAATAACGAAATTTGGGGAACCAAGTCGCCTTAGTGTACTGATCATTACCTGAAAGTATCATCCAGTTTGGGTGAAAAAATATTTGCTGAGATTTCTGTAGATTCGTAATTTTTGGAAGCTTGGCAACCCCTTTCCATGAAAGTGTTTCTCGCCAGTCACTGCTTAGGGCTACATCAAGAGGAAACAAAACATAGAGATAGAACGTGAAACTACTTTATTGTGTCAAGTTTCAAGAAGCTAGCACAAACCGTGTTGGATTTAGAGTTCCAAATACATCTATCAATATAGGAGAAAACAGAGTGAAACCTAAAAATTCAAACTGTTACTGGAAACGAACGCTTCAACATAGAAGAACGAAATTTGGGGAACCAAGTCGCCTTAGTGTACTGATCATTACCTGAAAGTATCATCCATTTTGGGTGAAAAAATATTTGCTGAGATTTCTGGAGATTCGTAATTTTGGGAAGCTTGGCAACCCCTTTCCATGAAAGTGTTTCTCGCCAGTCACTGCTTAGGGCTACATCAAGAGGAAACAAAACATAGATATAGAACGTGAAACTACTTTATTGTGTCAAGTTTCAAGAATCTAGCACAAACCGTGTTGGATTTAGAGTTCCAAATACATCTATGAATATAGGAGAAAACAGAGTGAAACCTAAAAATTCAAACTGTTACTGGAAACGAACGCTTCAACATAGAAGAACGAAATTTGGGGAACCAAGTCGCCTTAGTGTACTGATCATTACCTGAAAGTATCATCCAGTTTGGGAGAAAAAATATTTGCTGAGATTTCTGTAGATTCCTAATTTTGGGAAGCTTGGCAACCCCTTTCCATGAAAGTGTTCCTCGCCAGTCACTGCTTAGGGCTACAAAAAGAGGAAACAAAACATAGAGATAGAACGTGAAACTACTTTATTGTGTCAAGTTTCAAGAAGCTAGCACAAACCGTGTTGGATTTAGAGTTGCAAATACATCTATCAATATAGGAGAAAACAGAGTGAAACCTAAAAATTCAAACTGTTACTGGAAACGAACGCTTCAACATAGAAGAACGAAATCTGGGGAACCAAGTCGCCTTAGTGTACTGATCATTACCTGAAAGTATCATCCAGTTTGGGTGAAAAAATATTTGCTGAGATTTCTGGAGATTCGTCATTTTGGGAAGCCCGGCAACCCCTTTCCATGAAAGTGTTTCTCGCCAGTCACTGCTTAGGGCTACATCAAGAGGAAACAAAACATAGAGATAGAACGTGAAACTACTTTATTGTGTCAAGTTTCAAGAAGCTAGCACAAACCGTGTTGGATTTATAGTTCCAAATACATCTATCTATATAGGAGAAAACAGAGTGAAACCTAAAAATTCAAACTGTTACTGGAAACGAACGCTTCATCATAGAAGAACGAAATTTGGGGAACCAAGTCGCCTTAGTGTACTGATCATTACTTGAAAGTATCATCCAGTTTGGGTGAAAAAATATTTGCTGAGATTTCTGTAGATTCGTAATTTTGGGAAGCTTGGAAACCCCTTTCCATGAAAGTGTTTCTCGCCAGTCACTGCTTAGGGATACATCATCAGGAAAAAAAACATAGAGATAGAACGTGAAACTACTTTATTGTGTCAAGTTTCAAGAAGCTAGCACAAACCGTGTTGGATTTAGAGTTCCAAATACATCTATCAATATAGGAGAAAACAGAGTGAAAGCTAAAAATTCAAACTGTTACTGGAAACGAACGCTTCAACATAGAAGAACGAAATCTGGGGAACCAAGTCGCCTTAGTGTACTGCTCATTACCTGAAAGTATCATCCATTTTGTGTGAAAAAATATTTGCTGAGATTTCTGGAGATTCGTAATTTTGGGAAGCCTGGCAACCCCTTTCCATGAAAGTGTTTCTCGCCAGTCACTGCTTAGGGCTACATCAAGAGGAAACAAAACATAGAGATAGAACGTGAAACTACTTTATTGTGTCAAGTTTCAAGAAGCTAGCACAAACCGTGTTGGATTTAGAGTTCCAAATACATCTATCAATATAGGAGAAAACAGAGTGAAACCTAAAAATTCAAACTGTTACTGGAAACGAACGCTTCAACATAGAATAACGAAATTTGGGGAACCAAGTCGCCTTAGTGTACTGATCATTACCTGAAAGTATCATCCAGTTTGGGTGAAAAAATATTTGCTGAGATTTCTGTAGATTCGTAATTTTTGGAAGCTTGGCAACCCCTTTCCATGAAAGTGTTTCACGCCAGTCACTGCTTAGGGCTACATCAAGAGGAAACAAAACATAGAGATAGAACGTGAAACTACTTTATTGTGTCAAGTTTCAAGAAGCTAGCACAAACCGTGTTGGATTTAGAGTTCCAAATACATCTATGAATATAGGAGAAAACAGAGTGAAACCTAAAAATTCAAACTGTTACTGGAAACGAACGCTTCAACATAGAAGAACGAAATTTGGGGAACCAAGTCGCCTTAGTGTACTGATCATTACCTGAAAGTATCATCCAGTTTGGGTGAAAAAATATTTGCTGAGATTTCTGTAGATTCCTAATTTTGGGAAGCTTGGCAACCCCTTTCCATGAAAGTGTTCCTCGCCAGTCACTGCTTAGGGCTACAAAAAGAGGAAACAAAACATAGAGATAGAACGTGAAACTACTTTATTGTGTCAAGTTTCAAGAAGCTAGCACAAACCGTGTTGGATTTAGAGTTCCAAATACATCTATGAATATAGGAGAAAACAGAGTGAAACCTAAAAATTCAAACTGTTACTGGAAACGAACGCTTCAACATACAAGAACGAAATCTGGGGAACCAAGTCGCCTTAGTGTACTGATCATTACCTGAAAGTATCATCCAGTTTGGGTGAAAAAATATTTGCTGAGATTTCTGGAGATTCGTCATTTTGAGAAGCCCGGCAACCCCTTTCCATGAAAGTGTTTCTCGCCAGTCACTGCTTAGGGCTACATCAAGAGGAAACAAAACATAGAGATAGAACGTGAAACTACTTTATTGTGTCAAGTTTCAAGAAGCTAGCACAAACCGTGTTGGATTTATAGTTCCAAATACATCTATCTATATAGGAGAAAACAGAGTGAAACCTAAAAATTCAAACTGTTACTGGAAACGAACGCTTCATCATAGAAGAACGAAATTTGGGGAACCAAGTCGCCTTAGTGTACTGATCATTACTTGAAAGTATCATCCAGTTTGGGTGAAAAAATATTTGCTGAGATTTCTGTAGATTCGTAATTTTGGGAAGCTTGGAAACCCCTTTCCATGAAAGTGTTTCTCGCCAGTCACTGCTTAGGGATACATCATCAGGAAAAAAAACATAGAGATAGAACGTGAAACTACTTTATTGTGTCAAGTTTCAAGAAGCTAGCACAAACCGTGTTGGATTTAGAGTTCCAAATACATCTATCAATATAGGAGAAAACAGAGTGAAAGCTAAAAATTCAAACTGTTACTGGAAACGAACGCTTCAACATAGAAGAACGAAATCTGGGGAACCAAGTCGCCTTAGTGTACTGCTCATTACCTGAAAGTATCATCCATTTTGGGTGAAAAAATATTTGCTGAGATTTCTGGAGATTCGTAATTTTGGGAAGCCTGGCAACCCCTTTCCATGAAAGTGTTTCTCGCCAGTCACTGCTTAGGGCTACATCAAGAGGAAACAAAACATAGAGATAGAACGTGAAACTACTTTATTGTGTCAAGTTTCAAGAAGCTAGCACAAACCGTGTTGGATTTAGAGTTCCAAATACATCTATCAATATAGGAGAAAACAGAGTGAAACCTAAAAATTCAAACTGTTACTGGAAACGAACGCTTCAACATAGAAGAACGAAATTTGGGGAACCAAGTCGCCTTAGTGTACTGATCATTACCTGAAAGTATCATCCAGTTTGGGTGAAAAAATATTTGCTGAGATTTCTGGAGATTCGTAATTTTGCAAAGCCTGGCAACCCCTTTCCATGTAAGTGTTTCTCGCCAGTCACTGCTTAGGGCTACATCAAGAGGAAACAAAACATAGAGATAGAACGTGAAACTTCTTTATTGTGTCAAGTTTCAAGAAGCTAGCACAAAACGTGTTGGATTTAGAGTTCCAAATACATCTATCAATATAGGAGAAAACAGAGTGAAACCTAAAAATTCAAACTGTTACTGGAAACGAACGCTTCAACATAGAATAACGAAATTTGGGGAACCAAGTCGCCTTAGTGTACTGATCATTACCTGAATGTATCATCCAGTTTGGGTGAAAAAATATTTGCTGATATTTCTGGAGATTCGTAATTTTGCAAAGCCTGGCAACCCCTTTCCATGTAAGTGTTTCTCGCCAGTCACTGCTTAGGGCTACATCAAGAGGAAACAAAACATAGAGATAGAAGGTGAAACTTCTTTATTGTGTCAAGTTTCAAGAAGCTAGCACAAAACCTGTTGGATTTAGAGTTCCAAATACATCTATCAATATAGGAGAAAACAGAGTGAAACCTAAAAATTCAAACTGTTACTGGAAACGAACGCTTCAACATAGAATAACGAAATTTGGGGAACCAAGTCGCCTTAGTGTACTGATCATTACCTGAAAGTATCATCCAGTTTGGGTGAAAAAATATTTGCTGAGATTTCTGTAGATTCGTAATTTTTGGAAGCTTGGCAACCCCTTTCCATGAAAGTGTTTCACGCCAGTCACTGCTTAGGGCTACATCAAGAGGAAACAAAACATAGAGATAGAACGTGAAACTACTTTATTGTGTCAAGTTTCAAGAAGCTAGCACAAACCGTGTTGGATTTAGAGTTCCAAATACATCTATCAATATAGGAGAAAACAGAGTGAAACCTAAAAATTCAAACTGTTACTGCAAACGAACGCTTCAACATAGAAGAACGAAATTTGGGGAACCAAGTCGCCTTAGTGTACTGATCATTACCTGAAAGTATCATCCAGTTTGGGAGAAAAAATATTTGCTGAGATTTCTGTAGATTCCTAATTTTGGGAAGCTTGGCAACCCCTTTCCATGAAAGTGTTCCTCGCCAGTCACTGCTTAGGGCTACAAAAAGAGGAAACAAAACATAGAGATAGAACGTGAAACTACTTTATTGTGTCAAGTTTCAAGAAGCTAGCACAAACCGTGTTGGATTTAGAGTTGCAAATACATCTATCAATATAGGAGAAAACAGAGTGAAACCTAAAAATTCAAACTGTTACTGGAAACGAACGCTTCAACATAGAAGAACGAAATCTGGGGAACCAAGTCGCCTTAGTGTACTGATCATTACCTGAAAGTATCATCCAGTTTGGGTGAAAAAATATTTGCTGAGATTTCTGGAGATTCGTCATTTTGGGAAGCCCGGCAACCCCTTTCCATGAAAGTGTTTCTCGCCAGTCACTGCTTAGGGCTACATCAAGAGGAAACAAAACATAGAGATAGAACCTGAAACTACTTTATTGTGTCAAGTTTCAAGAAGCTAGCACAAACCGTGTTGGATTTATAGTTCCAAATACATCTATCTATATAGGAGAAAACAGAGTGAAACCTAAAAATTCAAACTGTTACTGGAAACGAACGCTTCATCATAGAAGAACGAAATTTGGGGAACCAAGTCGCCTTAGTGTACTGATCATTACCTGAAAGTATCATCCAGTTTGGGTGAAAAAATATTTGCTGAGATTTCTGTAGATTCGTAATTTTGGGAAGCTTGGAAACCCCTTTCCATGAAAGTGTGTCTCGCCAGTCACTGCTTAGGGATACATCATCAGGAAACAAAACATAGAGATAGAACGTGAAACTACTTTATTGTGTCAAGTTTCAAGAAGCTAGCACAAACCGTGTTGGATTTAGAGTTCCAAATACATCTATCAATATAGGAGAAAACAGAGTGAAAGCTAAAAATTCAAACTGTTACTGGAAACGAACGCTTCAACATAGAAGAACAAAATCTGGGGAACCAAGTCGCCTTAGTGTACTGCTCATTACCTGAAAGTATCATCCATTTTGGGTGAAAAAATATTTGCTGAGATTTCTGGAGATTCGTAATTTTGGGAAGCCTGGCAACCCCTTTCCATGAAAGTGTTTCTCGCCAGACACTGCTTAGGGCTACATCAAGAGGAAACAAAACATAGAGATAGAACGTGAAACTACTTTATTGTGTCAAGTTTCAAGAAGCTAGCACAAACCGTGTTGGATTTAGAGTTCCAAATACATCTATCAATATAGGAGAAAACAGAGTGAAACCTAAAAATTCAAACTGTTACTGGAAACGAACGCTTCAACATAGAATAACGAAATTTGGGGAACCAAGTCGCCTTAGTGTACTGATCATTACCTGAAAGTATCATCCAGTTTGGGTGAAAAAATATTTGCTGAGATTTCTGTAGATTCGTAATTTTTGGAAGCTTGGCAACCCCTTTCCATGAAAGTGTTTCTCGCCAGTCACTGCTTAGGGATACATCAAGAGGAAACAAAACATAGAGATAGAACGTGAAACTACTTTATTGTGTCAAGTTTCAAGAAGCTAGCACAAACCGTGTTGGATTTAGAGTTCCAAATACATCTATGAATATAGGAGAAAACAGAGTGAAACCTAAAAATTCAAACTGTTACTGGAAACGAACGCTTCAACATAGAAGAACGAAATTTGGGGAACCAAGTCGCCTTAGTGTACTGATCATTACCTGAAAGTATCATCCAGTTTGGGTGAAAAAATATTTGCTGAGATTTCTGTAGATTCCTAATTTTGGGAAGCTTGGCAACCCCTTTCCATGAAAGTGTTCCTCGCCAGTCACTGCTTAGGGCTACAAAAAGAGGAAACAAAACATAGAGATAGAACGTGAAACTACTTTATTGTGTCAAGTTTCAAGAAGCTAGCACAAACCGTGTTGGATTTAGAGTTCCAAATACATCTATGAATATAGGAGAAAACAGAGTGAAACCTAAAAATTCAAACTGCTACTGGAAACGAACGCTTCAACATACAAGAACGAAATCTGGGGAACCAAGTCGCCTTAGTGTACTGATCATTACCTGAAAGTATCATCCAGTTTGGGTGAAAAAATATTTGCTGAGATTTCTGGAGATTCGTCATTTTGGGAAGCCCGGCAACCCCTTTCCATGAAAGTGTTTCTCGCCAGTCACTGCTTAGGGCTACATCAAGAGGAAACAAAACATAGAGATAGAACGTGAAACTACTTTATTGTGTCAAGTTTCAAGAAGCTAGCACAAACCGTGTTGGATTTATAGTTCCAAATACATCTATCTATATAGGAGAAAACAGAGTGAAACCTAAAAATTCAAACTGTTACTGGAAACGAACGCTTCATCATAGAAGAACGAAATTTGGGGAACCAAGTCGCCTTAGTGTACTGATCATTACTTGAAAGTATCATCCAGTTTGGGTGAAAAAATATTTGCTGAGATTTCTGTAGATTCGTAATTTTGGGAAGCTTGGAAACCCCTTTCCATGAAAGTGTTTCTCGCCAGTCACTGCTTAGGGATACATCATCAGGAAACAAAACATAGAGATAGAACGTGAAACTACTTTATTGTGTCAAGTTTCAAGAAGCTAGCACAAACCGTGTTGGATTTAGAGTTCCAAATACATCTATCAATATAGGAGAAAACAGAGTGAAAGCTAAAAATTCAAACTGTTACTGGAAACGAACGCTTCAACATAGAAGAACGAAATCTGGGGAACCAAGTCGCCTTAGTGTACTGCTCATTACCTGAAAGTATCATCCATTTTGGGTGAAAAAATATTTGCTGAGATTTCTGGAGATTCGTAATTTTGGGAAGCCTGGCAACCCCTTTCCATGAAAGTGTTTCTCGCCAGTCACTGCTTAGGGCTACATCAAGAGGAAACAAAACATAGAGATAGAACGTGAAACTACTTTATTGTGTCAAGTTTCAAGAAGCTAGCACAAACCGTGTTGGATTTAGAGTTCCAAATACATCTATCAATATAGGAGAAAACAGAGTGAAACCTAAAAATTCAAACTGTTACTGGAAACGAACGCTTCAACATACAAGAACGAAATTTGGGGAACCAAGTCGCCTTAGTGTACTGATCATTACCTGAAAGTATCATCCAGTTTGGGTGAAAAAATATTTGCTGAGATTTCTGGAGATTCGTAATTTTGCAAAGCCTGGCAACCCCTTTCCATTGAAGTGTTTCTCGCCAGTCACTGCTTAGGGCTACATCAAGAGGAAACAAAACATAGAGATAGAACGTGAAACTACTTTATTGTGTCAAGTTTCAAGAAGCTAGCACAAAACGTGTTGGATTTAGAGTTCCAAATACATCTATCAATATAGGAGAAAACAGAGTGAAACCTAAAATTTCAAACTGTTACTGGAAACGAACGCTTCAACATAGAAGAACGAAATTTGGGGAACCAAGTCGCCTTAGTGTACTGATCATTACCTGAAAGTATCATCCAGTTTGGGTGAAAAAATATTTGCTGAGATTTCTGTAGATTCGTAATTTTTGGAAGCTTGGCAACCCATTTCCATAAAAGTGTTTCTCGCCAGTCACTGCTTAGGGCTACATCAAGAGGAAACAAAACATAGAGATAGAACGTGAAACTACTTTATTGTGTCAGGTTTCAAGAAGCTAGCACAAACCGTGTTGGATTTAGAGTTCCAAATACATCTATCAATATAGGAGAAAACAGAGTGAAACCTAAAAATTCAAACTGTTACTGGAAACGAACGCTTCAACATAGAAGAACGAAATTTGGGGAACCAAGTCGCCTTAGTGTACTGATCATTACCTGAAAGTATCATCCAGTTTGGGTGAAAAAATATTTGCTGAGATTTCTGTAGATTCCTAATTTTGGGAAGCTTGGCAACCCCTTTCCATGAAAGTGTTCCTCGCCAGTCACTGCTTAGGGCTACAAAAAGAGGAAACAAAACATAGAGATAGAACGTGAAACTACTTTATTGTGTCAAGTTTCAAGAAGCTAGCACAAACCGTGTTGGATTTAGAGTTGCAAATACATCTATCAATATAGGAGAAAACAGAGTGAAACCTAAAAATTCAAACTGTTACTGGAAACGAACGCTTCAACATAGAAGAACGAAATCTGGGGAACCAAGTCGCCTTAGTGTACTGATAATTACCTGAAAGTATCATCCAGTTTGGGTGAAAAAATATTTGCTGAGATTTCTGGAGATTCGTCATTTTGGGAAGCCTGGCAACCCCTTTCCATGAAAGTGTTTCTCGCCAGTCACTGCTTAGGGCTACATCAAGAGGAAACAAAACATAGAGATAGAATGTGAAACTACTTTATTGTGTCAAGTTTCAAGAAGCTAGCACAAACCGTGTTGGATTTAGAGTTCCAAATACATCTATGAATATAGGAGAAAACAGAGTGAAACGTAAAAATTCAAACTGTTACTGGAAACGAACGCTTCAACATAGAAGAACGAAATCTGGGGAACCAAGTCGCCTTAGTGTACTGATCATTACCTGAAAGTATCATCCAGTTTGGGTGAAAAAATATTTGCTGAGATTTCTGGAGATTCGTCATTTTGGGAAGCCCGGCAACCCCTTTCCATGAAAGTGTTTCTCGCCAGTCACTGCTTAGGGCTACATCAAGAGGAAACAAAACATAGAGATAGAACGTGAAACTACTTTATTGTGTCAAGTTTCAAGAAGCTAGCACAAACCGTGTTGGATTTATAGTTCCAAATACATCTATCTATATAGGAGAAAACAGAGTGAAACCTAAAAATTCAAACTGTTACTGGAAACGAACGCTTCAACATAGAAGAACAAAATCTGGGGAACCAAGTCGCCTTAGTGTACTGATCATTACCTGAAAGTATCATCCATTTTGGGTGAAAAAATATTTGCTGAGATTTCTGGAGATTCGTAATTTTGGGAAGCCTGGCAACCCCTTTCCATGAAAGTGTTTCTCGCCAGTCACTGCTTAGGGCTACATCAAGAGGAAACAAAACATAGAGATAGAACCTGAAACTACTTTATTGTGTCAAGTTTCAAGAAGCTAGCACAAACCGTGTTGGATTTATAGTTCCAAATACATCTATCTATATAGGAGAAAACAAAGTGAAACCTAAAAATTCAAACTGTTACTGGAAACGAACGCTTCATCATAGAAGAACGAAATTTGGGGAACCAAGTCGCCTTAGTGTACTGATCATTACCTGAAAGTATCATCCAGTTTGGGTGAAAAAATATTTGCTGAGATTTCTGTAGATTCGTAATTTTGGGAAGCTTGGAAACCCCTTTCCATGAAAGTGTTTCTCGCCAGTCACTGCTTAGGGATACATCATCAGGAAACAAAACATAGAGATAGAACGTGAAACTACTTTATTGTGTCAAGTTTCAAGAAGCTAGCACAAACCGTGTTGGATTTAGAGTTCCAAATACATCTATCAATATAGGAGAAAACAGAGTGAAAGCTAAAAATTCAAACTGTTACTGGAAACGAACGCTTCAACATAGAAGAACAAAATCTGGGGAACCAAGTCGCCTTAGTGTACTGCTCATTACCTGAAAGTATCATCCATTTTGGGTGAAAAAATATTTGCTGAGATTTCTGGAGATTCGTAATTTTGGGAAGCCTGGCAACCCCTTTCCATGAAAGGGTTTCTCGCCAGACACTGCTTAGTGCTACATCAAGAGGAAACAAAACATAGAGATAGAACGTGAAACTACTTTATTGTGTCAAGTTTCAAGAAGCTAGCACAAACCGTGTTGGATTTAGAGTTCCAAATACATCTATCAATATAGGAGAAAACAGAGTGAAACCTAAAAATTCAAACTGTTACTGGAAACGAACGCTTCAACATAGAATAACGAAATTTGGGGAACCAAGTCGCCTTAGTGTACTGATCATTACCTGAAAGTATCATCCAGTTTGGGAGAAAAAATATTTGCTGAGATTTCTGTAGATTCCTAATTTTGGGAAGCTTGGCAACCCCTTTCCATGAAAGTGTTCCTCGCCAGTCACTGCTTAGGGCTACAAAAAGAGGAAACAAAACATAGAGATAGAACGTGAAACTACTTTATTGTGTCAAGTTTCAAGAAGCTAGCACAAACCGTGTTGGATTTAGAGTTGCAAATACATCTATCAATATAGGAGAAAACAGAGTGAAACCTAAAAATTCAAACTGTTACTGGAAACGAACGCTTCAACATAGAAGAACGAAATCTGGGGAACCAAGTCGCCTTAGTGTACTGATAATTACCTGAAAGTATCATCCAGTTTGGGTGAAAAAATATTTGCTGAGATTTCTGGAGATTCGTCATTTTGGGAAGCCTGGCAACCCCTTTCCATGAAAGTGTTTCTCGCCAGTCACTGCTTAGGGCTACATCAAGAGGAAACAAAACATAGAGATAGAACGTGAAACTACTTTATTGTGTCAAGTTTCAAGAAGCTAGCACAAACCGTGTTGGATTTAGAGTTCCAAATACATCTATCAATATAGGAGAAAACAGAGTGAAAGCTAAAAATTCAAACTGTTACTGGAAACGAACGCTTCAACATAGAAGAACAAAATCTGGGGAACCAAGTCGCCTTAGTGTACTGCTCATTACCTGAAAGTATCATCCATTTTGGGTGAAAAAATATTTGCTGAGATTTCTGGAGATTCGTAATTTTGGGAAGCCTGGCAACCCCTTTCCATGAAAGGGTTTCTCGCCAGACACTGCTTAGTGCTACATCAAGAGGAAACAAAACATAGAGATAGAACGTGAAACTACTTTATTGTGTCAAGTTTCAAGAAGCTAGCACAAACCGTGTTGGATTTAGAGTTCCAAATACATCTATCAATATAGGAGAAAACAGAGTGAAACCTAAAAATTCAAACTGTTACTGGAAACGAACGCTTCAACATAGAATAACGAAATTTGGGGAACCAAGTCGCCTTAGTGTACTGATCATTACCTGAAAGTATCATCCATTTTGGGTGAAAAAATATTTGCTGAGATTTCTGTAGATTCGTAATTTTTGGAAGCTTGGCAACCCCTTTCCATGAAAGTGTTTCTCGCCAGTCACTGCTTAGGGATACATCAAGAGGAAACAAAACATAGAGATAGAACGTGAAACTACTTTATTGTGTCAAGTTTCAAGAAGCTAGCACAAACCGTGTTGGATTTAGAGTTCCAAATACATCTATGAATATAGGAGAAAACAGAGTGAAACCTAAAAATTCAAACTGTTACTGGAAACGAACGCTTCAACATAGAAGAACGAAATTTGGGGAACCAAGTCGACTTAGTGTACTGATCATTACCTGAAAGTATCATCCAGTTTGGGTGAAAAAATATTTGCTGAGATTTCTGTAGATTCCTAATTTTGGGAAGCTTGGCAACCCCTTTCCATGAAAGTGTTCCTCGCCAGTCACTGCTTAGGGCTACAAAAAGAGGAAACAAAACATAGAGATAGAACGTGAAACTACTTTATTGTGTCAAGTTTCAAGAAGCTAGCACAAACCGTGTTGGATTTAGAGTTCCAAATACATCTATGAATATAGGAGAAAACAGAGTGAAACCTAAAAATTCAAACTGCTACTGGAAACGAACGCTTCAACATACAAGAACGAAATCTGGGGAACCAAGTCGCCTTAGTGTACTGATCATTACCTGAAAGTATCATCCAGTTTGGGTGAAAAAATATTTGCTGAGATTTCTGGAGATTCGTCATTTTGGGAAGCCCGGCAACCCCTTTCCATGAAAGTGTTTCTCGCCAGTCACTGCTTAGGGCTACATCAAGAGGAAACAAAACGTAGAGATAGAACGTGAAACTACTTTATTGTGTCAAGTTTCAAGAAGCTAGCACAAACCGTGTTGGATTTATAGTTCCAAATACATCTATCTATATAGGAGAAAACAGAGTGAAACCTAAAAATTCAAACTGTTACTGGAAACGAACGCTTCATCATAGAAGAACGAAATTTGGGGAACCAAGTCGCCTTAGTGTACTGATCATTACTTGAAAGTATCATCCAGTTTGGGTGAAAAAATATTTGCTGAGATTTCTGTAGATTCGTAATTTTGGGAAGCTTGGAAACCCCTTTCCATGAAAGTGTTTCTCGCCAGTCACTGCTTAGGGATACATCATCAGGAAACAAAACATAGAGATAGAACGTGAAACTACTTTATTGTGTCAAGTTTCAAGAAGCTAGCACAAACCGTGTTGGATTTAGAGTTCCAAATACATCTATCAATATAGGAGAAAACAGAGTGAAAGCTAAAAATTCAAACTGTTACTGGAAACGAACGCTTCAACATAGAAGAACGAAATCTGGGGAACCAAGTCGCCTTAGTGTACTGCTCATTACCTGAAAGTATCATCCATTTTGGGTGAAAAAATATTTGCTGAGATTTCTGGAGATTCGTAATTTTGGGAAGCCTGGCAACCCCTTTCCATGAAAGTGTTTCTCGCCAGTCACTGCTTAGGGCTACATCAAGAGGAAACAAAACATAGAGATAGAACGTGAAACTACTTTATTGTGTCAAGTTTCAAGAAGCTAGCACAAACCGTGTTGGATTTAGAGTTCCAAATACATCTATCAATATAGGAGAAAAAAGAGTGAAACCTAAAAATTCAAACTGTTACTGGAAACGAACGCTTCAACATACAAGAACGAAATTTGGGGAACCAAGTCGCCTTAGTGTACTGATCATTACCTGAAAGTATCATCCAGTTTGGGTGAAAAAATATTTGCTGAGATTTCTGGAGATTCGTAATTTTGCAAAGCCTGGCAACCCCTTTCCATGTAAGTGTTTCTCGCCAGTCACTGCTTAGGGCTACATCAAGAGGAAACAAAACATAGAGATAGAACGTGAAACTACTTTATTGTGTCAAGTTTCAAGAAGCTATCACAAAACGTGTTTTATTTAGAGTTCCAAATACAACTATCAATATAGGAGAAAACAGAGTGAAACCTAAAAATTCAAACTGTTACTGGAAACGAACGCTTCAACATAGAAGAACGAAATTTGGGGAACCAAGTCGCCTTAGTGTACTGATCATTACCTGAAAGTATCATCCAGTTTGGGTGAAAAAATATTTGCTGAGATTTCTGTAGATTCGTAATTTTTGGAAGCTTGGCAACCCCTTTCCATAAAAGTGTTTCTCGCCAGTCACTGCTTAGGGCTACATCAAGAGGAAACAAAACATAGAGATAGAACGTGAAACTACTTTATTGTGTCAAGTTTCAAGAAGCTAGCACAAACCGTGTTGGATTTAGAGTTCCAAATACATCTATCAATATAGGAGAAAACAGAGTGAAACCTAAAAATTCAAACTGTTACTGGAAACGAACGCTTCAACATAGAAGAACGAAATTTGGGGAACCAAGTCGCCTTAGTGTACTGATCATTACCTGAAAGTATCATCCAGTTTGGGAGAAAAAATATTTGCTGAGATTTCTGTAGATTCCTAATTTTGGGAAGCTTGGCAACCCCTTTCCATGAAAGTGTTCCTCGCCAGTCACTGCTTAGGGCTACAAAAAGAGGAAACAAAACATAGAGATAGAACGTGAAACTACTTTATTGTGTCAAGTTTCAAGAAGCTAGCACAAACCGTGTTGGATTTAGATTTGCAAATACATCTATCAATATAGGAGAAAACAGAGTGAAACCTAAAAATTCAAACTGTTACTGGAAACGAACGCTTCAACATAGAAGAACGAAATCTGGGGAACCAAGTCGCCTTAGTGTACTGATAATTACCTGAAAGTATCATCCAGTTTGGGTGAAAAAATATTTGCTGAGATTTCTGGAGATTCGTCATTTTGGGAAGCCTGGCAACCCCTTTCCATGAAAGTGTTTCTCGCCAGTCACTGCTTAGGGCTACATCAAGAGGAAACAAAACATAGAGATAGAATGTGAAACTACTTTATTGTGTCAAGTTTCAAGAAGCTAGCACAAACCGTGTTGGATTTAGAGTTCCAAATACATCTATGAATATAGGAGAAAACAGAGTGAAACGTAAAAATTCAAACTGTTACTGGAAACGAACGCTTCAACATAGAAGAACGAAATCTGGGGAACCAAGTCGCCTTAGTGTACTGATCATTACCTGAAAGTATCATCCAGTTTGGGTGAAAAAATATTTGCTGAGATTTCTGGAGATTCGTCATTTTGGGAAGCCCGGCAACCCCTTTCCATGAAAGTGTTTCTCGCCAGTCACTGCTTAGGGCTACATCAAGAGGAAACAAAACATAGAGATAGAACGTGAAACTACTTTATTGTGTCAAGTTTCAAGAAGCTAGCACAAACCGTGTTGGATTTATAGTTCCAAATACATCTATCTATATAGGAGAAAACAGAGTGAAACCTAAAAATTCAAACTGTTACTGGAAACGAACGCTTCAACATAGAAGAACAAAATCTGGGGAACCAAGTCGCCTTATTGTACTGATCATTACCTGAAAGTATCATCCATTTTGGGTGAAAAAATATTTGCTGAGATTTCTGGAGATTCGTAATTTTGGGAAGCCTGGCAACCCCTTTCCATGAAAGTGTTTCTCGCCAGTCACTGCTTAGGGCTACATCAAGAGGAAACAAAACATAGAGATAGAACGTGAAACTACTTTATTGTGTCAAGTTTCAAGAAGCTAGCACAAACCGTGTTGGATTTAGAGTTCCAAATACATCTATCAATATAGGAGAAAACAGAGTGAAACCTAAAAATTCAAACTGTTACTGGAAACGAACGCTTCAACATAGAAGAACGAAATTTGGGGAACCAAGTCGCCTTAGTGTACTGATCATTACCTGAAAGTATCATCCAGTTTGGGTGAAAAAATATTTGCTGAGATTTCTGTAGATTCGTAATTTTTGGAAGCTTGGCAACCCCTTTCCATGAAAGTGTTTCTCGCCAGTCACTGCTTAGGGCTACATCAAGAGGAAACAAAACATAGAGATAGAACGTGAAACTACTTTATTGTGTCAAGTTTCAAGAAGCTAGCACAAACCGTGTTGGATTTAGAGTTCCAAATACATCTATCAATATAGGAGAAAACAGAGTGAAACCTAAAAATTCAAACTGTTACTGGAAACGAACGCTTCAACATAGAAGAACGAAATTTGGGGAACCAAGTCGCCTTAGTGTACTGATCATTACCTGAAAGTATCATCCAGTTTGGGTGAAAAAATATTTGCTGAGATTTCTGTAGATTCGTAATTTTTGGAAGCTTGGCAACCCCTTTCCATGAAAGTGTTTCTCGCCAGTCACTGCTTAGGGCTACATCAAGAGGAAACAAAACATAGAGATAGAACGTGAAACTACTTTATTGTGTCAAGTTTCAAGAAGCTAGCACAAACCGTGTTGGATTTAGAGTTCCAAATACATCTATCAATATAGGAGAAAACAGAGTGAAACCTAAAAATTCAAACTGTTACTGGAAACGAACGCTTCAACATAGAAGAACGAAATTTGGGGAACCAAGTCGCCTTAGTGTACTGATCATTACCTGAAAGTATCATCCATTTTGGGTGAAAAAATATTTGCTGAGATTTCTGTAGATTCCTAATTTTGGGAAGCTTGGCAACCCCTTTCCATGAAAGTGTTTCTCGCCAGTCACTGCTTAGGGCTACAAAAAGAGGAAACAAAACATAGAGATAGAACGTGAAACTACTTTATTGTGTCAAGTTTCAAGAAGCTAGCACAAACCGTGTTGGATTTAGAGTTGCAAATACATCTATCAATATAGGAGAAAACAGAGTGAAACCTAAAAATTCAAACTGTTACTGGAAACGAACGCTTCAACGTAGAAGAACGAAATCTGGGGAACCAAGTCGCCTTAGTGTACTGATAATTACCTGAAAGTATCATCCAGTTTGGGTGAAAAAATATTTGCTGAGATTTCTGGAGATTCGTCATTTTGGGAAGCCTGGCAACCCCTTTCCATGAAAGTGTTTCTCGCCAGTCACTGCTTAGGGCTACATCAAGAGGAAACAAAACATAGAGATAGAATGTGAAACTACTTTATTGTGTCAAGTTTCAAGAAGCTAGCACAAACCGTGTTGGATTTAGAGTTCCAAATACATCTATGAATATAGGAGAAAACAGAGTGAAACCTAAAAATTCAAACTGTTACTGGAAACGAACGCTTCAACATAGAAGAACGAAATCTGGGGAACCAAGTTGCCTTAGTGTACTGATCATTACCTGAAAGTATCATCCAGTTTGGGTGAAAAAATATTTGCTGAGATTTCTGGAGATTCGTCATTTTGGGAAGCCCGGCAACCCCTTTCCATGAAAGTGTTTCTCGCCAGTCACTGCTTAGGGCTACATCAAGAGGAAACAAAACATAGAGATAGAACGTGAAACTACTTTATTGTGTCAAGTTTCAAGAAGCTAGCACAAACCGTGTTGGATTTATAGTTCCAAATACATCTATCTATATAGGAGAAAACAGAGTGAAACCTAAAAATTCAAACTGTTACTGGAAACGAACGCTTCAACATAGAAGGACAAAATCTGGGGAACCAAGTCGCCTTAGTGTACTGCTCATTACCTGAAAGTATCATCCATTTTGGGTAAAAAAATATTTGCTGAGATTTCTGGAGATTCGTAATTTTGGGAAGCCTGGCAACCCCTTTCCATGAAAGTGTTTCTCGCCAGTCACTGCTTAGGGCTACATCAAGAGGAAACAAAACATAGAGATAGAACGTGAAACTACTTTATTGTGTCAAGTTTCAAGAAGCTAGCACAAACCGTGTTGGATTTAGAGTTCCAAATACATCTATCAATATAGGAGAAAACAGAGTGAAACCTAAAAATTCAAACTGTTACTGGAAACGAACGCTTCAACATAGAAGAACGAAATTTGGGGAACCAAGTCGCCTTAGTGTACTGATCATTACCTGAAAGTATCATCCAGTTTGGGTGAAAAAATATTTGCTGAGATTTCTGTAGATTCCTAATTTTGGGAAGCTTGGCAACCCCTTTCCATGAAAGTGTTCCTCGCCAGTCACTGCTTAGGGCTACAAAAAGAGGAAACAAAACATAGAGATAGAACGTGAAACTACTTTATTGTGTCAAGTTTCAAGAAGCTAGCACAAACCGTGTTGGATTTAGAGTTCCAAATACATCTATGAATATAGGAGAAAACAGAGTGAAACCTAAAAATTCAAACTGCTACTGGAAACGAACGCTTCAACATACAAGAACGAAATCTGGGGAACCAAGTCACCTTAGTGTACTGATAATTACCTGAAAGTATCATCCAGTTTGGGTGAAAAAATATTTGCTGAGATTTCTGGAGATTCGTCATTTTGGGAAGCCTGGCAACCCCTTTCCATGAAAGTGTTTCTCGCCAGTCACTGCTTAGGGCTACATCAAGAGGAAACAAAACATAGAGATAGAACGTGAAACTACTTTATTGTGTCAAGTTTCAAGAAGCTAGCACAAACCGTGTTGGATTTAGAGTTCCAAATACATCTATGAATATAGGAGAAAACAGAGTGAAACCTAAAAATTCAAACTGTTACTGGAAACGAACGCTTCAACATAGAAGAACGAAATCTGGGGAACCAAGTCGCCTTAGTGTACTGATCATTACCTGAAAGTATCATCCAGTTTGGGTGAAAAAATATTTGCTGAGATTTCTGGAGATTCGTCATTTTGGGAAGCCCGGCAACCCCTTTCCATGAAAGTGTTTCTCGCCAGTCACTGCTTAGGGCTACATCAAGAGGAAACAAAACATAGAGATAGAACGTGAAACTACTTTATTGTGTCAAGTTTCAAGAAGCTAGCACAAACCGTGTTGGATTTATAGTTCCAAATACATCTATCTATATAGGAGAAAACAGAGTGAAACCTAAAAAT
Source organism: Spermophilus citellus (assembly GCF_964194105.1). Taxonomy (NCBI): domain Eukaryota; kingdom Metazoa; phylum Chordata; class Mammalia; order Rodentia; family Sciuridae; genus Spermophilus; species Spermophilus citellus. The sequence continues at coordinate 8,263,767 of NC_138194.1, forward strand.
TCAAACTGTTACTGGAAACGAACGCTTCATCATAGAAGAACGAAATTTGGGGAACCAAGTCGCCTTAGTGTACTGATCATTACCTGAAAGTATCATCCAGTTTGGGTGAAAAAATATTTGCTGAGATTTCTGGAGATTCGTAATTTTGGGAAGCTTGGAAACCCCTTTCCATGAAAGTGTTTCTCGCCAGTCACTGCTTAGGGCTACATCATCAGGAAACAAAACATAGAGATAGAACGTGAAACTACTTTATTGTGTCAAGTTTCAAGAAGCTAGCACAAACCGTGTTGGATTTAGAGTTCCAAATACATCTATCAATATAGGAGAAAACAGAGTGAAACCTAAAAATTCAAACTGTTACTGGAAACGAACGCTTCAACATAGAAGAACGAAATCTGGGGAACCAAGTCGCCTTAGTGTACTGCTCATTACCTGAAAGTATCATCCATTTTGGGTGAAAAAATATTTGCTGAGATTTCTGGAGATTCGTAATTTTGGGAAGCCTGGCAACCCCTTTCCATGAAAGTGTTTCTCGCCAGTCACTGCTTAGGGCTACATCAAGAGGAAACAAAACATAGAGATAGAACGTGAAACTACTTTATTGTGTCAAGTTTCAAGAAGCTAGCACAAACCGTGTTGGATTTAGAGTTCCAAATACATCTATCAATATAGGAGAAAACAGAGTGAAACCTAAAAATTCAAACTGTTACTGGAAACGAACGCTTCAACATAGAAGAACGAAATTTGGGGAACCACGTTGCCTTAGTGTACTGATCATTACCTGAAAGTATCATCCAGTTTGGGTGAAAAAATATTTGCTGAGATTTCTGGAGATTCGTAATTTTGCAAAGCCTGGCAACCCCTTTCCATGTAAGTGTTTCTCGCCAGTCACTGCTTAGGGCTACATCAAGAGGAAACAAAACATAGAGATAGAACGGGAAACTACTTTATTGTGTCAAGTTTCAAGAAGCTAGCACAAAACGTGTTGGATTTAGAGTTCCAAATACATCTATCAATATAGGAGAAAACAGAGTGAAACCTAAAAATTCAAACTGTTACTGGAAACGAACGCTTCAACATAGAAGAACGAAATTTGGGGAACCAAGTCGCCTTAGTGTACTGATCATTACCTGAAAGTATCATCCAGTTTGGGTGAAAAAATATTTGCTGAGATTTCTGTAGATTCGTAATTTTTGGAAGCTTGGCAACCCCTTTCCATGAAAGTGTTTCTCGCCAGTCACTGCTTAGGGCTACATCAAGAGGAAACAAAACATAGAGATAGAACGTGAAACTACTTTATTGTGTCAAGTTTCAAGAAGCTAGCACAAACCGTGTTGGATTTAGAGTTCCAAATACATCTATCAATATAGGAGAAAACAGAGTGAAACCTAAAAATTCAAACTGTTACTGGAAACGAACGCTTCAACATAGAAGAACAAAATTTGGGGAACCAAGTCGCCTTAGTGTACTGATCATTACCTGAAAGTATCATCCAGTTTGGGAGAAAAAATATTTGCTGAGATTTCTGTAGATTCCTAATTTTGGGAAGCTTGGCAACCCCTTTCCATGAAAGTGTTCCTCGCCAGTCACTGCTTAGGGCTACAAAAAGAGGAAACAAAACATAGAGATAGAACGTGAAACTACTTTATTGTGTCAAGTTTCAAGAAGCTAGCACAAACCGTGTTGGATTTAGAGTTGCAAATACATCTATCAATATAGGAGAAAACAGAGTGAAACTTAAAATTCAAACTGTTACTGGAAACGAACGCTTCAACATAGAAGAACGAAATCTGGGGAACCAATTCGCCTTAGTGTACTGATAATTACCTGAAAGTATCATCCAGTTTGGGTGAAAAAATATTTGCTGAGATTTCTGGAGATTCGTCATTTTGGGAAGCCTGGCAACCCCTTTCCATGAAAGTGTTTCTCGCCAGTCACTGCTTAGGGCTACATCAAGAGGAAACAAAACATAGAGATAGAATGTGAAACTACTTTATTGTGTCAAGTTTCAAGAAGCTAGCACAAACCGTGTTGGATTTAGAGTTCCAAATACATCTATGAATATAGGAGAAAACAGAGTGAAACCTAAAAATTCAAACTGTTACTGGAAACGAACGCTTCAACATAGAAGAACGAAATCTGGGGAACCAAGTCGCCTTAGTGTACTGATCATTACCTGAAAGTATCATCCAGTTTGGGTGAAAAAATATTTGCTGAGATTTCTGGAGATTCGTCATTTTGGGAAGCCCGGCAACCCCTTTCCATGAAAGTGTTTCTCGCCAGTCACTGCTTAGGGCTACATCAAGAGGAAACAAAACATAGAGATAGAACGTGAAACTACTTTATTGTGTCAAGTTTCAAGAAGCTAGCACAAACCGTGTTGGATTTATAGTTCCAAATACATCTATCTATATAGGAGAAAACAGAGTGAAACCTAAAAATTCAAACTGTTACTGGAAACGAACGCTTCAACATAGAAGAACAAAATTTGGGGAACCAAGTCGCCTTAGTGTACTGCTCATTACCTGAAAGTATCATCCATTTTGGGTGAAAAAATATTTGCTGAGATTTCTGGAGATTCGTAATTTTGGGAAGCCTGGCAACCCCTTTCCATGAAAGTGTTTCTCGCCAGTCACTGCTTAGGGATACATCAAGAGGAAACAAAACATAGAGATAGAACGTGAAACTACTTTATTGTGTCAAGTTTCAAGAAGCTAGCACAAACCGTGTTGGATTTAGAGTTCCAAATACATCTATCAATATAGGAGAAAACAGAGTGAAACCTAAAAATTCAAACTGTTACTGGAAACGAACGCTTCAACATAGAAGAACGAAATTTGGGGAACCAAGTCGCCTTAGTGTACTGATCATTACCTGAAAGTATCATCCAGTTTGGGTGAAAAAATATTTGCTGAGATTTCTGTAGATTCGTAATTTTTGGAAGCTTGGCAACCCCTTTCCATGAAAGTGTTTCTCGCCAGTCACTGCTTAGGGCTACATCAAGAGGAAACAAAACATAGAGATAGAACGTGAAACTACTTTATTGTGTCAAGTTTCAAGAAGCTAGCACAAACCGTGTTGGATTTAGAGTTCCAAATACATCTATGAATATAGGAGAAAACAGAGTGAAACCTAAAAATTCAAACTGTTACTGGAAACGAACGCTTCAACATAGAAGAACGAAATTTGGGGAACCAAGTCGCCTTAGTGTACTGATCATTACCTGAAAGTATCATCCAGTTTGGGTGAAAAAATATTTGCTGAGATTTCTGTAGATTCCTAATTTTGGGAAGCTTGGCAACCCCTTTCCATGAAAGTGTTCCTCGCCAGTCACTGCTTAGGGCTACAAAAAGAGGAAACAAAACATAGAGATAGAACGTGAAACTACTTTATTGTGTCAAGTTTCAAGAAGCTAGCACAAACCGTGTTGGATTTAGAGTTCCAAATACATCTATGAATATAGGAGAAAACAGAGTGAAACCTAAAAATTCAAACTGCTACTGGAAACGAACGCTTCAACATACAAGAACGAAATCTGGGGAACCAAGTCGCCTTAGTGTACTGATCATTACCTGAAAGTATCATCCAGTTTGGGTGAAAAAATATTTGCTGAGATTTCTGGAGATTCGTCATTTTGGGAAGCCCGGCAACCCCTTTCCATGACAGTGTTTCTCGCCAGTCACTGCTTAGGGCTACATCAAGAGGAAACAAAACAGAGAGATAGAACGTGAAACTACTTTATTGTGTCAAGTTTCAAGAAGCTAGCACAAACCGTGTTGGATTTAGAGTTCCAAATACATCTATCAATATAGGAGAAAACAGAGTGAAACCTAAAAATTCAAACTGTTACTGGAAACGAACGCTTCAACATACAAGAACGAAATTTGGGGAACCAAGTCGCCTTAGTGTACTGATCATTACCTGAAAGTATCATCCAGTTTGGGTGAAAAAATATTTGCTGAGATTTCTGGAGATTCGTAATTTTGCAAAGCCTGGCAACCCCTTTCCATTGAAGTGTTTCTCGCCTGTCACTGCTTAGGGCTACATCAAGAGGAAACAAAACATAGAGATAGAACGTGAAACTACTTTATTGTGTCAAGTTTCAAGAAGCTAGCACAAAACGTGTTGGATTTAGAGTTCCAAATACATCTATCAATATAGGAGAAAACAGAGTGAAACCTAAAATTTCAAACTGTTACTGGAAACGAACGCTTCAACATAGAAGAACGAAATTTGGGGAACCAAGTCGCCTTAGTGTACTGATCATTACCTGAAAGTATCATCCAGTTTGGGTGAAAAAATATTTGCTGAGATTTCTGTAGATTCGTAATTTTTGGAAGCTTGGCAACCCATTTCCATAAAAGTGTTTCTCGCCAGTCACTGCTTAGGGCTACATCAAGAGGAAACAAAACATAGAGATAGAACGTGAAACTACTTTATTGTGTCAGGTTTCAAGAAGCTAGCACAAACCGTGTTGGATTTAGAGTTCCAAATACATCTATCAATATAGGAGAAAACAGAGTGAAACCTAAAAATTCAAACTGTTACTGGAAACGAACGCTTCAACATAGAAGAACGAAATTTGGGGAACCAAGTCGCCTTAGTGTACTGATCATTACCTGAAAGTATCATCCAGTTTGGGTGAAAAAATATTTGCTGAGATTTCTGTAGATTCCTAATTTTGGGAAGCTTGGCAACCCCTTTCCATGAAAGTGTTCCTCGCCAGTCACTGCTTAGGGCTACAAAAAGAGGAAACAAAACATAGAGATAGAACGTGAAACTACTTTATTGTGTCAAGTTTCAAGAAGCTAGCACAAACCGTGTTGGATTTAGAGTTGCAAATACATCTATCAATATAGGAGAAAACAGAGTGAAACCTAAAAATTCAAACTGTTACTGGAAACGAACGCTTCAACATAGAAGAACGAAATCTGGGGAACCAAGTCGCCTTAGTGTACTGATAATTACCTGAAAGTATCATCCAGTTTGGGTGAAAAAATATTTGCTGAGATTTCTGGAGATTCGTCATTTTGGGAAGCCTGGCAACCCCTTTCCATGAAAGTGTTTCTCGCCAGTCACTGCTTAGGGCTACATCAAGAGGAAACAAAACATAGAGATAGAATGTGAAACTACTTTATTGTGTCAAGTTTCAAGAAGCTAGCACAAACCGTGTTGGATTTAGAGTTCCAAATACATCTATGAATATAGGAGAAAACAGAGTGAAACGTAAAAATTCAAACTGTTACTGGAAACGAACGCTTCAACATAGAAGAACGAAATCTGGGGAACCAAGTCGCCTTAGTGTACTGATCATTACCTGAAAGTATCATCCAGTTTGGGTGAAAAAATATTTGCTGAGATTTCTGGAGATTCGTCATTTTGGGAAGCCCGGCAACCCCTTTCCATGAAAGTGTTTCTCGCCAGTCACTGCTTAGGGCTACATCAAGAGGAAACAAAACATAGAGATAGAACGTGAAACTACTTTATTGTGTCAAGTTTCAAGAAGCTAGCACAAACCGTGTTGGATTTATAGTTCCAAATACATCTATCTATATAGGAGAAAACAGAGTGAAACCTAAAAATTCAAACTGTTACTGGAAACGAACGCTTCAACATAGAAGAACAAAATCTGGGGAACCAAGTCGCCTTAGTGTACTGATCATTACCTGAAAGTATCATCCATTTTGGGTGAAAAAATATTTGCTGAGATTTCTGGAGATTCGTAATTTTGGGAAGCCTGGCAACCCCTTTCCATGAAAGTGTTTCTCGCCAGTCACTGCTTAGGGCTACATCAAGAGGAAACAAAACATAGAGATAGAACCTGAAACTACTTTATTGTGTCAAGTTTCAAGAAGCTAGCACAAACCGTGTTGGATTTATAGTTCCAAATACATCTATCTATATAGGAGAAAACAAAGTGAAACCTAAAAATTCAAACTGTTACTGGAAACGAACGCTTCATCATAGAAGAACGAAATTTGGGGAACCAAGTCGCCTTAGTGTACTGATCATTACCTGAAAGTATCATCCAGTTTGGGTGAAAAAATATTTGCTGAGATTTCTGTAGATTCGTAATTTTGGGAAGCTTGGAAACCCCTTTCCATGAAAGTGTTTCTCGCCAGTCACTGCTTAGGGATACATCATCAGGAAACAAAACATAGAGATAGAACGTGAAACTACTTTATTGTGTCAAGTTTCAAGAAGCTAGCACAAACCGTGTTGGATTTAGAGTTCCAAATACATCTATCAATATAGGAGAAAACAGAGTGAAAGCTAAAAATTCAAACTGTTACTGGAAACGAACGCTTCAACATAGAAGAACAAAATCTGGGGAACCAAGTCGCCTTAGTGTACTGCTCATTACCTGAAAGTATCATCCATTTTGGGTGAAAAAATATTTGCTGAGATTTCTGGAGATTCGTAATTTTGGGAAGCCTGGCAACCCCTTTCCATGAAAGGGTTTCTCGCCAGACACTGCTTAGTGCTACATCAAGAGGAAACAAAACATAGAGATAGAACGTGAAACTACTTTATTGTGTCAAGTTTCAAGAAGCTAGCACAAACCGTGTTGGATTTAGAGTTCCAAATACATCTATCAATATAGGAGAAAACAGAGTGAAACCTAAAAATTCAAACTGTTACTGGAAACGAACGCTTCAACATAGAATAACGAAATTTGGGGAACCAAGTCGCCTTAGTGTACTGATCATTACCTGAAAGTATCATCCAGTTTGGGAGAAAAAATATTTGCTGAGATTTCTGTAGATTCCTAATTTTGGGAAGCTTGGCAACCCCTTTCCATGAAAGTGTTCCTCGCCAGTCACTGCTTAGGGCTACAAAAAGAGGAAACAAAACATAGAGATAGAACGTGAAACTACTTTATTGTGTCAAGTTTCAAGAAGCTAGCACAAACCGTGTTGGATTTAGAGTTGCAAATACATCTATCAATATAGGAGAAAACAGAGTGAAACCTAAAAATTCAAACTGTTACTGGAAACGAACGCTTCAACATAGAAGAACGAAATCTGGGGAACCAAGTCGCCTTAGTGTACTGATAATTACCTGAAAGTATCATCCAGTTTGGGTGAAAAAATATTTGCTGAGATTTCTGGAGATTCGTCATTTTGGGAAGCCTGGCAACCCCTTTCCATGAAAGTGTTTCTCGCCAGTCACTGCTTAGGGCTACATCAAGAGGAAACAAAACATAGAGATAGAACGTGAAACTACTTTATTGTGTCAAGTTTCAAGAAGCTAGCACAAACCGTGTTGGATTTAGAGTTCCAAATACATCTATCAATATAGGAGAAAACAGAGTGAAAGCTAAAAATTCAAACTGTTACTGGAAACGAACGCTTCAACATAGAAGAACAAAATCTGGGGAACCAAGTCGCCTTAGTGTACTGCTCATTACCTGAAAGTATCATCCATTTTGGGTGAAAAAATATTTGCTGAGATTTCTGGAGATTCGTAATTTTGGGAAGCCTGGCAACCCCTTTCCATGAAAGGGTTTCTCGCCAGACACTGCTTAGTGCTACATCAAGAGGAAACAAAACATAGAGATAGAACGTGAAACTACTTTATTGTGTCAAGTTTCAAGAAGCTAGCACAAACCGTGTTGGATTTAGAGTTCCAAATACATCTATCAATATAGGAGAAAACAGAGTGAAACCTAAAAATTCAAACTGTTACTGGAAACGAACGCTTCAACATAGAATAACGAAATTTGGGGAACCAAGTCGCCTTAGTGTACTGATCATTACCTGAAAGTATCATCCATTTTGGGTGAAAAAATATTTGCTGAGATTTCTGTAGATTCGTAATTTTTGGAAGCTTGGCAACCCCTTTCCATGAAAGTGTTTCTCGCCAGTCACTGCTTAGGGATACATCAAGAGGAAACAAAACATAGAGATAGAACGTGAAACTACTTTATTGTGTCAAGTTTCAAGAAGCTAGCACAAACCGTGTTGGATTTAGAGTTCCAAATACATCTATGAATATAGGAGAAAACAGAGTGAAACCTAAAAATTCAAACTGTTACTGGAAACGAACGCTTCAACATAGAAGAACGAAATTTGGGGAACCAAGTCGACTTAGTGTACTGATCATTACCTGAAAGTATCATCCAGTTTGGGTGAAAAAATATTTGCTGAGATTTCTGTAGATTCCTAATTTTGGGAAGCTTGGCAACCCCTTTCCATGAAAGTGTTCCTCGCCAGTCACTGCTTAGGGCTACAAAAAGAGGAAACAAAACATAGAGATAGAACGTGAAACTACTTTATTGTGTCAAGTTTCAAGAAGCTAGCACAAACCGTGTTGGATTTAGAGTTCCAAATACATCTATGAATATAGGAGAAAACAGAGTGAAACCTAAAAATTCAAACTGCTACTGGAAACGAACGCTTCAACATACAAGAACGAAATCTGGGGAACCAAGTCGCCTTAGTGTACTGATCATTACCTGAAAGTATCATCCAGTTTGGGTGAAAAAATATTTGCTGAGATTTCTGGAGATTCGTCATTTTGGGAAGCCCGGCAACCCCTTTCCATGAAAGTGTTTCTCGCCAGTCACTGCTTAGGGCTACATCAAGAGGAAACAAAACATAGAGATAGAACGTGAAACTACTTTATTGTGTCAAGTTTCAAGAAGCTAGCACAAACCGTGTTGGATTTATAGTTCCAAATACATCTATCTATATAGGAGAAAACAGAGTGAAACCTAAAAATTCAAACTGTTACTGGAAACGAACGCTTCATCATAGAAGAACGAAATTTGGGGAACCAAGTCGCCTTAGTGTACTGATCATTACTTGAAAGTATCATCCAGTTTGGGTGAAAAAATATTTGCTGAGATTTCTGTAGATTCGTAATTTTGGGAAGCTTGGAAACCCCTTTCCATGAAAGTGTTTCTCGCCAGTCACTGCTTAGGGATACATCATCAGGAAACAAAACATAGAGATAGAACGTGAAACTACTTTATTGTGTCAAGTTTCAAGAAGCTAGCACAAACCGTGTTGGATTTAGAGTTCCAAATACATCTATCAATATAGGAGAAAACAGAGTGAAAGCTAAAAATTCAAACTGTTACTGGAAACGAACGCTTCAACATAGAAGAACGAAATCTGGGGAACCAAGTCGCCTTAGTGTACTGCTCATTACCTGAAAGTATCATCCATTTTGGGTGAAAAAATATTTGCTGAGATTTCTGGAGATTCGTAATTTTGGGAAGCCTGGCAACCCCTTTCCATGAAAGTGTTTCTCGCCAGTCACTGCTTAGGGCTACATCAAGAGGAAACAAAACATAGAGATAGAACGTGAAACTACTTTATTGTGTCAAGTTTCAAGAAGCTAGCACAAACCGTGTTGGATTTAGAGTTCCAAATACATCTATCAATATAGGAGAAAACAGAGTGAAACCTAAAAATTCAAACTGTTACTGGAAACGAACGCTTCAACATACAAGAACGAAATTTGGGGAACCAAGTCGCCTTAGTGTACTGATCATTACCTGAAAGTATCATCCAGTTTGGGTGAAAAAATATTTGCTGAGATTTCTGGAGATTCGTAATTTTGCAAAGCCTGGCAACCCCTTTCCATGTAAGTGTTTCTCGCCAGTCACTGCTTAGGGCTACATCAAGAGGAAACAAAACATAGAGATAGAACGTGAAACTACTTTATTGTGTCAAGTTTCAAGAAGCTATCACAAAACGTGTTTTATTTAGAGTTCCAAATACAACTATCAATATAGGAGAAAACAGAGTGAAACCTAAAAATTCAAACTGTTACTGGAAACGAACGCTTCAACATAGAAGAACGAAATTTGGGGAACCAAGTCGCCTTAGTGTACTGATCATTACCTGAAAGTATCATCCAGTTTGGGTGAAAAAATATTTGCTGAGATTTCTGTAGATTCGTAATTTTTGGAAGCTTGGCAACCCCTTTCCATAAAAGTGTTTCTCGCCAGTCACTGCTTAGGGCTACATCAAGAGGAAACAAAACATAGAGATAGAACGTGAAACTACTTTATTGTGTCAAGTTTCAAGAAGCTAGCACAAACCGTGTTGGATTTAGAGTTCCAAATACATCTATCAATATAGGAGAAAACAGAGTGAAACCTAAAAATTCAAACTGTTACTGGAAACGAACGCTTCAACATAGAAGAACGAAATTTGGGGAACCAAGTCGCCTTAGTGTACTGATCATTACCTGAAAGTATCATCCAGTTTGGGAGAAAAAATATTTGCTGAGATTTCTGTAGATTCCTAATTTTGGGAAGCTTGGCAACCCCTTTCCATGAAAGTGTTCCTCGCCAGTCACTGCTTAGGGCTACAAAAAGAGGAAACAAAACATAGAGATAGAACGTGAAACTACTTTATTGTGTCAAGTTTCAAGAAGCTAGCACAAACCGTGTTGGATTTAGATTTGCAAATACATCTATCAATATAGGAGAAAACAGAGTGAAACCTAAAAATTCAAACTGTTACTGGAAACGAACGCTTCAACATAGAAGAACGAAATCTGGGGAACCAAGTCGCCTTAGTGTACTGATAATTACCTGAAAGTATCATCCAGTTTGGGTGAAAAAATATTTGCTGAGATTTCTGGAGATTCGTCATTTTGGGAAGCCTGGCAACCCCTTTCCATGAAAGTGTTTCTCGCCAGTCACTGCTTAGGGCTACATCAAGAGGAAACAAAACATAGAGATAGAATGTGAAACTACTTTATTGTGTCAAGTTTCAAGAAGCTAGCACAAACCGTGTTGGATTTAGAGTTCCAAATACATCTATGAATATAGGAGAAAACAGAGTGAAACGTAAAAATTCAAACTGTTACTGGAAACGAACGCTTCAACATAGAAGAACGAAATCTGGGGAACCAAGTCGCCTTAGTGTACTGATCATTACCTGAAAGTATCATCCAGTTTGGGTGAAAAAATATTTGCTGAGATTTCTGGAGATTCGTCATTTTGGGAAGCCCGGCAACCCCTTTCCATGAAAGTGTTTCTCGCCAGTCACTGCTTAGGGCTACATCAAGAGGAAACAAAACATAGAGATAGAACGTGAAACTACTTTATTGTGTCAAGTTTCAAGAAGCTAGCACAAACCGTGTTGGATTTATAGTTCCAAATACATCTATCTATATAGGAGAAAACAGAGTGAAACCTAAAAATTCAAACTGTTACTGGAAACGAACGCTTCAACATAGAAGAACAAAATCTGGGGAACCAAGTCGCCTTATTGTACTGATCATTACCTGAAAGTATCATCCATTTTGGGTGAAAAAATATTTGCTGAGATTTCTGGAGATTCGTAATTTTGGGAAGCCTGGCAACCCCTTTCCATGAAAGTGTTTCTCGCCAGTCACTGCTTAGGGCTACATCAAGAGGAAACAAAACATAGAGATAGAACGTGAAACTACTTTATTGTGTCAAGTTTCAAGAAGCTAGCACAAACCGTGTTGGATTTAGAGTTCCAAATACATCTATCAATATAGGAGAAAACAGAGTGAAACCTAAAAATTCAAACTGTTACTGGAAACGAACGCTTCAACATAGAAGAACGAAATTTGGGGAACCAAGTCGCCTTAGTGTACTGATCATTACCTGAAAGTATCATCCAGTTTGGGTGAAAAAATATTTGCTGAGATTTCTGTAGATTCGTAATTTTTGGAAGCTTGGCAACCCCTTTCCATGAAAGTGTTTCTCGCCAGTCACTGCTTAGGGCTACATCAAGAGGAAACAAAACATAGAGATAGAACGTGAAACTACTTTATTGTGTCAAGTTTCAAGAAGCTAGCACAAACCGTGTTGGATTTAGAGTTCCAAATACATCTATCAATATAGGAGAAAACAGAGTGAAACCTAAAAATTCAAACTGTTACTGGAAACGAACGCTTCAACATAGAAGAACGAAATTTGGGGAACCAAGTCGCCTTAGTGTACTGATCATTACCTGAAAGTATCATCCAGTTTGGGTGAAAAAATATTTGCTGAGATTTCTGTAGATTCGTAATTTTTGGAAGCTTGGCAACCCCTTTCCATGAAAGTGTTTCTCGCCAGTCACTGCTTAGGGCTACATCAAGAGGAAACAAAACATAGAGATAGAACGTGAAACTACTTTATTGTGTCAAGTTTCAAGAAGCTAGCACAAACCGTGTTGGATTTAGAGTTCCAAATACATCTATCAATATAGGAGAAAACAGAGTGAAACCTAAAAATTCAAACTGTTACTGGAAACGAACGCTTCAACATAGAAGAACGAAATTTGGGGAACCAAGTCGCCTTAGTGTACTGATCATTACCTGAAAGTATCATCCATTTTGGGTGAAAAAATATTTGCTGAGATTTCTGTAGATTCCTAATTTTGGGAAGCTTGGCAACCCCTTTCCATGAAAGTGTTTCTCGCCAGTCACTGCTTAGGGCTACAAAAAGAGGAAACAAAACATAGAGATAGAACGTGAAACTACTTTATTGTGTCAAGTTTCAAGAAGCTAGCACAAACCGTGTTGGATTTAGAGTTGCAAATACATCTATCAATATAGGAGAAAACAGAGTGAAACCTAAAAATTCAAACTGTTACTGGAAACGAACGCTTCAACGTAGAAGAACGAAATCTGGGGAACCAAGTCGCCTTAGTGTACTGATAATTACCTGAAAGTATCATCCAGTTTGGGTGAAAAAATATTTGCTGAGATTTCTGGAGATTCGTCATTTTGGGAAGCCTGGCAACCCCTTTCCATGAAAGTGTTTCTCGCCAGTCACTGCTTAGGGCTACATCAAGAGGAAACAAAACATAGAGATAGAATGTGAAACTACTTTATTGTGTCAAGTTTCAAGAAGCTAGCACAAACCGTGTTGGATTTAGAGTTCCAAATACATCTATGAATATAGGAGAAAACAGAGTGAAACCTAAAAATTCAAACTGTTACTGGAAACGAACGCTTCAACATAGAAGAACGAAATCTGGGGAACCAAGTTGCCTTAGTGTACTGATCATTACCTGAAAGTATCATCCAGTTTGGGTGAAAAAATATTTGCTGAGATTTCTGGAGATTCGTCATTTTGGGAAGCCCGGCAACCCCTTTCCATGAAAGTGTTTCTCGCCAGTCACTGCTTAGGGCTACATCAAGAGGAAACAAAACATAGAGATAGAACGTGAAACTACTTTATTGTGTCAAGTTTCAAGAAGCTAGCACAAACCGTGTTGGATTTATAGTTCCAAATACATCTATCTATATAGGAGAAAACAGAGTGAAACCTAAAAATTCAAACTGTTACTGGAAACGAACGCTTCAACATAGAAGGACAAAATCTGGGGAACCAAGTCGCCTTAGTGTACTGCTCATTACCTGAAAGTATCATCCATTTTGGGTAAAAAAATATTTGCTGAGATTTCTGGAGATTCGTAATTTTGGGAAGCCTGGCAACCCCTTTCCATGAAAGTGTTTCTCGCCAGTCACTGCTTAGGGCTACATCAAGAGGAAACAAAACATAGAGATAGAACGTGAAACTACTTTATTGTGTCAAGTTTCAAGAAGCTAGCACAAACCGTGTTGGATTTAGAGTTCCAAATACATCTATCAATATAGGAGAAAACAGAGTGAAACCTAAAAATTCAAACTGTTACTGGAAACGAACGCTTCAACATAGAAGAACGAAATTTGGGGAACCAAGTCGCCTTAGTGTACTGATCATTACCTGAAAGTATCATCCAGTTTGGGTGAAAAAATATTTGCTGAGATTTCTGTAGATTCCTAATTTTGGGAAGCTTGGCAACCCCTTTCCATGAAAGTGTTCCTCGCCAGTCACTGCTTAGGGCTACAAAAAGAGGAAACAAAACATAGAGATAGAACGTGAAACTACTTTATTGTGTCAAGTTTCAAGAAGCTAGCACAAACCGTGTTGGATTTAGAGTTCCAAATACATCTATGAATATAGGAGAAAACAGAGTGAAACCTAAAAATTCAAACTGCTACTGGAAACGAACGCTTCAACATACAAGAACGAAATCTGGGGAACCAAGTCACCTTAGTGTACTGATAATTACCTGAAAGTATCATCCAGTTTGGGTGAAAAAATATTTGCTGAGATTTCTGGAGATTCGTCATTTTGGGAAGCCTGGCAACCCCTTTCCATGAAAGTGTTTCTCGCCAGTCACTGCTTAGGGCTACATCAAGAGGAAACAAAACATAGAGATAGAACGTGAAACTACTTTATTGTGTCAAGTTTCAAGAAGCTAGCACAAACCGTGTTGGATTTAGAGTTCCAAATACATCTATGAATATAGGAGAAAACAGAGTGAAACCTAAAAATTCAAACTGTTACTGGAAACGAACGCTTCAACATAGAAGAACGAAATCTGGGGAACCAAGTCGCCTTAGTGTACTGATCATTACCTGAAAGTATCATCCAGTTTGGGTGAAAAAATATTTGCTGAGATTTCTGGAGATTCGTCATTTTGGGAAGCCCGGCAACCCCTTTCCATGAAAGTGTTTCTCGCCAGTCACTGCTTAGGGCTACATCAAGAGGAAACAAAACATAGAGATAGAACGTGAAACTACTTTATTGTGTCAAGTTTCAAGAAGCTAGCACAAACCGTGTTGGATTTATAGTTCCAAATACATCTATCTATATAGGAGAAAACAGAGTGAAACCTAAAAATTCAAACTGTTACTGGAAACGAACGCTTCATCATAGAAGAACGAAATTTGGGGAACCAAGTCGCCTTAGTGTACTGATCATTACCTGAAAGTATCATCCAGTTTGGGTGAAAAAATATTTGCTGAGATTTCTGGAGATTCGTAATTTTGGGAAGCTTGGAAACCCCTTTCCATGAAAGTGTTTCTCGCCAGTCACTGCTTAGGGCTACATCATCAGGAAACAAAACATAGAGATAGAACGTGAAACTACTTTATTGTGTCAAGTTTCAAGAAGCTAGCACAAACCGTGTTGGATTTAGAGTTCCAAATACATCTATCAATATAGGAGAAAACAGAGTGAAACCTAAAAATTCAAACTGTTACTGGAAACGAACGCTTCAACATAGAAGAACGAAATCTGGGGAACCAAGTCGCCTTAGTGTACTGCTCATTACCTGAAAGTATCATCCATTTTGGGTGAAAAAATATTTGCTGAGATTTCTGGAGATTCGTAATTTTGGGAAGCCTGGCAACCCCTTTCCATGAAAGTGTTTCTCGCCAGTCACTGCTTAGGGCTACATCAAGAGGAAACAAAACATAGAGATAGAACGTGAAACTACTTTATTGTGTCAAGTTTCAAGAAGCTAGCACAAACCGTGTTGGATTTAGAGTTCCAAATACATCTATCAATATAGGAGAAAACAGAGTGAAACCTAAAAATTCAAACTGTTACTGGAAACGAACGCTTCAACATAGAAGAACGAAATTTGGGGAACCACGTTGCCTTAGTGTACTGATCATTACCTGAAAGTATCATCCAGTTTGGGTGAAAAAATATTTGCTGAGATTTCTGGAGATTCGTAATTTTGCAAAGCCTGGCAACCCCTTTCCATGTAAGTGTTTCTCGCCAGTCACTGCTTAGGGCTACATCAAGAGGAAACAAAACATAGAGATAGAACGGGAAACTACTTTATTGTGTCAAGTTTCAAGAAGCTAGCACAAAACGTGTTGGATTTAGAGTTCCAAATACATCTATCAATATAGGAGAAAACAGAGTGAAACCTAAAAATTCAAACTGTTACTGGAAACGAACGCTTCAACATAGAAGAACGAAATTTGGGGAACCAAGTCGCCTTAGTGTACTGATCATTACCTGAAAGTATCATCCAGTTTGGGTGAAAAAATATTTGCTGAGATTTCTGTAGATTCGTAATTTTTGGAAGCTTGGCAACCCCTTTCCATGAAAGTGTTTCTCGCCAGTCACTGCTTAGGGCTACATCAAGAGGAAACAAAACATAGAGATAGAACGTGAAACTACTTTATTGTGTCAAGTTTCAAGAAGCTAGCACAAACCGTGTTGGATTTAGAGTTCCAAATACATCTATCAATATAGGAGAAAACAGAGTGAAACCTAAAAATTCAAACTGTTACTGGAAACGAACGCTTCAACATAGAAGAACAAAATTTGGGGAACCAAGTCGCCTTAGTGTACTGATCATTACCTGAAAGTATCATCCAGTTTGGGAGAAAAAATATTTGCTGAGATTTCTGTAGATTCCTAATTTTGGGAAGCTTGGCAACCCCTTTCCATGAAAGTGTTCCTCGCCAGTCACTGCTTAGGGCTACAAAAAGAGGAAACAAAACATAGAGATAGAACGTGAAACTACTTTATTGTGTCAAGTTTCAAGAAGCTAGCACAAACCGTGTTGGATTTAGAGTTGCAAATACATCTATCAATATAGGAGAAAACAGAGTGAAACTTAAAATTCAAACTGTTACTGGAAACGAACGCTTCAACATAGAAGAACGAAATCTGGGGAACCAATTCGCCTTAGTGTACTGATAATTACCTGAAAGTATCATCCAGTTTGGGTGAAAAAATATTTGCTGAGATTTCTGGAGATTCGTCATTTTGGGAAGCCTGGCAACCCCTTTCCATGAAAGTGTTTCTCGCCAGTCACTGCTTAGGGCTACATCAAGAGGAAACAAAACATAGAGATAGAATGTGAAACTACTTTATTGTGTCAAGTTTCAAGAAGCTAGCACAAACCGTGTTGGATTTAGAGTTCCAAATACATCTATGAATATAGGAGAAAACAGAGTGAAACCTAAAAATTCAAACTGTTACTGGAAACGAACGCTTCAACATAGAAGAACGAAATCTGGGGAACCAAGTCGCCTTAGTGTACTGATCATTACCTGAAAGTATCATCCAGTTTGGGTGAAAAAATATTTGCTGAGATTTCTGGAGATTCGTCATTTTGGGAAGCCCGGCAACCCCTTTCCATGAAAGTGTTTCTCGCCAGTCACTGCTTAGGGCTACATCAAGAGGAAACAAAACATAGAGATAGAACGGGAAACTACTTTATTGTGTCAAGTTTCAAGAAGCTAGCACAAAACGTGTTGGATTTAGAGTTCCAAATACATCTATCAATATAGGAGAAAACAGAGTGAAACCTAAAAATTCAAACTGTTACTGGAAACGAACGCTTCAACATAGAAGAACGAAATTTGGGGAACCAAGTCGCCTTAGTGTACTGATCATTACCTGAAAGTATCATCCAGTTTGGGTGAAAAAATATTTGCTGAGATTTCTGTAGATTCGTAATTTTTGGAAGCTTGGCAACCCCTTTCCATGAAAGTGTTTCTCGCCAGTCACTGCTTAGGGCTACATCAAGAGGAAACAAAACATAGAGATAGAACGTGAAACTACTTTATTGTGTCAAGTTTCAAGAAGCTAGCACAAACCGTGTTGGATTTAGAGTTCCAAATACATCTATCAATATAGGAGAAAACAGAGTGAAACCTAAAAATTCAAACTGTTACTGGAAACGAACGCTTCAACATAGAAGAACAAAATTTGGGGAACCAAGTCGCCTTAGTGTACTGATCATTACCTGAAAGTATCATCCAGTTTGGGAGAAAAAATATTTGCTGAGATTTCTGTAGATTCCTAATTTTGGGAAGCTTGGCAACCCCTTTCCATGAAAGTGTTCCTCGCCAGTCACTGCTTAGGGCTACAAAAAGAGGAAACAAAACATAGAGATAGAACGTGAAACTACTTTATTGTGTCAAGTTTCAAGAAGCTAGCACAAACCGTGTTGGATTTAGAGTTGCAAATACATCTATCAATATAGGAGAAAACAGAGTGAAACTTAAAATTCAAACTGTTACTGGAAACGAACGCTTCAACATAGAAGAACGAAATCTGGGGAACCAATTCGCCTTAGTGTACTGATAATTACCTGAAAGTATCATCCAGTTTGGGTGAAAAAATATTTGCTGAGATTTCTGGAGATTCGTCATTTTGGGAAGCCTGGCAACCCCTTTCCATGAAAGTGTTTCTCGCCAGTCACTGCTTAGGGCTACATCAAGAGGAAACAAAACATAGAGATAGAATGTGAAACTACTTTATTGTGTCAAGTTTCAAGAAGCTAGCACAAACCGTGTTGGATTTAGAGTTCCAAATACATCTATGAATATAGGAGAAAACAGAGTGAAACCTAAAAATTCAAACTGTTACTGGAAACGAACGCTTCAACATAGAAGAACGAAATCTGGGGAACCAAGTCGCCTTAGTGTACTGATCATTACCTGAAAGTATCATCCAGTTTGGGTGAAAAAATATTTGCTGAGATTTCTGGAGATTCGTCATTTTGGGAAGCCCGGCAACCCCTTTCCATGAAAGTGTTTCTCGCCAGTCACTGCTTAGGGCTACATCAAGAGGAAACAAAACATAGAGATAGAACGTGAAACTACTTTATTGTGTCAAGTTTCAAGAAGCTAGCACAAACCGTGTTGGATTTATAGTTCCAAATACATCTATCTATATAGGAGAAAACAGAGTGAAACCTAAAAATTCAAACTGTTACTGGAAACGAACGCTTCAACATAGAAGAACAAAATTTGGGGAACCAAGTCGCCTTAGTGTACTGCTCATTACCTGAAAGTATCATCCATTTTGGGTGAAAAAATATTTGCTGAGATTTCTGGAGATTCGTAATTTTGGGAAGCCTGGCAACCCCTTTCCATGAAAGTGTTTCTCGCCAGTCACTGCTTAGGGATACATCAAGAGGAAACAAAACATAGAGATAGAACGTGAAACTACTTTATTGTGTCAAGTTTCAAGAAGCTAGCACAAACCGTGTTGGATTTAGAGTTCCAAATACATCTATCAATATAGGAGAAAACAGAGTGAAACCTAAAAATTCAAACTGTTACTGGAAACGAACGCTTCAACATAGAAGAACGAAATTTGGGGAACCAAGTCGCCTTAGTGTACTGATCATTACCTGAAAGTATCATCCAGTTTGGGTGAAAAAATATTTGCTGAGATTTCTGTAGATTCGTAATTTTTGGAAGCTTGGCAACCCCTTTCCATGAAAGTGTTTCTCGCCAGTCACTGCTTAGGGCTACATCAAGAGGAAACAAAACATAGAGATAGAACGTGAAACTACTTTATTGTGTCAAGTTTCAAGAAGCTAGCACAAACCGTGTTGGATTTAGAGTTCCAAATACATCTATGAATATAGGAGAAAACAGAGTGAAACCTAAAAATTCAAACTGTTACTGGAAACGAACGCTTCAACATAGAAGAACGAAATTTGGGGACCCAAGTCGCCTTAGTGTACTGATCATTACCTGAAAGTATCATCCAGTTTGGGTGAAAAAATATTTGCTGAGATTTCTGTAGATTCCTAATTTTGGGAAGCTTGGCAACCCCTTTCCATGAAAGTGTTCCTCGCCAGTCACTGCTTAGGGCTACAAAAAGAGGAAACAAAACATAGAGATAGAACGTGAAACTACTTTATTGTGTCAAGTTTCAAGAAGCTAGCACAAACCGTGTTGGATTTAGAGTTCCAAATACATCTATGAATATAGGAGAAAACAGAGTGAAACCTAAAAATTCAAACTGCTACTGGAAACGAACGCTTCAACATACAAGAACGAAATCTGGGGAACCAAGTCGCCTTAGTGTACTGATCATTACCTGAAAGTATCATCCAGTTTGGGTGAAAAAATATTTGCTGAGATTTCTGGAGATTCGTCATTTTGGGAAGCCCGGCAACCCCTTTCCATGACAGTGTTTCTCGCCAGTCACTGCTTAGGGCTACATCAAGAGGAAACAAAACAGAGAGATAGAACGTGAAACTACTTTATTGTGTCAAGTTTCAAGAAGCTAGCACAAACCGTGTTGGATTTAGAGTTCCAAATACATCTATCTATATAGGAGAAAACAGAGTGAAACCTAAAAATTCAAACTGTTACTGGAAACGAACGCTTCAACATAGAAGAACGAAATCTGGGGAACCAAGTCGCCTTAGTGTACTGATCATTACCTGAAAGTATCATCCAGTTTGGGTGAAAAAATATTTGCTGAGATTTCTGGAGATTCGTCATTTTGGGAAGCCCGGCAACCCCTTTCCATGAAAGTGTTTCTCGCCAGTCACTGCTTAGGGCTACATCAAGAGGAAACAAAACATAGAGATAGAACGTGAAACTACTTTATTGTGTCAAGTTTCAAGAAGCTAGCACAAACCGTGTTGGATTTATAGTTCCAAATACATCTATCTATATAGGAGAAAACAGAGTGAAACCTAAAAATTCAAACTGTTACTGGAAACGAACGCTTCAACATAGAAGAACAAAATCTGGGGAACCAAGTCGCCTTAGTGTACTGCTCATTACCTGAAAGTATCATCCAGTTTGGGTGAAAAAATATTTGCTGAGATTTCTGGAGATTCGTCATTTTGGGAAGCCTGGCAACCCCTTTCCATGAAAGTGTTTCTCGCCAGTCACTGCTTAGGGCTACATCAAGAGGAAACAAAACATAGAGATAGAACGTGAAACTACTTTATTGTGTCAAGTTTCAAGAAGCTAGCACAAAACGTGTTGGATTTAGAGTTCCAAATACATCTATCAATATAGGAGAAAACAGAGTGAAACCTAAAAATTCAAACTGTTACTGGAAACGAACGCTTCAACATAGAAGAACGAAATTTGGGGAACCAAGTCGCCTTAGTGTACTGATCATTACCTGAAAGCATCATCCAGTTTGGGTGAAAAAATATTTGCTGAGATTTCTGTAGATTCGTAATTTTTGGAAGCTTGGCAACCCCTTTCCATGAAAGTGTTTCTCGCCAGTCACTGCTTAGGGCTACATCAAGAGGAAACAAAACATAGAGATAGAACGTGAAACTACTTTATTGTGTCAAGTTTCAAGAAGCTAGCACAAACCGTGTTGGATTTAGAGTTCCAAATACATCTATCAATATAGGAGAAAACAGAGTGAAACCTAAAAATTCAAACTGTTACTGGAAACGAACGCTTCAACATAGAAGAACAAAATTTGGGGAACCAAGTCGCCTTAGTGTACTGATCATTACCTGAAAGTATCATCCAGTTTGGGAGAAAAAATATTTGCTGAGATTTCTGTAGATTCCTAATTTTGGGAAGCTTGGCAACCCCTTTCCATGAAAGTGTTCCTCGCCAGTCACTGCTTAGGGCTACAAAAAGAGGAAACAAAACATAGAGATAGAACGTGAAACTACTTTATTGTGTCAAGTTTCAAGAAGCTAGCACAAACCGTGTTGGATTTAGAGTTGCAAATACATCTATCAATATAGGAGAAAACAGAGTGAAACTTAAAATTCAAACTGTTACTGGAAACGAACGCTTCAACATAGAAGAACGAAATCTGGGGAACCAATTCGCCTTAGTGTACTGATAATTACCTGAAAGTATCATCCAGTTTGGGTGAAAAAATATTTGCTGAGATTTCTGGAGATTCGTCATTTTGGGAAGCCTGGCAACCCCTTTCCATGAAAGTGTTTCTCGCCAGTCACTGCTTAGGGCTACATCAAGAGGAAACAAAACATAGAGATAGAATGTGAAACTACTTTATTGTGTCAAGTTTCAAGAAGCTAGCACAAACCGTGTTGGATTTAGAGTTCCAAATACATCTATGAATATAGGAGAAAACAGAGTGAAACCTAAAAATTCAAACTGTTACTGGAAACGAACGCTTCAACATAGAAGAACGAAATCTGGGGAACCAAGTCGCCTTAGTGTACTGATCATTACCTGAAAGTATCATCCAGTTTGGGTGAAAAAATATTTGCTGAGATTTCTGGAGATTCGTCATTTTGGGAAGCCCGGCAACCCCTTTCCATGAAAGTGTTTCTCGCCAGTCACTGCTTAGGGCTACATCAAGAGGAAACAAAACATAGAGATAGAACGTGAAACTACTTTATTGTGTCAAGTTTCAAGAAGCTAGCACAAACCGTGTTGGATTTATAGTTCCAAATACATCTATCTATATAGGAGAAAACAGAGTGAAACCTAAAAATTCAAACTGTTACTGGAAACGAACGCTTCAACATAGAAGAACAAAATTTGGGGAACCAAGTCGCCTTAGTGTACTGCTCATTACCTGAAAGTATCATCCATTTTGGGTGAAAAAATATTTGCTGAGATTTCTGGAGATTCGTAATTTTGGGAAGCCTGGCAACCCCTTTCCATGAAAGTGTTTCTCGCCAGTCACTGCTTAGGGATACATCAAGAGGAAACAAAACATAGAGATAGAACGTGAAACTACTTTATTGTGTCAAGTTTCAAGAAGCTAGCACAAACCGTGTTGGATTTAGAGTTCCAAATACATCTATCAATATAGGAGAAAACAGAGTGAAACCTAAAAATTCAAACTGTTACTGGAAACGAACGCTTCAACATAGAAGAACGAAATTTGGGGAACCAAGTCGCCTTAGTGTACTGATCATTACCTGAAAGTATCATCCAGTTTGGGTGAAAAAATATTTGCTGAGATTTCTGTAGATTCGTAATTTTTGGAAGCTTGGCAACCCCTTTCCATGAAAGTGTTTCTCGCCAGTCACTGCTTAGGGCTACATCAAGAGGAAACAAAACATAGAGATAGAACGTGAAACTACTTTATTGTGTCAAGTTTCAAGAAGCTAGCACAAACCGTGTTGGATTTAGAGTTCCAAATACATCTATGAATATAGGAGAAAACAGAGTGAAACCTAAAAATTCAAACTGTTACTGGAAACGAACGCTTCAACATAGAAGAACGAAATTTGGGGACCCAAGTCGCCTTAGTGTACTGATCATTACCTGAAAGTATCATCCAGTTTGGGTGAAAAAATATTTGCTGAGATTTCTGTAGATTCCTAATTTTGGGAAGCTTGGCAACCCCTTTCCATGAAAGTGTTCCTCGCCAGTCACTGCTTAGGGCTACAAAAAGAGGAAACAAAACATAGAGATAGAACGTGAAACTACTTTATTGTGTCAAGTTTCAAGAAGCTAGCACAAACCGTGTTGGATTTAGAGTTCCAAATACATCTATGAATATAGGAGAAAACAGAGTGAAACCTAAAAATTCAAACTGCTACTGGAAACGAACGCTTCAACATACAAGAACGAAATCTGGGGAACCAAGTCGCCTTAGTGTACTGATCATTACCTGAAAGTATCATCCAGTTTGGGTGAAAAAATATTTGCTGAGATTTCTGGAGATTCGTCATTTTGGGAAGCCCGGCAACCCCTTTCCATGACAGTGTTTCTCGCCAGTCACTGCTTAGGGCTACATCAAGAGGAAACAAAACAGAGAGATAGAACGTGAAACTACTTTATTGTGTCAAGTTTCAAGAAGCTAGCACAAACCGTGTTGGATTTAGAGTTCCAAATACATCTATCTATATAGGAGAAAACAGAGTGAAACCTAAAAATTCAAACTGTTACTGGAAACGAACGCTTCAACATAGAAGAACGAAATCTGGGGAACCAAGTCGCCTTAGTGTACTGATCATTACCTGAAAGTATCATCCAGTTTGGGTGAAAAAATATTTGCTGAGATTTCTGGAGATTCGTCATTTTGGGAAGCCCGGCAACCCCTTTCCATGAAAGTGTTTCTCGCCAGTCACTGCTTAGGGCTACATCAAGAGGAAACAAAACATAGAGATAGAACGTGAAACTACTTTATTGTGTCAAGTTTCAAGAAGCTAGCACAAACCGTGTTGGATTTATAGTTCCAAATACATCTATCTATATAGGAGAAAACAGAGTGAAACCTAAAAATTCAAACTGTTACTGGAAACGAACGCTTCAACATAGAAGAACAAAATCTGGGGAACCAAGTCGCCTTAGTGTACTGCTCATTACCTGAAAGTATCATCCAGTTTGGGTGAAAAAATATTTGCTGAGATTTCTGGAGATTCGTCATTTTGGGAAGCCTGGCAACCCCTTTCCATGAAAGTGTTTCTCGCCAGTCACTGCTTAGGGCTACATCAAGAGGAAACAAAACATAGAGATAGAACGTGAAACTACTTTATTGTGTCAAGTTTCAAGAAGCTAGCACAAACCGTGTTGGATTTAGAGTTCCAAATACATCTATCAATATAGGAGAAAACAGAGTGAAACCTAAAAATTCAAACTGTTACTGGAAACGAACGCTTCAACATAGAATAACGAAATTTGGGGAACCAAGTCGCCTTAGTGTACTGATCATTACCTGAAAGCATCATCCAGTTTGGGTGAAAAAATATTTGCTGAGATTTCTGTAGATTCGTAATTTTTGGAAGCTTGGCAACCCCTTTCCATGAAAGTGTTTCTCGCCAGTCACTGCTTAGGGCTACATCAAGAGGAAACAAAACATAGAGATAGAACGTGAAACTACTTTATTGTGTCAAGTTTCAAGAAGCTAGCACAAACCGTGTTGGATTTAGAGTTCCAAATACATCTATGAATATAGGAGAAAACAGAGTGAAACCTAAAAATTCAAACTGTTACTGGAAACGAACGCTTCAACATAGAAGAACGAAATTTGGGGAACCAAGTCGCCTTAGTGTACTGATCATTACCTGAAAGTATCATCCAGTTTGGGTGAAAAAATATTTGCTGAGATTTCTGTAGATTCCTAATTTTGGGAAGCTTGGCAACCCCTTTCCATGAAAGTGTTCCTCGCCAGTCACTGCTTAGGGCTACAAAAAGAGGAAACAAAACATAGAGATAGAACGTGAAACTACTTTATTGTGTCAAGTTTCAAGAAGCTAGCACAAACCGTGTTGGATTTAGAGTTCCAAATACATCTATGAATATAGGAGAAAACAGAGTGAAACCTAAAAATTCAAACTGCTACTGGAAACGAACGCTTCAACATACAAGAACGAAATCTGGGGAACCAAGTCGCCTTAGTGTACTGATCATTACCTGAAAGTATCATCCAGTTTGGGTGAAAAAATATTTGCTGAGATTTCTGGAGATTCGTCATTTTGGGAAGCCCGGCAACCCCTTTCCATGACAGTGTTTCTCGCCAGTCACTGCTTAGGGCTACATCAAGAGGAAACAAAACATAGAGATAGAACGTGAAACTACTTTATTGTGTCAAGTTTCAAGAAGCTAGCACAAACCGTGTTGGATTTATAGTTCCAAATACATCTATCTATATAGGAGAAAACAGAGTGAAACCTAAAAATTCAAACTGTTACTGGAAACGAACGCTTCATCATAGAAGAACGAAATTTGGGGAACCAAGTCGCCTTAGTGTACTGATCATTACTTGAAAGTATCATCCAGTTTGGGTGAAAAAATATTTGCTGAGATTTCTGTAGATTCGTAATTTTGGGAAGCTTGGAAACCCCTTTCCATGAAAGTGTTTCTCGCCAGTCACTGCTTAGGGATACATCATCAGGAAACAAAACATAGAGATAGAACGTGAAACTACTTTATTGTGTCAAGTTTCAAGAAGCTAGCACAAACCGTGTTGGATTTAGAGTTCCAAATACATCTATCAATATAGGAGAAAACAGAGTGAAAGCTAAAAATTCAAACTGTTACTGGAAACGAACGCTTCAACATAGAAGAACGAAATCTGGGGAACCAAGTCGCCTTAGTGTACTGCTCATTACCTGAAAGTATCATCCATTTTGGGTGAAAAAATATTTGCTGAGATTTCTGGAGATTCGTAATTTTGGGAAGCCTGGCAACCCCTTTCCATGAAAGTGTTTCTCGCCAGTCACTGCTTAGGGCTACATCAAGAGGAAACAAAACATAGAGATAGAACGTGAAACTACTTTATTGTGTCAAGTTTCAAGAAGCTAGCACAAACCGTGTTGGATTTAGAGTTCCAAATACATCTATCAATATAGGAGAAAACAGAGTGAAACCTAAAAATTCAAACTGTTACTGGAAACGAACGCTTCAACATAGAAGAACGAAATTTGGGGAACCAAGTCGCCTTAGTGTACTGATCATTACCTGAAAGTATCATCCAGTTTGGGTGAAAAAATATTTGCTGAGATTTCTGGAGATTCCTAATTTTGCAAAGCCTGGCAACCCCTTTCCATGTAAATGTTTCTCGCCAGTCACTGCTTAGGGCTACATCAAGAGGAAACAAAACATAGAGATAGAACGTGAAACTACTTTATTGTGTCAAGTTTCAAGAAGCTAGCACAAAATGTGTTGGATTTAGAGTTCCAAATACATCTATCAATATAGGAGAAAACAGAGTGAAACCTAAAAATTCAAACTGTTACTGGAAACGAACGCTTCAACATAGAAGAACGAAATCTGGGGAACCAAGTCGCCTTAGTGTACTGATCATTACCTGAAAGTATCATCCAGTTTGGGTGAAAAAATATTTGCTGAGATTTCTGGAGATTCGTCATTTTGGGAAGCCCGGCAACCCCTTTCTATGAAAGTGTTTCTCGCCAGTCACTGCTTAGGGCTACATCAAGAGGAAACAAAACATAGAGATAGAACGTGAAACTACTTTATTGTGTCAAGTTTCAAGAAGCTAGCACAAACCGTGTTGGATTTATAGTTCCAAATACATCTATCTATATAGGAGAAAACAGAGTGAAACCTAAAAATTCAAACTGTTACTGGAAACGAACGCTTCATCATAGAAGAACGAAATTTGGGGAACCAAGTCGCCTTAGTGTACTGATCATTACCTGAAAGTATCATCCAGTTTGGGTGAAAAAATATTTGCTGAGATTTCTGTAGATTCGTAATTTTGGGAAGCTTGGAAACCCCTTTCCATGAAAGTGTTTCTCGCCAGTCACTGCTTAGGGCTACATCATCAGGAAACAAAACATAGAGATAGAACGTGAAACTACTTTATTGTGTCAAGTTTCAAGAAGCTAGCACAAACCGTGTTGGATTTAGAGTTCCAAATACATCTATCAATATAGGAGAAAACAGAGTGAAACCTAAAAATTCAAACTGTTACTGGAAACGAACGCTTCAACATAGAAGAACGAAATCTGGGGAACCAAGTCGCCTTAGTGTACTGCTCATTACCTGAAAGTATCATCCATTTTGGGTGAAAAAATATTTGCTGAGATTTCTGGAGATTCGTAATTTTGGGAAGCCTGGCAACCCCTTTCCATGAAAGTGTTTCTCGCCAGTCACTGCTTAGGGCTACATCAAGAGGAAACAAAACATAGAGATAGAACGTGAAACTACTTTATTGTGTCAAGTTTCAAGAAGCTAGCACAAACCGTGTTGGATTTAGAGTTCCAAATACATCTATCAATATAGGAGAAAACAGAGTGAAACCTAAAAATTCAAACTGTTACTGGAAACGAACGCTTCATCATAGAATAACGAAATTTGGGGAACCAAGTCGCCTTAGTGTACTGATCATTACCTGAAAGTATCATCCAGTTTGGGTGAAAAAATATTTGCTGAGATTTCTGTAGATTCGTAATTTTTGGAAGCTTGGCAACCCCTTTCCATGAAAGTGTTTCTCGCCAGTCACTGCTTAGGGCTACATCAAGAGGAAACAAAACATAGAGATAGAACGTGAAACTAATTTATTGTGTCAAGTCTCAAGAAGCTAGCACAAACCGTGTTGGATTTAGAGTTCCAAATACATCTATGAATATAGGAGAAAACACAGTGAAACCTAAATATTCAAACTGTTACTGGAAACGAACGCTTCAACATAGAAGAACGAAATTTGGGGAACCAAGTCGCCTTAGTGTACTGATCATTACCTGAAAGTATCATCCAGTTTGGGTGAAAAAATATTTGCTGAGATTTCTGTAGATTCCTAATTTTGGGAAGCTTGGCAACCCCTTTCCATGAAAGTGTTCCTCGCCAGTCACTGCTTAGGGCTACAAAAAGAGGAAACAAAACATAGAGATAGAACGTGAAACTACTTTATTGTGTCAAGTTTCAAGAAGGTAGCACAAACCGTGTTGGATTTAGAGTTCCAAATACATCTATGAATATAGGAGAAAACAGAGTGAAACCTAAAAATTCAAACTGTTACTGGAAACGAAAGCTTCAACATACAAGAACGAAATCTGGGGAACCAAGTCGCCTTAGTGTACTGATCATTACCTGAAAGTATCATCCAGTTTGGGTGAAAAAATATTTGCTTAGATTTCTGGAGATTCGTCATTTTGGGAAGCCTGGCAACCCCTTTCCATGAAAGTGTTTCTCGCCAGTCACTGCTTAGGGCTACATCAAGAGGAAACAAAACATAGAGATAGAACGTGAAACTACTTTATTGTGTCAAGTTTCAAGAAGCTAGCACAAACCGTGTTGGATTTATAGTTCCAAATACATCTATCTATATAGGAGAAAACAGAGTGAAACCTAAAAATTCAAACTGTTACTGGAAACGAACGCTTCATCATAGAAGAACGAAATTTGGGGAACCAAGTCGCCTTAGTGTACTGATCATTACCTGAAAGTATCATCCAGTTTGGGTGAAAAAATATTTGCTGAGATTTCTGTAGATTCGTAATTTTGGGAAGCTTGGAAACCCCTTTCCATGAAAGTGTTTCTCGCCAGTCACTGCTTAGGGATACATCATCAGGAAACAAAACATAGAGATAGAACGTGAAACTACTTTATTGTGTCAAGTTTCAAGAAGCTAGCACAAACCGTGTTGGATTTAGAGTTCCAAATACATCTATCAATATAGGAGAAAACAGAGTGAAAGCTAAAAATTCAAACTGTTACTGGAAACGAACGATTCAACATAAAGAACGAAATTTGGGGAACCAAGTCGCCTCAGTGTACTGATCATTACCTGAAAGTATCATCCAGTTTGGGTGAAAAAAATATTTGCTGAGATTTCTGGAGATTCGTCATTTTGGGAAGCCCGGCAACCCCTTTCCATGAAAGTGTTTCTCGCCAGTCACTGCTTAGGGCTACATCAAGAGGAAACAAAACATAGAGATAGAACGTGAAACTACTTTATTGTGTCAAGTTTCAAGAAGCTAGCACAAACCGTGTTGGATTTATAGTTCCAAATACATCTATCTATATAGGAGAAAACAGAGTGAAACCTAAAAATTCAAACTGTTACTGGAAACGAACGCTTCATCATAGAAGAACGAAATTTGGGGAACCAAGTCGCCTTAGTGTACTGATCATTACCTGAAAGTATCATCCAGTTTGGGTGAAAAAATATTCGCTGAGATTTCTGTAGATTCGTAATTTTGGGAAGCTTGGAAACCCCTTTCCATTAAAGTGTTTCTCGCCAGTCACTGCTTAGGGATACATCATCAGGAAACAAAACATAGAGATAGAACGTGAAACTACTTTATTGTGTCAAGTTTCAAGAAGCTAGCACAAACCGTGTTGGATTTAGAGTTCCAAATACATCTATCAATATAGGAGAAAACAGAGTGAAACCTAAAAATTCAAACTGTTACTGGAAACGAACGCTTCAACATAGAAGAACGAAATCTGGGGAACCAAGTCGCCTTAGTGTACTGCTCATTACCTGAAAGTATCATCCATTTTGGGTGAAAAAATATTTGCTGAGATTTCTGGAGATTCGTAATTTTGGGAAGCTTGGCAACCCCTTTCCATGAAAGTGTTTCTCGCCAGTCACTGCTTAGGGATACATCATCAGGAAACAAAACATAGAGATAGAACGTGAAACTACTTTATTGTGTCAAGTTTCAAGAAGCTAGCACAAACCGTGTTGGATTTAGAGTTGCAAATACATCTATCAATATAGGAGAAAACAGAGTGAAACCTAAAAATTCAAACTGTTACTGGAAACGAACGCTTCAACATAGAAGAACGAAATCTGGGGAACCAAGTCGCCTTAGTGTACTGATCATTACCTGAAAGTATCATCCAGTTTGGGTGAAAAAATATTTGCTGAGATTTCTGGAGATTCGTCATTTTGGGAAGCCTGGCAACCCCTTTCCATGAAAGTGTTTCTCGCCAGTCACTGCTTAGGGCTACATCAAGAGGAAACAAAACATAGAGATAGAACGTGAAACTACTTTATTGTGTCAAGTTTCAAGAAGCTAGCACAAACCGTGTTGGATTTATAGTTCCAAATACATCTATCTATATAGGAGAAAACAGAGTGAAACCTAAAAATTCAAACTGTTACTGGAAACGAACGCTTCATCATAGAAGAACGAAATTTGGGGAACCAAGTCGCCTTAGTGTACTGATCATTACCTGAAAGTATCATCCAGTTTGGGTGAAAAAATATTTGCTGAGATTTCTGTAGATTCGTAATTTTGGGAAGCTTGGAAACCCCTTTCCATGAAAGTGTTTCTCGCCAGTCACTGCTTAGGGATACATCATCAGGAAAAAAAACATAGAGATAGAACGTGAAACTACTTTATTGTGTCAAGTTTCAAGAAGCTAGCACAAACCGTGTTGGATTTAGAGTTCCAAATACATCTATCAATATAGGAGAAAACAGAGTGAAAGCTAAAAATTCAAACTGTTACTGGAAACGAACGCTTCAACATAGAAGAACGAAATCTGGGGAACCAAGTCGCCTTAGTGTACTGCTCATTACCTGAAAGTATCATCCATTTTGGGTGAAAAAATATTTGCTGAGATTTCTGGAGATTCGTAATTTTGGGAAGCCTGGCAACCCCTTTCCATGAAAGTGTTTCTCGCCAGTCACTGCTTAGGGCTACATCAAGAGGAAACAAAACATAGAGATAGAACATGAAACTACTTTATTGTGTCAAGTTTCAAGAAGCTAGCACAAACCGTGTTGGATTTAGAGTTCCAAATACATCTATCAATATAGGAGAAAACAGAGTGAAACCTAAAAATTCAAACTGTTACTGGAAACGAACGCTTCAACATAGAAGAACGAAATTTGGGGAACCAAGTCACCTTAGTGTACTGATCATTACCTGAAAGTATCATCCAGTTTGGGTGAAAAAATATTTGCTGAGATTTCTGGAGATTCGTCATTTTGGGAAGCCTGGCAACCCCTTTCCATGAAAGTGTTTCTCGCCAGTCACTGCCTAGGGCTACATCAAGAGGAAACAAAACATAGAGATATAACGTGAAACTACTTTATCGTGTCAAGTTTCAAGAAGCTAGCACAAACAGTGTTGGATTTAGAGTTCCAAATACATCTATCAATATAGGAGAAAACAGAGTGAAACCTAAAAAATCAAACTGTTACTGGAATCGAACGCTTCAACATACAAGAACGAAATCTGGGGAACCAAGTCGCCTTAGCGTACTGATCATTACCTGAAAGTATCATCCAGTTTGGGTGAAAAAATATTTGCTGAGATTTCTGGAGATTCGTCATTTTGGGAAGCCTAGCAACCCCTTTCCATGAAAGTGTTTCTCGCCTGTCACTGCTTAGGGCTACATCAAGAGGAAACAAAACATAGAGGTAGAACCTGAAACTACTTTTTTGTGTCAAGTTTCAAGAAGCTAGCACAAACCATGTTGGATTTAGAGTTCCAAATACATCTATCAATATAGGAGAAAACAGAGTGAAACCTAAAAATTCAAACTGTTACTGGAAACGAACGCTTCAACATAGAAGAATGAAATTTGGGGAACCAAGTCGCCATAGTGTACTGATCATTACCTGAAAGTATCATCCAGTTTGGTTGAAAAAATATTTGCTGAGATTTCTGTAGATTCGTAATTTTGGGAAGCCTGGCAACCCCTTTCCATGAAAGTGTTCCTCTCCAGTCACTGCTTAGGGCTACATCAAGAGAAAACAAAACATAGAGATAGAACGTGAAACTACTTTATTGTGTCAAGTTTCAAGAAGCTAGCACAAACCGTGTTGGATTTAGAGTTCCAAATACATCTATGAATATAGGAGAAAACAGAGTGAAACCTAAAAATTCAAACTGTTACTGGAAACGAACGCTTCAACATAGAATAACGAAATTTGGGGAACCAAGTCGCCTTAGTGTACTGATCATTACCTGAAAGTATCATCCAGTTTGGGTGAAAAAATATTTGCTGAGATTTCTGGAGATTCGTCATTTTGGGAAGCCTGGCAACCCCTTTCCATGAAAGTGTTTCTTGCCAGTCACTGCTTAGGGCTACATCAAGAGGAAACAAAACATAGAGATATAACGTGAAACTACTTTATCGTTTCAAGTTTCAAGAAGCTAGCACAAACAGTGTTGGATTTAGAGTTCCAAATACATCTATCAATATAGGAGAAAACAGAGTGAAACCTAAAAAATCAAACTGTTACTGGAAACGAACGCTTCAACATACAAGAACGAAATCTGGGGAACCAAGTCGCCTTAGCGTACTGATCATTACCTGAGAGTATCATCCAGTTTGGGTGAAAAAATATTTGCTGAGATTTCTGGAGATTCGTCATTTTGGGAAGCCTAGCAACCCCTTTCCATGAAAGTGTTTCTCGCCTGTCACTGCTTAGGGCTACATCAAGAGGAAACAAAACATAGAGGTAGAACGTGAAACTACTTTTTTGTGTCAAGTTTCAAGAAGCTAGCACAAACCGTGTTGGATTTAGAGTTCCAAATACATCTATCAATATAGGAGAAAACAGAGTGAAACCTAAAAATTCAAACTGTTACTGGAAACGAACGCTTCAACATAGAAGAATGAAATTTGGGGAACCAAGTCGCCATAGTGCACTGATCATTACCTGAAAGTATCATCCAGTTTGGTTGAAAAAATATTTGCTGAGATTTCTGTAGATTCGTAATTTTGGGAAGCCTGGCAACCCCTTTCCATGAAAGTGTTCCTCTCCAGTCACTGCTTAGGGCTACATCAAGAGGAAACAAAACATAGAGATAGAAGGTGAAACTACTTTATTGTGTCAAGTTCAAGAACCTAGCACAAACCGTGTTGGATTTAGAGTTCCAAATACATCTATCTATATAGGAGAAAACAGAGTGAAACCTAAAAATTCAAACTGTTACTGGAAACGAACGCTTCAACATAGAAGAACGAAATCTGGGGAACCAAGTCGCCTTAGTGTACTGATCATTACCTGAAAGTATCATCCAGTTTGGGTGAAAAAATATTTGCTGAGATTTCTGGAGATTCGTAATTTTGGGAAGCCTGGCAACCCCTTTCCGTGAAAGTGTTTCTCGCCAGTCACTGCTTAGGGCTACAACAAGAGGAAACAAAACATAGTGATAGAACGTGAAACTACTTTATTGTGTCAAGTTTCAAGAAGCTAGCACAAACCGTGTTGGATTTAGAGTTCCAAATACATCTATCAATATAGGAGAAAACAGAGTGAAACCTAAAAATTCAAACTGTTACTGGAAACGAACGCTTCAACATAGAAGAACGAAATTTGGGGAACCAAGTCGCCTTAGTGTACTGATCATTACCTGAAAGTATCATACAGTTTGGGTGAAAAAATATTGGTTGAGATTTCTGGAGATTCGTAATTTTGGGAAGCTTGGCAACCCCTTTCCATGAAAGTGTTTCTCGCCAGTCACTGCTTAGGGCTACATCATCAGGAAAAAAAAACATAGAGATAGAACGTGAAAGTACTTTATTGTGTCAAGTTTCAAGAAGCTAGCACAAACCGTGTTGGATTTAGAGTTCCAA
This sequence comes from Spermophilus citellus, assembly GCF_964194105.1. Taxonomy (NCBI): domain Eukaryota; kingdom Metazoa; phylum Chordata; class Mammalia; order Rodentia; family Sciuridae; genus Spermophilus; species Spermophilus citellus. The sequence continues at coordinate 8,297,223 of NC_138194.1, forward strand.
ATACATCTATCAATATAGGAGAAAACAGAGTGAAACCTAAAAATTCAAACTGCTACTGGAAACGAACGCTTCAACATACAAGAACGAAATCTGGGGAACCAAGTCGCCTTAGTGTACTGATAATTACCTGAAAGTATCATCCAGTTTGGGTGAAAAAATATTTGCTGAGATTTCTGGAGATTCGTAATTTTGGGAAGCCTGGCAACCCCTTTCCATGAAAGTGTTCCTCTCCAGTCACTGCTTAGGGCTACATCAAGAGGAAACAAAACATAGAGATAGAACGTGAAACTACTTTATTGTGTCAAGTTTCAAGAAGCTAGCACAAACCGTGTTGGATTTAGAGTTCCAAATACATCTATGAATATAGGAGAAAACAGAGTGAAACCTAAAAATTCAAACTGTTACTGGAAATGAACGCTTCAACATAGAAGAATGAAATTTGGGGAACCAAGTCGCCATAGTGCACTGATCATTACCTGAAAGTATCATCCAGTTTGGTTGAAAAAATATTTGCTGAGATTTCTGTAGATTCGTAATTTTGGGAAGCCTGGCAACCCCTTTCCATGAAAGTGTTCCTCTCCAGTCACTGCTTAGGGCTACATCTAGAGGAAACAAAACATAGAGATAGAAGGTGAAACTACTTTATTGTGTCAAGTTCAAGAACCTAGCACAAACCGTGTTGGATTTAGAGTTCCAAATACATCTATCTATATAGGAGAAAACAGAGTGAAACCTAAAAATTCAAACTGTTACTGGAAACGAACGCTTCAACATAGAATAACGAAATCTGGGGAACCAAGTCGCCTTAGTGTACTGCTCATTAGCTGAAAGTATCATCCATTTTGGGTGAAAAAATATTTGCTGAGATTTCTGGAGATTCGTAATTTTGGGAAGCCTGGCAACCCCTTTCCATGAAAGTGTTTCTCGCCAGTCACTGCTTAGGGCTACATCAAGAGGAAACAAAACATAGTGATAGAACGTGAAACTACTTTATTGTGTCAAGTTTCAAGAAGCTAGCACAAACCGTGTTGGATTTAGAGTTCCAAATACATCTATCAATATAGGAGAAAACAGAGTGAAACCTAAAAATTCAAACTGTTACTGGAAACGAACGCTTCAACATAGAAGAACGAAATTTGGGGAACCAAGTCGCCTTAGTGTACTGATCATTACCTGAAAGTATCATCCAGTTTGGGTGAAAAAATATTTGCTGAGATTTCTGGAGATTCGTAATTTTGGGAAGCTTGGCAACCCCTTTCCATGAAAGTGTTTCTCGCCAGTCACTGCTTAGGGATACATCAAGAGGAAACAAAACATAGAGATAGAACGTGAAACTACTTTATTGTGTCAAGTTTCAAGAAGCTAGCACAAACCGTGTTGGATTTAGAGTTCCAAATACATCTATCAATACAGGAGAAAACAGAGTGAAACCTAAAAATTCAAACTGTTACTGGAAACGAACGCTTCAACATAGAAGAACGAAATTTGGGGAACCAAGTCGCCTTAGTGTACTGCTCATTAGCTGAAAGTATCATCCATTTTGGGTGAAAAAATATTTGCTGAGATTTCTGTAGATTCGTAATTTTTGGAAGCTTGGCAACCCCTTTCCATGAAAGTGTTTCTCGCCAGTCACTGCTTAGGGCTACATCAAGAGGAAACAAAACATAGAGATAGAAGGTGAAACTACTTTATTGTGTCAAGTTTCAAGAAGCTAGCACAAACCGTGTTGGATTTAGAGTTCCAAATACATCTATCAATATAGGAGAAAACAGAGTGAAAGCTAAAAATTCAAACTGTTACTGGAAACGAACGCTTCAACATAGAAGAACGAAATTTGGGGAACCAAGTCGCCTTAGTGTACTGATCATTACCTGAAAGTATCATCCAGTTTGGGTGAAAAAATATTTGCTGAGATTTCTGTAGATTCCTAATTTTGGGAAGCTTGGCAACCCCTTTCCATGAAAGTGTTCCTCGCCAGTCACTGCTTAGGGCTACAAAAAGAGGAAACAAAACATAGAGATAGAACGTGAAACTACTTTATTGTGTCAAGTTTCAAGAAGCTAGCACAAACCGTGTTGGATTTAGAGTTCCAAATACATCTATCAATATAGGAGAAAACAGAGTGAAACCTAAAAATTCAAACTGTTACTGGAAACGAACGCTTCAACATAGAAGAACGAAATCTGGGGAACCAAGTCGCCTTAGGGTACTGATCATTACCTGAAAGTATCATCCAGTTTGGGTGAAAAAATATTTGCTTAGATTTCTGGAGATTCGTCATTTTGGGTAGCCTGGCAACCCCTTTCCATGAAAGTGTTTCTCGCCAGTCACTGCTTAGGGCTACATCAAGAGGAAACAAAACATAGAGATAGAACGTGAAACTACTTTATTGTGTCAAGTTTCAAGAAGCTAGCACAAACCGTGTTGGATTTAGAGTTCCAAATACATCTATGAATATAGGAGAAAACAGAGTGAAACCTAAAAATTCAAACTGTTACTGGAAATGAACGCTTCAACATAGAAGAATGAAATTTGGGGAACCAAGTCGCCATAGTGCACTGATCATTACCTGAAAGTATCATCCAGTTTGGTTGAAAAAATATTTGCTGAGATTTCTGTAGATTCGTAATTTTGGGAAGCCTGGCAACCCCTTTCCATGAAAGTGTTCCTCTCCAGTCACTGCTTAGGGCTACATCTAGAGGAAACAAAACATAGAGATAGAAGGTGAAACTACTTTATTGTGTCAAGTTCAAGAACCTAGCACAAACCGTGTTGGATTTAGAGTTCCAAATACATCTATCTATATAGGAGAAAACAGAGTGAAACCTAAAAATTCAAACTGTTACTGGAAACGAACGCTTCAACATAGAATAACGAAATCTGGGGAACCAAGTCGCCTTAGTGTACTGCTCATTAGCTGAAAGTATCATCCATTTTGGGTGAAAAAATATTTGCTGAGATTTCTGGAGATTCGTAATTTTGGGAAGCCTGGCAACCCCTTTCCATGAAAGTGTTTCTCGCCAGTCACTGCTTAGGGCTACATCAAGAGGAAACAAAACATAGTGATAGAACGTGAAACTACTTTATTGTGTCAAGTTTCAAGAAGCTAGCACAAACCGTGTTGGATTTAGAGTTCCAAATACATCTATCAATATAGGAGAAAACAGAGTGAAACCTAAAAATTCAAACTGTTACTGGAAACGAACGCTTCAACATAGAAGAACGAAATTTGGGGAACCAAGTCGCCTTAGTGTACTGATCATTACCTGAAAGTATCATCCAGTTTGGGTGAAAAAATATTTGCTGAGATTTCTGGAGATTCGTAATTTTGGGAAGCTTGGCAACCCCTTTCCATGAAAGTGTTTCTCGCCAGTCACTGCTTAGGGATACATCAAGAGGAAACAAAACATAGAGATAGAACGTGAAACTACTTTATTGTGTCAAGTTTCAAGAAGCTAGCACAAACCGTGTTGGATTTAGAGTTCCAAATACATCTATCAATACAGGAGAAAACAGAGTGAAACCTAAAAATTCAAACTGTTACTGGAAACGAACGCTTCAACATAGAAGAACGAAATTTGGGGAACCAAGTCGCCTTAGTGTACTGCTCATTAGCTGAAAGTATCATCCATTTTGGGTGAAAAAATATTTGCTGAGATTTCTGTAGATTCGTAATTTTTGGAAGCTTGGCAACCCCTTTCCATGAAAGTGTTTCTCGCCAGTCACTGCTTAGGGCTACATCAAGAGGAAACAAAACATAGAGATAGAAGGTGAAACTACTTTATTGTGTCAAGTTTCAAGAAGCTAGCACAAACCGTGTTGGATTTAGAGTTCCAAATACATCTATCAATATAGGAGAAAACAGAGTGAAAGCTAAAAATTCAAACTGTTACTGGAAACGAACGCTTCAACATAGAAGAACGAAATTTGGGGAACCAAGTCGCCTTAGTGTACTGATCATTACCTGAAAGTATCATCCAGTTTGGGTGAAAAAATATTTGCTGAGATTTCTGTAGATTCCTAATTTTGGGAAGCTTGGCAACCCCTTTCCATGAAAGTGTTCCTCGCCAGTCACTGCTTAGGGCTACAAAAAGAGGAAACAAAACATAGAGATAGAACGTGAAACTACTTTATTGTGTCAAGTTTCAAGAAGCTAGCACAAACCGTGTTGGATTTAGAGTTCCAAATACATCTATCAATATAGGAGAAAACAGAGTGAAACCTAAAAATTCAAACTGTTACTGGAAACGAACGCTTCAACATAGAAGAACGAAATCTGGGGAACCAAGTCGCCTTAGGGTACTGATCATTACCTGAAAGTATCATCCAGTTTGGGTGAAAAAATATTTGCTTAGATTTCTGGAGATTCGTCATTTTGGGTAGCCTGGCAACCCCTTTCCATGAAAGTGTTTCTCGCCAGTCACTGCTTAGGGCTACATCAAGAGGAAACAAAACATAGAGATAGAACGTGAAACTACTTTATTGTGTCAAGTTTCAAGAAGCTAGCACAAACCGTGTTGGATTTAGAGTTCCAAATACATCTATGAATATAGGAGAAAACAGAGTGAAACCTAAAAATTCAAACTGTTACTGGAAATGAACGCTTCAACATAGAAGAATGAAATTTGGGGAACCAAGTCGCCATAGTGCACTGATCATTACCTGAAAGTATCATCCAGTTTGGTTGAAAAAATATTTGCTGAGATTTCTGTAGATTCGTAATTTTGGGAAGCCTGGCAACCCCTTTCCATGAAAGTGTTCCTCTCCAGTCACTGCTTAGGGCTACATCTAGAGGAAACAAAACATAGAGATAGAAGGTGAAACTACTTTATTGTGTCAAGTTCAAGAACCTAGCACAAACCGTGTTGGATTTAGAGTTCCAAATACATCTATCTATATAGGAGAAAACAGAGTGAAACCTAAAAATTCAAACTGTTACTGGAAACGAACGCTTCAACATAGAATAACGAAATCTGGGGAACCAAGTCGCCTTAGTGTACTGCTCATTAGCTGAAAGTATCATCCATTTTGGGTGAAAAAATATTTGCTGAGATTTCTGGAGATTCGTAATTTTGGGAAGCCTGGCAACCCCTTTCCATGAAAGTGTTTCTCGCCAGTCACTGCTTAGGGCTACATCATCAGGAAACAAAACATAGAGATAGAACGTGAAACTACTTTATTGTGTCAAGTTTCAAGAAGCTAGCACAAACCGTGTTGGATTTAGAGTTCCAAATACATCTATCAATATAGGAGAAAACAGAGTGAAACCTAAAAATTCAAACTGTTACTGGAAACGAACGCTTCAACATAGAAGAACGAAATCTGGGGAACCAAGTCGCCTTAGTGTACTGCTCATTACCTGAAAGTATCATCCATTTTGGGTGAAAAAATATTTGCTGAGATTTCTGGAGATTCGTAATTTTGGGAAGCCTGGCAACCCCTTTCCATGAAAGTGTTTCTCGCCAGTCACTGCTTAGGGCTACATCAAGAGGAAACAAAACATAGAGATAGAACGTGAAACTACTTTATTGTGTCAAGTTTCAAGAAGCTAGCACAAACCGTGTTGGATTTAGAGTTCCAAATACATCTATGAATATAGGAGAAAACAGAGTGAAACCTAAAAATTCAAACTGCTACTGGAAACGAACGCTTCAACATACAAGAACGAAATCTGGGGAACCAAGTCGCCTTAGTGTACTGATCATTACCTGAAAGTATCATCCAGTTTGGGTGAAAAAATATTTGCTGAGATTTCTGGAGATTCGTCATTTTGGGAAGCCCGGCAACCCCTTTCCATGACAGTGTTTCTCGCCAGTCACTGCTTAGGGCTACATCAAGAGGAAACAAAACATAGAGATAGAACGTGAAACTACTTTATTGTGTCAAGTTTCAAGAAGCTAGCACAAACCGTGTTGGATTTATAGTTCCAAATACATCTATCTATATAGGAGAAAACAGAGTGAAACCTAAAAATTCAAACTGTTACTGGAAACGAACGCTTCATCATAGAAGAACGAAATTTGGGGAACCAAGTCGCCTTAGTGTACTGATCATTACTTGAAAGTATCATCCAGTTTGGGTGAAAAAATATTTGCTGAGATTTCTGTAGATTCGTAATTTTGGGAAGCTTGGAAACCCCTTTCCATGAAAGTGTTTCTCGCCAGTCACTGCTTAGGGATACATCATCAGGAAACAAAACATAGAGATAGAACGTGAAACTACTTTATTGTGTCAAGTTTCAAGAAGCTAGCACAAACCGTGTTGGATTTAGAGTTCCAAATACATCTATCAATATAGGAGAAAACAGAGTGAAAGCTAAAAATTCAAACTGTTACTGGAAACGAACGCTTCAACATAGAAGAACGAAATCTGGGGAACCAAGTCGCCTTAGTGTACTGCTCATTACCTGAAAGTATCATCCATTTTGGGTGAAAAAATATTTGCTGAGATTTCTGGAGATTCGTAATTTTGGGAAGCCTGGCAACCCCTTTCCATGAAAGTGTTTCTCGCCAGTCACTGCTTAGGGCTACATCAAGAGGAAACAAAACATAGAGATAGAACGTGAAACTACTTTATTGTGTCAAGTTTCAAGAAGCTAGCACAAACCGTGTTGGATTTAGAGTTCCAAATACATCTATCAATATAGGAGAAAACAGAGTGAAACCTAAAAATTCAAACTGTTACTGGAAACGAACGCTTCAACATAGAAGAACGAAATTTGGGGAACCAAGTCGCCTTAGTGTACTGATCATTACCTGAAAGTATCATCCAGTTTGGGTGAAAAAATATTTGCTGAGATTTCTGGAGATTCCTAATTTTGCAAAGCCTGGCAACCCCTTTCCATGTAAATGTTTCTCGCCAGTCACTGCTTAGGGCTACATCAAGAGGAAACAAAACATAGAGATAGAACGTGAAACTACTTTATTGTGTCAAGTTTCAAGAAGCTAGCACAAAATGTGTTGGATTTAGAGTTCCAAATACATCTATCAATATAGGAGAAAACAGAGTGAAACCTAAAAATTCAAACTGTTACTGGAAACGAACGCTTCAACATAGAAGAACGAAATCTGGGGAACCAAGTCGCCTTAGTGTACTGATCATTACCTGAAAGTATCATCCAGTTTGGGTGAAAAAATATTTGCTGAGATTTCTGGAGATTCGTCATTTTGGGAAGCCCGGCAACCCCTTTCTATGAAAGTGTTTCTCGCCAGTCACTGCTTAGGGCTACATCAAGAGGAAACAAAACATAGAGATAGAACGTGAAACTACTTTATTGTGTCAAGTTTCAAGAAGCTAGCACAAACCGTGTTGGATTTATAGTTCCAAATACATCTATCTATATAGGAGAAAACAGAGTGAAACCTAAAAATTCAAACTGTTACTGGAAACGAACGCTTCATCATAGAAGAACGAAATTTGGGGAACCAAGTCGCCTTAGTGTACTGATCATTACCTGAAAGTATCATCCAGTTTGGGTGAAAAAATATTTGCTGAGATTTCTGTAGATTCGTAATTTTGGGAAGCTTGGAAACCCCTTTCCATGAAAGTGTTTCTCGCCAGTCACTGCTTAGGGCTACATCATCAGGAAACAAAACATAGAGATAGAACGTGAAACTACTTTATTGTGTCAAGTTTCAAGAAGCTAGCACAAACCGTGTTGGATTTAGAGTTCCAAATACATCTATCAATATAGGAGAAAACAGAGTGAAACCTAAAAATTCAAACTGTTACTGGAAACGAACGCTTCAACATAGAAGAACGAAATCTGGGGAACCAAGTCGCCTTAGTGTACTGCTCATTACCTGAAAGTATCATCCATTTTGGGTGAAAAAATATTTGCTGAGATTTCTGGAGATTCGTAATTTTGGGAAGCCTGGCAACCCCTTTCCATGAAAGTGTTTCTCGCCAGTCACTGCTTAGGGCTACATCAAGAGGAAACAAAACATAGAGATAGAACGTGAAACTACTTTATTGTGTCAAGTTTCAAGAAGCTAGCACAAACCGTGTTGGATTTAGAGTTCCAAATACATCTATCAATATAGGAGAAAACAGAGTGAAACCTAAAAATTCAAACTGTTACTGGAAACGAACGCTTCATCATAGAATAACGAAATTTGGGGAACCAAGTCGCCTTAGTGTACTGATCATTACCTGAAAGTATCATCCAGTTTGGGTGAAAAAATATTTGCTGAGATTTCTGTAGATTCGTAATTTTTGGAAGCTTGGCAACCCCTTTCCATGAAAGTGTTTCTCGCCAGTCACTGCTTAGGGCTACATCAAGAGGAAACAAAACATAGAGATAGAACGTGAAACTAATTTATTGTGTCAAGTCTCAAGAAGCTAGCACAAACCGTGTTGGATTTAGAGTTCCAAATACATCTATGAATATAGGAGAAAACACAGTGAAACCTAAATATTCAAACTGTTACTGGAAACGAACGCTTCAACATAGAAGAACGAAATTTGGGGAACCAAGTCGCCTTAGTGTACTGATCATTACCTGAAAGTATCATCCAGTTTGGGTGAAAAAATATTTGCTGAGATTTCTGTAGATTCCTAATTTTGGGAAGCTTGGCAACCCCTTTCCATGAAAGTGTTCCTCGCCAGTCACTGCTTAGGGCTACAAAAAGAGGAAACAAAACATAGAGATAGAACGTGAAACTACTTTATTGTGTCAAGTTTCAAGAAGGTAGCACAAACCGTGTTGGATTTAGAGTTCCAAATACATCTATGAATATAGGAGAAAACAGAGTGAAACCTAAAAATTCAAACTGTTACTGGAAACGAAAGCTTCAACATACAAGAACGAAATCTGGGGAACCAAGTCGCCTTAGTGTACTGATCATTACCTGAAAGTATCATCCAGTTTGGGTGAAAAAATATTTGCTTAGATTTCTGGAGATTCGTCATTTTGGGAAGCCTGGCAACCCCTTTCCATGAAAGTGTTTCTCGCCAGTCACTGCTTAGGGCTACATCAAGAGGAAACAAAACATAGAGATAGAACGTGAAACTACTTTATTGTGTCAAGTTTCAAGAAGCTAGCACAAACCGTGTTGGATTTATAGTTCCAAATACATCTATCTATATAGGAGAAAACAGAGTGAAACCTAAAAATTCAAACTGTTACTGGAAACGAACGCTTCATCATAGAAGAACGAAATTTGGGGAACCAAGTCGCCTTAGTGTACTGATCATTACCTGAAAGTATCATCCAGTTTGGGTGAAAAAATATTTGCTGAGATTTCTGTAGATTCGTAATTTTGGGAAGCTTGGAAACCCCTTTCCATGAAAGTGTTTCTCGCCAGTCACTGCTTAGGGATACATCATCAGGAAACAAAACATAGAGATAGAACGTGAAACTACTTTATTGTGTCAAGTTTCAAGAAGCTAGCACAAACCGTGTTGGATTTAGAGTTCCAAATACATCTATCAATATAGGAGAAAACAGAGTGAAAGCTAAAAATTCAAACTGTTACTGGAAACGAACGATTCAACATAAAGAACGAAATTTGGGGAACCAAGTCGCCTCAGTGTACTGATCATTACCTGAAAGTATCATCCAGTTTGGGTGAAAAAAATATTTGCTGAGATTTCTGGAGATTCGTCATTTTGGGAAGCCCGGCAACCCCTTTCCATGAAAGTGTTTCTCGCCAGTCACTGCTTAGGGCTACATCAAGAGGAAACAAAACATAGAGATAGAACGTGAAACTACTTTATTGTGTCAAGTTTCAAGAAGCTAGCACAAACCGTGTTGGATTTATAGTTCCAAATACATCTATCTATATAGGAGAAAACAGAGTGAAACCTAAAAATTCAAACTGTTACTGGAAACGAACGCTTCATCATAGAAGAACGAAATTTGGGGAACCAAGTCGCCTTAGTGTACTGATCATTACCTGAAAGTATCATCCAGTTTGGGTGAAAAAATATTCGCTGAGATTTCTGTAGATTCGTAATTTTGGGAAGCTTGGAAACCCCTTTCCATTAAAGTGTTTCTCGCCAGTCACTGCTTAGGGATACATCATCAGGAAACAAAACATAGAGATAGAACGTGAAACTACTTTATTGTGTCAAGTTTCAAGAAGCTAGCACAAACCGTGTTGGATTTAGAGTTCCAAATACATCTATCAATATAGGAGAAAACAGAGTGAAACCTAAAAATTCAAACTGTTACTGGAAACGAACGCTTCAACATAGAAGAACGAAATCTGGGGAACCAAGTCGCCTTAGTGTACTGCTCATTACCTGAAAGTATCATCCATTTTGGGTGAAAAAATATTTGCTGAGATTTCTGGAGATTCGTAATTTTGGGAAGCTTGGCAACCCCTTTCCATGAAAGTGTTTCTCGCCAGTCACTGCTTAGGGATACATCATCAGGAAACAAAACATAGAGATAGAACGTGAAACTACTTTATTGTGTCAAGTTTCAAGAAGCTAGCACAAACCGTGTTGGATTTAGAGTTGCAAATACATCTATCAATATAGGAGAAAACAGAGTGAAACCTAAAAATTCAAACTGTTACTGGAAACGAACGCTTCAACATAGAAGAACGAAATCTGGGGAACCAAGTCGCCTTAGTGTACTGATCATTACCTGAAAGTATCATCCAGTTTGGGTGAAAAAATATTTGCTGAGATTTCTGGAGATTCGTCATTTTGGGAAGCCTGGCAACCCCTTTCCATGAAAGTGTTTCTCGCCAGTCACTGCTTAGGGCTACATCAAGAGGAAACAAAACATAGAGATAGAACGTGAAACTACTTTATTGTGTCAAGTTTCAAGAAGCTAGCACAAACCGTGTTGGATTTATAGTTCCAAATACATCTATCTATATAGGAGAAAACAGAGTGAAACCTAAAAATTCAAACTGTTACTGGAAACGAACGCTTCATCATAGAAGAACGAAATTTGGGGAACCAAGTCGCCTTAGTGTACTGATCATTACCTGAAAGTATCATCCAGTTTGGGTGAAAAAATATTTGCTGAGATTTCTGTAGATTCGTAATTTTGGGAAGCTTGGAAACCCCTTTCCATGAAAGTGTTTCTCGCCAGTCACTGCTTAGGGATACATCATCAGGAAAAAAAACATAGAGATAGAACGTGAAACTACTTTATTGTGTCAAGTTTCAAGAAGCTAGCACAAACCGTGTTGGATTTAGAGTTCCAAATACATCTATCAATATAGGAGAAAACAGAGTGAAAGCTAAAAATTCAAACTGTTACTGGAAACGAACGCTTCAACATAGAAGAACGAAATCTGGGGAACCAAGTCGCCTTAGTGTACTGCTCATTACCTGAAAGTATCATCCATTTTGGGTGAAAAAATATTTGCTGAGATTTCTGGAGATTCGTAATTTTGGGAAGCCTGGCAACCCCTTTCCATGAAAGTGTTTCTCGCCAGTCACTGCTTAGGGCTACATCAAGAGGAAACAAAACATAGAGATAGAACATGAAACTACTTTATTGTGTCAAGTTTCAAGAAGCTAGCACAAACCGTGTTGGATTTAGAGTTCCAAATACATCTATCAATATAGGAGAAAACAGAGTGAAACCTAAAAATTCAAACTGTTACTGGAAACGAACGCTTCAACATAGAAGAACGAAATTTGGGGAACCAAGTCACCTTAGTGTACTGATCATTACCTGAAAGTATCATCCAGTTTGGGTGAAAAAATATTTGCTGAGATTTCTGGAGATTCGTCATTTTGGGAAGCCTGGCAACCCCTTTCCATGAAAGTGTTTCTCGCCAGTCACTGCCTAGGGCTACATCAAGAGGAAACAAAACATAGAGATATAACGTGAAACTACTTTATCGTGTCAAGTTTCAAGAAGCTAGCACAAACAGTGTTGGATTTAGAGTTCCAAATACATCTATCAATATAGGAGAAAACAGAGTGAAACCTAAAAAATCAAACTGTTACTGGAATCGAACGCTTCAACATACAAGAACGAAATCTGGGGAACCAAGTCGCCTTAGCGTACTGATCATTACCTGAAAGTATCATCCAGTTTGGGTGAAAAAATATTTGCTGAGATTTCTGGAGATTCGTCATTTTGGGAAGCCTAGCAACCCCTTTCCATGAAAGTGTTTCTCGCCTGTCACTGCTTAGGGCTACATCAAGAGGAAACAAAACATAGAGGTAGAACCTGAAACTACTTTTTTGTGTCAAGTTTCAAGAAGCTAGCACAAACCATGTTGGATTTAGAGTTCCAAATACATCTATCAATATAGGAGAAAACAGAGTGAAACCTAAAAATTCAAACTGTTACTGGAAACGAACGCTTCAACATAGAAGAATGAAATTTGGGGAACCAAGTCGCCATAGTGTACTGATCATTACCTGAAAGTATCATCCAGTTTGGTTGAAAAAATATTTGCTGAGATTTCTGTAGATTCGTAATTTTGGGAAGCCTGGCAACCCCTTTCCATGAAAGTGTTCCTCTCCAGTCACTGCTTAGGGCTACATCAAGAGAAAACAAAACATAGAGATAGAACGTGAAACTACTTTATTGTGTCAAGTTTCAAGAAGCTAGCACAAACCGTGTTGGATTTAGAGTTCCAAATACATCTATGAATATAGGAGAAAACAGAGTGAAACCTAAAAATTCAAACTGTTACTGGAAACGAACGCTTCAACATAGAATAACGAAATTTGGGGAACCAAGTCGCCTTAGTGTACTGATCATTACCTGAAAGTATCATCCAGTTTGGGTGAAAAAATATTTGCTGAGATTTCTGGAGATTCGTCATTTTGGGAAGCCTGGCAACCCCTTTCCATGAAAGTGTTTCTTGCCAGTCACTGCTTAGGGCTACATCAAGAGGAAACAAAACATAGAGATATAACGTGAAACTACTTTATCGTTTCAAGTTTCAAGAAGCTAGCACAAACAGTGTTGGATTTAGAGTTCCAAATACATCTATCAATATAGGAGAAAACAGAGTGAAACCTAAAAAATCAAACTGTTACTGGAAACGAACGCTTCAACATACAAGAACGAAATCTGGGGAACCAAGTCGCCTTAGCGTACTGATCATTACCTGAGAGTATCATCCAGTTTGGGTGAAAAAATATTTGCTGAGATTTCTGGAGATTCGTCATTTTGGGAAGCCTAGCAACCCCTTTCCATGAAAGTGTTTCTCGCCTGTCACTGCTTAGGGCTACATCAAGAGGAAACAAAACATAGAGGTAGAACGTGAAACTACTTTTTTGTGTCAAGTTTCAAGAAGCTAGCACAAACCGTGTTGGATTTAGAGTTCCAAATACATCTATCAATATAGGAGAAAACAGAGTGAAACCTAAAAATTCAAACTGTTACTGGAAACGAACGCTTCAACATAGAAGAATGAAATTTGGGGAACCAAGTCGCCATAGTGCACTGATCATTACCTGAAAGTATCATCCAGTTTGGTTGAAAAAATATTTGCTGAGATTTCTGTAGATTCGTAATTTTGGGAAGCCTGGCAACCCCTTTCCATGAAAGTGTTCCTCTCCAGTCACTGCTTAGGGCTACATCAAGAGGAAACAAAACATAGAGATAGAAGGTGAAACTACTTTATTGTGTCAAGTTCAAGAACCTAGCACAAACCGTGTTGGATTTAGAGTTCCAAATACATCTATCTATATAGGAGAAAACAGAGTGAAACCTAAAAATTCAAACTGTTACTGGAAACGAACGCTTCAACATAGAAGAACGAAATCTGGGGAACCAAGTCGCCTTAGTGTACTGATCATTACCTGAAAGTATCATCCAGTTTGGGTGAAAAAATATTTGCTGAGATTTCTGGAGATTCGTAATTTTGGGAAGCCTGGCAACCCCTTTCCGTGAAAGTGTTTCTCGCCAGTCACTGCTTAGGGCTACAACAAGAGGAAACAAAACATAGTGATAGAACGTGAAACTACTTTATTGTGTCAAGTTTCAAGAAGCTAGCACAAACCGTGTTGGATTTAGAGTTCCAAATACATCTATCAATATAGGAGAAAACAGAGTGAAACCTAAAAATTCAAACTGTTACTGGAAACGAACGCTTCAACATAGAAGAACGAAATTTGGGGAACCAAGTCGCCTTAGTGTACTGATCATTACCTGAAAGTATCATACAGTTTGGGTGAAAAAATATTGGTTGAGATTTCTGGAGATTCGTAATTTTGGGAAGCTTGGCAACCCCTTTCCATGAAAGTGTTTCTCGCCAGTCACTGCTTAGGGCTACATCATCAGGAAAAAAAAACATAGAGATAGAACGTGAAAGTACTTTATTGTGTCAAGTTTCAAGAAGCTAGCACAAACCGTGTTGGATTTAGAGTTCCAAATACATCTATCAATATAGGAGAAAACAGAGTGAAACCTAAAAATTCAAACTGCTACTGGAAACGAACGCTTCAACATACAAGAACGAAATCTGGGGAACCAAGTCGCCTTAGTGTACTGATAATTACCTGAAAGTATCATCCAGTTTGGGTGAAAAAATATTTGCTGAGATTTCTGGAGATTCGTAATTTTGGGAAGCCTGGCAACCCCTTTCCATGAAAGTGTTCCTCTCCAGTCACTGCTTAGGGCTACATCAAGAGGAAACAAAACATAGAGATAGAACGTGAAACTACTTTATTGTGTCAAGTTTCAAGAAGCTAGCACAAACCGTGTTGGATTTAGAGTTCCAAATACATCTATGAATATAGGAGAAAACAGAGTGAAACCTAAAAATTCAAACTGTTACTGGAAATGAACGCTTCAACATAGAAGAATGAAATTTGGGGAACCAAGTCGCCATAGTGCACTGATCATTACCTGAAAGTATCATCCAGTTTGGTTGAAAAAATATTTGCTGAGATTTCTGTAGATTCGTAATTTTGGGAAGCCTGGCAACCCCTTTCCATGAAAGTGTTCCTCTCCAGTCACTGCTTAGGGCTACATCTAGAGGAAACAAAACATAGAGATAGAAGGTGAAACTACTTTATTGTGTCAAGTTCAAGAACCTAGCACAAACCGTGTTGGATTTAGAGTTCCAAATACATCTATCTATATAGGAGAAAACAGAGTGAAACCTAAAAATTCAAACTGTTACTGGAAACGAACGCTTCAACATAGAATAACGAAATCTGGGGAACCAAGTCGCCTTAGTGTACTGCTCATTAGCTGAAAGTATCATCCATTTTGGGTGAAAAAATATTTGCTGAGATTTCTGGAGATTCGTAATTTTGGGAAGCCTGGCAACCCCTTTCCATGAAAGTGTTTCTCGCCAGTCACTGCTTAGGGCTACATCAAGAGGAAACAAAACATAGTGATAGAACGTGAAACTACTTTATTGTGTCAAGTTTCAAGAAGCTAGCACAAACCGTGTTGGATTTAGAGTTCCAAATACATCTATCAATATAGGAGAAAACAGAGTGAAACCTAAAAATTCAAACTGTTACTGGAAACGAACGCTTCAACATAGAAGAACGAAATTTGGGGAACCAAGTCGCCTTAGTGTACTGATCATTACCTGAAAGTATCATCCAGTTTGGGTGAAAAAATATTTGCTGAGATTTCTGGAGATTCGTAATTTTGGGAAGCTTGGCAACCCCTTTCCATGAAAGTGTTTCTCGCCAGTCACTGCTTAGGGATACATCAAGAGGAAACAAAACATAGAGATAGAACGTGAAACTACTTTATTGTGTCAAGTTTCAAGAAGCTAGCACAAACCGTGTTGGATTTAGAGTTCCAAATACATCTATCAATACAGGAGAAAACAGAGTGAAACCTAAAAATTCAAACTGTTACTGGAAACGAACGCTTCAACATAGAAGAACGAAATTTGGGGAACCAAGTCGCCTTAGTGTACTGCTCATTAGCTGAAAGTATCATCCATTTTGGGTGAAAAAATATTTGCTGAGATTTCTGTAGATTCGTAATTTTTGGAAGCTTGGCAACCCCTTTCCATGAAAGTGTTTCTCGCCAGTCACTGCTTAGGGCTACATCAAGAGGAAACAAAACATAGAGATAGAAGGTGAAACTACTTTATTGTGTCAAGTTTCAAGAAGCTAGCACAAACCGTGTTGGATTTAGAGTTCCAAATACATCTATCAATATAGGAGAAAACAGAGTGAAAGCTAAAAATTCAAACTGTTACTGGAAACGAACGCTTCAACATAGAAGAACGAAATTTGGGGAACCAAGTCGCCTTAGTGTACTGATCATTACCTGAAAGTATCATCCAGTTTGGGTGAAAAAATATTTGCTGAGATTTCTGTAGATTCCTAATTTTGGGAAGCTTGGCAACCCCTTTCCATGAAAGTGTTCCTCGCCAGTCACTGCTTAGGGCTACAAAAAGAGGAAACAAAACATAGAGATAGAACGTGAAACTACTTTATTGTGTCAAGTTTCAAGAAGCTAGCACAAACCGTGTTGGATTTAGAGTTCCAAATACATCTATCAATATAGGAGAAAACAGAGTGAAACCTAAAAATTCAAACTGTTACTGGAAACGAACGCTTCAACATAGAAGAACGAAATCTGGGGAACCAAGTCGCCTTAGGGTACTGATCATTACCTGAAAGTATCATCCAGTTTGGGTGAAAAAATATTTGCTTAGATTTCTGGAGATTCGTCATTTTGGGTAGCCTGGCAACCCCTTTCCATGAAAGTGTTTCTCGCCAGTCACTGCTTAGGGCTACATCAAGAGGAAACAAAACATAGAGATAGAACGTGAAACTACTTTATTGTGTCAAGTTTCAAGAAGCTAGCACAAACCGTGTTGGATTTAGAGTTCCAAATACATCTATGAATATAGGAGAAAACAGAGTGAAACCTAAAAATTCAAACTGTTACTGGAAATGAACGCTTCAACATAGAAGAATGAAATTTGGGGAACCAAGTCGCCATAGTGCACTGATCATTACCTGAAAGTATCATCCAGTTTGGTTGAAAAAATATTTGCTGAGATTTCTGTAGATTCGTAATTTTGGGAAGCCTGGCAACCCCTTTCCATGAAAGTGTTCCTCTCCAGTCACTGCTTAGGGCTACATCTAGAGGAAACAAAACATAGAGATAGAAGGTGAAACTACTTTATTGTGTCAAGTTCAAGAACCTAGCACAAACCGTGTTGGATTTAGAGTTCCAAATACATCTATCTATATAGGAGAAAACAGAGTGAAACCTAAAAATTCAAACTGTTACTGGAAACGAACGCTTCAACATAGAATAACGAAATCTGGGGAACCAAGTCGCCTTAGTGTACTGCTCATTAGCTGAAAGTATCATCCATTTTGGGTGAAAAAATATTTGCTGAGATTTCTGGAGATTCGTAATTTTGGGAAGCCTGGCAACCCCTTTCCATGAAAGTGTTTCTCGCCAGTCACTGCTTAGGGCTACATCAAGAGGAAACAAAACATAGTGATAGAACGTGAAACTACTTTATTGTGTCAAGTTTCAAGAAGCTAGCACAAACCGTGTTGGATTTAGAGTTCCAAATACATCTATCAATATAGGAGAAAACAGAGTGAAACCTAAAAATTCAAACTGTTACTGGAAACGAACGCTTCAACATAGAAGAACGAAATTTGGGGAACCAAGTCGCCTTAGTGTACTGATCATTACCTGAAAGTATCATCCAGTTTGGGTGAAAAAATATTTGCTGAGATTTCTGGAGATTCGTAATTTTGGGAAGCTTGGCAACCCCTTTCCATGAAAGTGTTTCTCGCCAGTCACTGCTTAGGGATACATCAAGAGGAAACAAAACATAGAGATAGAACGTGAAACTACTTTATTGTGTCAAGTTTCAAGAAGCTAGCACAAACCGTGTTGGATTTAGAGTTCCAAATACATCTATCAATACAGGAGAAAACAGAGTGAAACCTAAAAATTCAAACTGTTACTGGAAACGAACGCTTCAACATAGAAGAACGAAATTTGGGGAACCAAGTCGCCTTAGTGTACTGCTCATTAGCTGAAAGTATCATCCATTTTGGGTGAAAAAATATTTGCTGAGATTTCTGTAGATTCGTAATTTTTGGAAGCTTGGCAACCCCTTTCCATGAAAGTGTTTCTCGCCAGTCACTGCTTAGGGCTACATCAAGAGGAAACAAAACATAGAGATAGAAGGTGAAACTACTTTATTGTGTCAAGTTTCAAGAAGCTAGCACAAACCGTGTTGGATTTAGAGTTCCAAATACATCTATCAATATAGGAGAAAACAGAGTGAAAGCTAAAAATTCAAACTGTTACTGGAAACGAACGCTTCAACATAGAAGAACGAAATTTGGGGAACCAAGTCGCCTTAGTGTACTGATCATTACCTGAAAGTATCATCCAGTTTGGGTGAAAAAATATTTGCTGAGATTTCTGTAGATTCCTAATTTTGGGAAGCTTGGCAACCCCTTTCCATGAAAGTGTTCCTCGCCAGTCACTGCTTAGGGCTACAAAAAGAGGAAACAAAACATAGAGATAGAACGTGAAACTACTTTATTGTGTCAAGTTTCAAGAAGCTAGCACAAACCGTGTTGGATTTAGAGTTCCAAATACATCTATCAATATAGGAGAAAACAGAGTGAAACCTAAAAATTCAAACTGTTACTGGAAACGAACGCTTCAACATAGAAGAACGAAATCTGGGGAACCAAGTCGCCTTAGGGTACTGATCATTACCTGAAAGTATCATCCAGTTTGGGTGAAAAAATATTTGCTTAGATTTCTGGAGATTCGTCATTTTGGGTAGCCTGGCAACCCCTTTCCATGAAAGTGTTTCTCGCCAGTCACTGCTTAGGGCTACATCAAGAGGAAACAAAACATAGAGATAGAACGTGAAACTACTTTATTGTGTCAAGTTTCAAGAAGCTAGCACAAACCGTGTTGGATTTAGAGTTCCAAATACATCTATGAATATAGGAGAAAACAGAGTGAAACCTAAAAATTCAAACTGTTACTGGAAATGAACGCTTCAACATAGAAGAATGAAATTTGGGGAACCAAGTCGCCATAGTGCACTGATCATTACCTGAAAGTATCATCCAGTTTGGTTGAAAAAATATTTGCTGAGATTTCTGTAGATTCGTAATTTTGGGAAGCCTGGCAACCCCTTTCCATGAAAGTGTTCCTCTCCAGTCACTGCTTAGGGCTACATCTAGAGGAAACAAAACATAGAGATAGAAGGTGAAACTACTTTATTGTGTCAAGTTCAAGAACCTAGCACAAACCGTGTTGGATTTAGAGTTCCAAATACATCTATCTATATAGGAGAAAACAGAGTGAAACCTAAAAATTCAAACTGTTACTGGAAACGAACGCTTCAACATAGAATAACGAAATCTGGGGAACCAAGTCGCCTTAGTGTACTGCTCATTAGCTGAAAGTATCATCCATTTTGGGTGAAAAAATATTTGCTGAGATTTCTGGAGATTCGTAATTTTGGGAAGCCTGGCAACCCCTTTCCATGAAAGTGTTTCTCGCCAGTCACTGCTTAGGGCTACATCAAGAGGAAACAAAACATAGTGATAGAACGTGAAACTACTTTATTGTGTCAAGTTTCAAGAAGCTAGCACAAACCGTGTTGGATTTAGAGTTCCAAATACATCTATCAATATAGGAGAAAACAGAGTGAAACCTAAAAATTCAAACTGTTACTGGAAACGAACGCTTCAACATAGAAGAACGAAATTTGGGGAACCAAGTCGCCTTAGTGTACTGATCATTACCTGAAAGTATCATCCAGTTTGGGTGAAAAAATATTTGCTGAGATTTCTGGAGATTCGTAATTTTGGGAAGCTTGGCAACCCCTTTCCATGAAAGTGTTTCTCGCCAGTCACTGCTTAGGGATACATCAAGAGGAAACAAAACATAGAGATAGAACGTGAAACTACTTTATTGTGTCAAGTTTCAAGAAGCTAGCACAAACCGTGTTGGATTTAGAGTTCCAAATACATCTATCAATACAGGAGAAAACAGAGTGAAACCTAAAAATTCAAACTGTTACTGGAAACGAACGCTTCAACATAGAAGAACGAAATTTGGGGAACCAAGTCGCCTTAGTGTACTGCTCATTAGCTGAAAGTATCATCCATTTTGGGTGAAAAAATATTTGCTGAGATTTCTGTAGATTCGTAATTTTTGGAAGCTTGGCAACCCCTTTCCATGAAAGTGTTTCTCGCCAGTCACTGCTTAGGGCTACATCAAGAGGAAACAAAACATAGAGATAGAAGGTGAAACTACTTTATTGTGTCAAGTTTCAAGAAGCTAGCACAAACCGTGTTGGATTTAGAGTTCCAAATACATCTATCAATATAGGAGAAAACAGAGTGAAAGCTAAAAATTCAAACTGTTACTGGAAACGAACGCTTCAACATAGAAGAACGAAATTTGGGGAACCAAGTCGCCTTAGCGTACTGATCATTACCTGAAAGTATCATCCAGTTTGGGTGAAAAAATATTTGCTGAGATTTCTGTAGATTCCTAATTTTGGGAAGCTTGGCAACCCCTTTCCATGAAAGTGTTCCTCGCCAGTCACTGCTTAGGGCTACAAAAAGAGGAAACAAAACATAGAGATAGAACGTGAAACTACTTTATTGTGTCAAGTTTCAAGAAGCTAGCACAAACCGTGTTGGATTTAGAGTTCCAAATACATCTATCAATATAGGAGAAAACAGAGTGAAACCTAAAAATTCAAACTGTTACTGGAAACGAACGCTTCAACATAGAAGAACGAAATCTGGGGAACCAAGTCGCCTTAGGGTACTGATCATTACCTGAAAGTATCATCCAGTTTGGGTGAAAAAATATTTGCTTAGATTTCTGGAGATTCGTCATTTTGGGTAGCCTGGCAACCCCTTTCCATGAAAGTGTTTCTCGCCAGTCACTGCTTAGGGCTACATCAAGAGGAAACAAAACATAGAGATAGAACGTGAAACTACTTTATTGTGTCAAGTTTCAAGAAGCTAGCACAAACCGTGTTGGATTTAGAGTTCCAAATACATCTATGAATATAGGAGAAAACAGAGTGAAACCTAAAAATTCAAACTGTTACTGGAAACGAACGCTTCAACATAGAAGAACGAAATCTGGGGAACCAAGTCGCCTTAGTGTACTGATCATTACCTGAAAGTATCATCCAGTTTGGGTGAAAAAATATTTGCTGAGATTTCTGTAGATTCGTAATTTTGGGAAGCTTGGCAACCCCTTTCCATGAAAGTGTTCCTCTCCAGTCACTGCTTAGGGCTACATCAAGAGGAAACAAAACATAGAGATAGAACGTGAAACTACTTTATTGTGTCAAGTTTCAAGAAGCTAGCACAAACCGTGTTGGATTTAGAGTTCCAAATACATCTATCTATATAGGAGAAAACAGAGTGAAACCTAAAAATTCAAACTGTTACTGGAAACGAACGCTTCAACATACAAGAACGAAATCTGGGGAACCAAGTCGCCTTAGCGTACTGATCATTACCTGAAAGTATCATCCAGTTTGGGTGAAAAAATATTTGCTGAGATTTCTGGAGATTCGTCATTTTGGGAAGCCTAGCAACCCCTTTCCATGAAAGTGTTTCTCGCCTGTCACTGCTTAGGGCTACATCAAGAGGAAACAAAACATAGAGGTAGAACGTGAAACTACTTTTTTGTGTCAAGTTTCAAGAAGCTAGCACAAACCGTGTTGGATTTAGAGTTGCAAATACATCTATCAATATAGGAGAAAACAGAGTGAAACCTAAAAATTCAAAATGTTACTGGAAACGAACGCTTCAACATAGAAGAACGAAATCTGGGGAACCAAGTCGCCTTAGTGTACTGATCATTACCTGAAAGTATCATCCAGTTTGGGTGAAAAAATATTTGCTGAGATTTCTGGAGATTCGTCATTTTGGGAAGCCTGGCAACCCCTTTCCATGAAAGTGTTTCTCGCCAGTCACTGCTTAGGGCTACATCAAGAGGAAACAAAACATAGAGATAGAACGTGAAACTACTTTATTGTGTCAAGTTTCAAGAAGGTAGCACAAACCGTGTTGGATTTAGAGTTCCAAATACATCTATGAATATAGGAGAAAACAGAGTGAAACCTAAAAATTCAAACTGTTACTGGAAACGAAAGCTTCAACATACAAGAACGAAATCTGGGGAACCAAGTCGCCTTAGTGTACTGATCATTACCTGAAAGTATCATCCAGTTTGGGTGAAAAAATATTTGCTGAGGTTTCTGGAGATTCGTCATTTTGAGAAGCCTGGCAACCCCTTTCCATGAAAGTGTTTCTCGCCAGTCACTGCTTAGGGCTACATCAAGAGGAAACAAAACATAGAGATAGAAGGTGAAACTACTTTATTGTGTCAAGTTTCAAGAAGCTAGCACAAACCGTGTTGGATTTAGAGTTCCAAATACATCTATGAATATAGGAGAAAACAGAGTGAAACCTAAAAATTCAAACTGTTACTGGAAACGAACGCTTCAACATAGAAGAACGAAATTTGGGGAACCAAGTCGCCTTAGTGTACTGATCATTACCTGAAAGTATCATCCAGTTTGGGTGAAAAAATATTTGCTGAGATTTCTGGAGATTCGTCATTTTGGGAAGCTTGGAAACCCCTTTCCATGAAAGTGTTTCTCGCCAATCACTGCTTAGGGATACATCATCAGGAAACAAAACATAGAGATAGAACGTGAAACTACTTTATTGTGTCAAGTTTCAAGAAGCTAGCACAAACCGTGTTGGATTTTGAGTTCCAAATACATCTATCTATATAGGAGAAAACAGAGTGAAAGCTAAAAATTCAAACTGTTACTGGAAACGAACGATTCAACATAAAGAACGAAATTTGGGGAACCAAGTCGCCTCAGTGTACTGATCATTACCTGAAAGTATCATCCAGTTTGGGTGAAAAAATATTTGCTGAGATTTCTGGAGATTCGTCATTTTGGGAAGCCCGGCAACCCCTTTCCATGAAAGTGTTTCTCGCCAGTCACTGCTTAGGGCTACATCAAGAGGAAACAAAACATAGAGATTGAACGTGAAACTACTTTATTGTGTCAAGTTTCAAGAAGCTAGCACAAACCGTGTTGGATTTAGAGTTCCAAATACATCTATCTATATAGGAGAAAACAGAGTGAAACCTAAAAATTCAAACTGTTACTGGAAACGAACGCTTCAACATAGAATAACGAAATTTGGGGAACCAAGTCGCCTTAGTGTACTGATCATTACCTGAAAGTATCATCCAGTTTGGGTGAAAAAATATTTGCTGAGATTTCTGGAGATTCGTCATTTTGGGAAGCCTGGCAACCCCTTTCCATGAAAGTGTTTCTCGCCAGTCACTGCTTAGGGCTACATCAAGAGGAAACAAAACATAGAGATATAACGTGAAACTACTTTATCGTTTCAAGTTTCAAGAAGCTAGCACAAACAGTGTTGGATTTAGAGTTCCAAATACATCTATCAATATAGGAGAAAACAGAGTGAAACCTAAAAAATCAAACTGTTACTGGAAACGAACGCTTCAACATACAAGAACGAAATCTGGGGAACCAAGTCGCCTTAGCGTACTGATCATTACCTGAAAGTATCATCCAGTTTGGGTGAAAAAATATTTGCTGAGATTTCTGGAGATTCGTCATTTTGGGAAGCCTAGCAACCCCTTTCCATGAAAGTGTTTCTCGCCTGTCACTGCTTAGGGCTACATCAAGAGGAAACAAAACATAGAGGTAGAACGTGAAACTACTTTTTTGTGTCAAGTTTCAAGAAGCTAGCACAAACCGTGTTGGATTTAGAGTTCCAAATACATCTATCAATATAGGAGAAAACAGAGTGAAACCTAAAAATTCAAACTGTTACTGGAAACGAACGCTTCAACATAGAAGAATGAAATTTGGGGAACCAAGTCGCCATAGTGCACTGATCATTACCTGAAAGTATCATCCAGTTTGGTTGAAAAAATATTTGCTGAGATTTCTGTAGATTCGTAATTTTGGGAAGCCTGGCAACCCCTTTCCATGAAAGTGTTCCTCTCCAGTCACTGCTTAGGGCTACATCAAGAGGAAACAAAACATAGAGATAGAAGGTGAAACTACTTTATTGTGTCAAGTTCAAGAACCTAGCACAAACCGTGTTGGATTTAGAGTTCCAAATACATCTATCTATATAGGAGAAAACAGAGTGAAACCTAAAAATTCAAACTGTTACTGGAAACGAACGCTTCAACATAGAAGAACGAAATCTGGGGAACCAAGTCGCCTTAGTGTACTGCTCATTAGCTGAAAGTATCATCCATTTTGGGTGAAAAAATATTTGCTGAGATTTCTGGAGATTCGTAATTTTGGGAAGCCTGGCAACCCCTTTCCATGAAAGTGTTTCTCGCCAGTCACTGCTTAGGGCTACATCAAGAGGAAACAAAACATAGTGATAGAACGTGAAACTACTTTATTGTGTCAAGTTTCAAGAAGCTAGCACAAACCGTGTTGGATTTAGAGTTCCAAATACATCTATCAATATAGGAGAAAACAGAGTGAAACCTAAAAATTCAAACTGTTACTGGAAACGAACGCTTCAACATAGAAGAACGAAATTTGGGGAACCAAGTCGCCTTAGTGTACTGATCATTACCTGAAAGTATCATACAGTTTGGGTGAAAAAATATTTGTTGAGATTTCTGGAGATTCGTAATTTTGGGAAGCTTGGCAACCCCTTTCCATGAAAGTGTTTCTCGCCAGTCACTGCTTAGGGCTACATCATCAGGAAAAAAAAACAGAGAGATAGAACGTGAAAGTACTTTATTGTGTCAAGTTTCAAGAAGCTAGCACAAACCGTGTTGGATTTAGAGTTCCAAATACATCTATCAATATAGGAGAAAACAGAGTGAAACCTAAAAATTCAAACTGCTACTGGAAACGAACGCTTCAACATACAAGAACGAAATCTGGGGAACCAAGTCGCCTTAGTGTACTGATAATTACCTGAAAGTATCATCCAGTTTGGGTGAAAAAATATTTGCTGAGATTTCTGGAGATTCGTAATTTTGGGAAGCCTGGCAACCCCTTTCCATGAAAGTGTTCCTCTCCAGTCACTGCTTAGGGCTACATCAAGAGGAAACAAAACATAGAGATAGAACGTGAAACTACTTTATTGTGTCAAGTTTCAAGAAGCTAGCACAAACCGTGTTGGATTTAGAGTTCCAAATACATCTATGAATATAGGAGAAAACAGAGTGAAACCTAAAAATTCAAACTGTTACTGGAAACGAACGCTTCAACATAGAAGAATGAAATTTGGGGAACCAAGTCGCCATAGTGCACTGATCATTACCTGAAAGTATCATCCAGTTTGGTTGAAAAAATATTTGCTGAGATTTCTGTAGATTCGTAATTTTGGGAAGCCTGGCAACCCCTTTCCATGAAAGTGTTCCTCTCCAGTCACTGCTTAGGGCTACATCAAGAGGAAACAAAACATAGAGATAGAAGGTGAAACTACTTTATTGTGTCAAGTTCAAGAACCTAGCACAAACCGTGTTGGATTTAGAGTTCCAAATACATCTATCTATATAGGAGAAAACAGAGTGAAACCTAAAAATTCAAACTGTTACTGGAAACGAACGCTTCAACATAGAAGAACGAAATCTGGGGAACCAAGTCGCCTTAGTGTACTGCTCATTAGCTGAAAGTATCATCCATTTTGGGTGAAAAAATATTTGCTGAGATTTCTGGAGATTCGTAATTTTGGGAAGACTGGCAACCCCTTTCCATGAAAGTGTTTCTCGCCAGTCACTGCTTAGGGCTACATCAAGAGGAAACAAAACATAGTGATAGAACGTGAAACTACTTTATTGTGTCAAGTTTCAAGAAGCTAGCACAAACCGTGTTGGATTTAGAGTTCCAAATACATCTATCAATATAGGAGAAAACAGAGTGAAAGCTAAAAATTCAAACTGTTACTGGAAACGAACGCTTCAACATAGAAGAACGAAATTTGGGGAACCAAGTCGCCTTAGTGTACTGATCATTACCTGAAAGTATCATCCAGTTTGGGTGAAAAAATATTTGCTGAGATTTCTGTAGATTCCTAATTTTGGGAAGCTTGGCAACCCCTTTCCATGAAAGTGTTCCTCGCCAGTCACTGCTTAGGGCTACAAAAAGAGGAAACAAAACATAGAGATAGAACGTGAAACTACTTTATTGTGTCAAGTTTCAAGAAGCTAGCACAAACCGTGTTGGATTTAGAGTTCCAAATACATCTATCAATATAGGAGAAAACAGAGTGAAACCTAAAAATTCAAACTGTTACTGGAAACGAACGCTTCAACATAGAAGAACGAAATCTGGGGAACCAAGTCGCCTTAGGGTACTGATCATTACCTGAAAGTATCATCCAGTTTGGGTGAAAAAATATTTGCTTAGATTTCTGGAGATTCGTCATTTTGGGTAGCCTGGCAACCCCTTTCCATGAAAGTGTTTCTCGCCAGTCACTGCTTAGGGCTACATCAAGAGGAAACAAAACATAGAGATAGAACGTGAAACTACTTTATTGTGTCAAGTTTCAAGAAGCTAGCACAAACCGTGTTGGATTTAGAGTTCCAAATACATCTATGAATATAGGAGAAAACAGAGTGAAACCTAAAAATTCAAACTGTTACTGGAAATGAACGCTTCAACATAGAAGAATGAAATTTGGGGAACCAAGTCGCCATAGTGCACTGATCATTACCTGAAAGTATCATCCAGTTTGGTTGAAAAAATATTTGCTGAGATTTCTGTAGATTCGTAATTTTGGGAAGCCTGGCAACCCCTTTCCATGAAAGTGTTCCTCTCCAGTCACTGCTTAGGGCTACATCTAGAGGAAACAAAACATAGAGATAGAAGGTGAAACTACTTTATTGTGTCAAGTTCAAGAACCTAGCACAAACCGTGTTGGATTTAGAGTTCCAAATACATCTATCTATATAGGAGAAAACAGAGTGAAACCTAAAAATTCAAACTGTTACTGGAAACGAACGCTTCAACATAGAATAACGAAATCTGGGGAACCAAGTCGCCTTAGTGTACTGCTCATTAGCTGAAAGTATCATCCATTTTGGGTGAAAAAATATTTGCTGAGATTTCTGGAGATTCGTAATTTTGGGAAGCCTGGCAACCCCTTTCCATGAAAGTGTTTCTCGCCAGTCACTGCTTAGGGCTACATCAAGAGGAAACAAAACATAGTGATAGAACGTGAAACTACTTTATTGTGTCAAGTTTCAAGAAGCTAGCACAAACCGTGTTGGATTTAGAGTTCCAAATACATCTATCAATATAGGAGAAAACAGAGTGAAACCTAAAAATTCAAACTGTTACTGGAAACGAACGCTTCAACATAGAAGAACGAAATTTGGGGAACCAAGTCGCCTTAGTGTACTGATCATTACCTGAAAGTATCATCCAGTTTGGGTGAAAAAATATTTGCTGAGATTTCTGGAGATTCGTAATTTTGGGAAGCTTGGCAACCCCTTTCCATGAAAGTGTTTCTCGCCAGTCACTGCTTAGGGATACATCAAGAGGAAACAAAACATAGAGATAGAACGTGAAACTACTTTATTGTGTCAAGTTTCAAGAAGCTAGCACAAACCGTGTTGGATTTAGAGTTCCAAATACATCTATCAATACAGGAGAAAACAGAGTGAAACCTAAAAATTCAAACTGTTACTGGAAACGAACGCTTCAACATAGAAGAACGAAATTTGGGGAACCAAGTCGCCTTAGTGTACTGCTCATTAGCTGAAAGTATCATCCATTTTGGGTGAAAAAATATTTGCTGAGATTTCTGTAGATTCGTAATTTTTGGAAGCTTGGCAACCCCTTTCCATGAAAGTGTTTCTCGCCAGTCACTGCTTAGGGCTACATCAAGAGGAAACAAAACATAGAGATAGAAGGTGAAACTACTTTATTGTGTCAAGTTTCAAGAAGCTAGCACAAACCGTGTTGGATTTAGAGTTCCAAATACATCTATCAATATAGGAGAAAACAGAGTGAAAGCTAAAAATTCAAACTGTTACTGGAAACGAACGCTTCAACATAGAAGAACGAAATTTGGGGAACCAAGTCGCCTTAGCGTACTGATCATTACCTGAAAGTATCATCCAGTTTGGGTGAAAAAATATTTGCTGAGATTTCTGTAGATTCCTAATTTTGGGAAGCTTGGCAACCCCTTTCCATGAAAGTGTTCCTCGCCAGTCACTGCTTAGGGCTACAAAAAGAGGAAACAAAACATAGAGATAGAACGTGAAACTACTTTATTGTGTCAAGTTTCAAGAAGCTAGCACAAACCGTGTTGGATTTAGAGTTCCAAATACATCTATCAATATAGGAGAAAACAGAGAGAAACCTAAAAATTCAAACTGTTACTGGAAACGAACGCTTCAACATAGAAGAACGAAATCTGGGGAACCAAGTCGCCTTAGGGTACTGATCATTACCTGAAAGTATCATCCAGTTTGGGTGAAAAAATATTTGCTTAGATTTCTGGAGATTCGTCATTTTGGGTAGCCTGGCAACCCCTTTCCATGAAAGTGTTTCTCGCCAGTCACTGCTTAGGGCTACATCAAGAGGAAACAAAACATAGAGATAGAACGTGAAACTACTTTATTGTGTCAAGTTTCAAGAAGCTAGCACAAACCGTGTTGGATTTAGAGTTCCAAATACATCTATGAATATAGGAGAAAACAGAGTGAAACCTAAAAATTCAAACTGTTACTGGAAACGAACGCTTCAACATAGAAGAACGAAATCTGGGGAACCAAGTCGCCTTAGTGTACTGATCATTACCTGAAAGTATCATCCAGTTTGGGTGAAAAAATATTTGCTGAGATTTCTGTAGATTCGTAATTTTGGGAAGCTTGGCAACCCCTTTCCATGAAAGTGTTCCTCTCCAGTCACTGCTTAGGGCTACATCAAGAGGAAACAAAACATAGAGATAGAACGTGAAACTACTTTATTGTGTCAAGTTTCAAGAAGCTAGCACAAACCGTGTTGGATTTAGAGTTCCAAATACATCTATCTATATAGGAGAAAACAGAGTGAAACCTAAAAATTCAAACTGTTACTGGAAACGAACGCTTCAACATACAAGAACGAAATCTGGGGAACCAAGTCGCCTTAGCGTACTGATCATTACCTGAAAGTATCATCCAGTTTGGGTGAAAAAATATTTGCTGAGATTTCTGGAGATTCGTCATTTTGGGAAGCCTAGCAACCCCTTTCCATGAAAGTGTTTCTCGCCTGTCACTGCTTAGGGCTACATCAAGAGGAAACAAAACATAGAGGTAGAACGTGAAACTACTTTTTTGTGTCAAGTTTCAAGAAGCTAGCACAAACCGTGTTGGATTTAGAGTTGCAAATACATCTATCAATATAGGAGAAAACAGAGTGAAACCTAAAAATTCAAAATGTTACTGGAAACGAACGCTTCAACATAGAAGAACGAAATCTGGGGAACCAAGTCGCCTTAGTGTACTGATCATTACCTGAAAGTATCATCCAGTTTGGGTGAAAAAATATTTGCTGAGATTTCTGGAGATTCGTCATTTTGGGAAGCCTGGCAACCCCTTTCCATGAAAGTGTTTCTCGCCAGTCACTGCTTAGGGCTACATCAAGAGGAAACAAAACATAGAGATAGAACGTGAAACTACTTTATTGTGTCAAGTTTCAAGAAGGTAGCACAAACCGTGTTGGATTTAGAGTTCCAAATACATCTATGAATATAGGAGAAAACAGAGTGAAACCTAAAAATTCAAACTGTTACTGGAAACGAAAGCTTCAACATACAAGAACGAAATCTGGGGAACCAAGTCGCCTTAGTGTACTGATCATTACCTGAAAGTATCATCCAGTTTGGGTGAAAAAATATTTGCTGAGGTTTCTGGAGATTCGTCATTTTGAGAAGCCTGGCAACCCCTTTCCATGAAAGTGTTTCTCGCCAGTCACTGCTTAGGGCTACATCAAGAGGAAACAAAACATAGAGATAGAAGGTGAAACTACTTTATTGTGTCAAGTTTCAAGAAGCTAGCACAAACCGTGTTGGATTTAGAGTTCCAAATACATCTATGAATATAGGAGAAAACAGAGTGAAACCTAAAAATTCAAACTGTTACTGGAAACGAACGCTTCAACATAGAAGAACGAAATTTGGGGAACCAAGTCGCCTTAGTGTACTGATCATTACCTGAAAGTATCATCCAGTTTGGGTGAAAAAATATTTGCTGAGATTTCTGGAGATTCGTCATTTTGGGAAGCTTGGAAACCCCTTTCCATGAAAGTGTTTCTCGCCAATCACTGCTTAGGGATACATCATCAGGAAACAAAACATAGAGATAGAACGTGAAACTACTTTATTGTGTCAAGTTTCAAGAACCTAGCACAAACCGTGTTGGATTTTGAGTTCCAAATACATCTATCAATATAGGAGAAAACAGAGTGAAAGCTAAAAATTCAAACTGTTACTGGAAACGAACGATTCAACATAAAGAACGAAATTTGGGGAACCAAGTCGCCTCAGTGTACTGATCATTACCTGAAAGTATCATCCAGTTTGGGTGAAAAAATATTTGCTGAGATTTCTGGAGATTCGTCATTTTGGGAAGCCCGGCAACCCCTTTCCATGAAAGTGTTTCTCGCCAGTCACTGCTTAGGGCTACATCAAGAGGAAACAAAACATAGAGATTGAACGTGAAACTACTTTATTGTGTCAAGTTTCAAGAAGCTAGCACAAACCGTGTTGGATTTAGAGTTCCAAATACATCTATCTATATAGGAGAAAACAGAGTGAAACCTAAAAATTCAAACTGTTACTGGAAACGAACGCTTCAACATAGAATAACGAAATTTGGGGAACCAAGTCGCCTTAGTGTACTGATCATTACCTGAAAGTATCATCCAGTTTGGGTGAAAAAATATTTGCTGAGATTTCTGGAGATTCGTCATTTTGGGAAGCCTGGCAACCCCTTTCCATGAAAGTGTTTCTCGCCAGTCACTGCTTAGGGCTACATCAAGAGGAAACAAAACATAGAGATATAACGTGAAACTACTTTATCGTTTCAAGTTTCAAGAAGCTAGCACAAACAGTGTTGGATTTAGAGTTCCAAATACATCTATCAATATAGGAGAAAACAGAGTGAAACCTAAAAAATCAAACTGTTACTGGAAACGAACGCTTCAACATACAAGAACGAAATCTGGGGAACCAAGTCGCCTTAGCGTACTGATCATTACCTGAAAGTATCATCCAGTTTGGGTGAAAAAATATTTGCTGAGATTTCTGGAGATTCGTCATTTTGGGAAGCCTAGCAACCCCTTTCCATGAAAGTGTTTCTCGCCTGTCACTGCTTAGGGCTACATCAAGAGGAAACAAAACATAGAGGTAGAACGTGAAACTACTTTTTTGTGTCAAGTTTCAAGAAGCTAGCACAAACCGTGTTGGATTTAGAGTTCCAAATACATCTATCAATATAGGAGAAAACAGAGTGAAACCTAAAAATTCAAACTGTTACTGGAAACGAACGCTTCAACATAGAAGAATGAAATTTGGGGAACCAAGTCGCCATAGTGCACTGATCATTACCTGAAAGTATCATCCAGTTTGGTTGAAAAAATATTTGCTGAGATTTCTGTAGATTCGTAATTTTGGGAAGCCTGGCAACCCCTTTCCATGAAAGTGTTCCTCTCCAGTCACTGCTTAGGGCTACATCAAGAGGAAACAAAACATAGAGATAGAAGGTGAAACTACTTTATTGTGTCAAGTTCAAGAACCTAGCACAAACCGTGTTGGATTTAGAGTTCCAAATACATCTATCTATATAGGAGAAAACAGAGTGAAACCTAAAAATTCAAACTGTTACTGGAAACGAACGCTTCAACATAGAAGAACGAAATCTGGGGAACCAAGTCGCCTTAGTGTACTGCTCATTAGCTGAAAGTATCATCCATTTTGGGTGAAAAAATATTTGCTGAGATTTCTGGAGATTCGTAATTTTGGGAAGCCTGGCAACCCCTTTCCATGAAAGTGTTTCTCGCCAGTCACTGCTTAGGGCTACATCAAGAGGAAACAAAACATAGTGATAGAACGTGAAACTACTTTATTGTGTCAAGTTTCAAGAAGCTAGCACAAACCGTGTTGGATTTAGAGTTCCAAATACATCTATCAATATAGGAGAAAACAGAGTGAAACCTAAAAATTCAAACTGTTACTGGAAACGAACGCTTCAACATAGAAGAACGAAATTTGGGGAACCAAGTCGCCTTAGTGTACTGATCATTACCTGAAAGTATCATACAGTTTGGGTGAAAAAATATTTGTTGAGATTTCTGGAGATTCGTAATTTTGGGAAGCTTGGCAACCCCTTTCCATGAAAGTGTTTCTCGCCAGTCACTGCTTAGGGCTACATCATCAGGAAAAAAAAACAGAGAGATAGAACGTGAAAGTACTTTATTGTGTCAAGTTTCAAGAAGCTAGCACAAACCGTGTTGGATTTAGAGTTCCAAATACATCTATCAATATAGGAGAAAACAGAGTGAAACCTAAAAATTCAAACTGCTACTGGAAACGAACGCTTCAACATACAAGAACGAAATCTGGGGAACCAAGTCGCCTTAGTGTACTGATAATTACCTGAAAGTATCATCCAGTTTGGGTGAAAAAATATTTGCTGAGATTTCTGGAGATTCGTAATTTTGGGAAGCCTGGCAACCCCTTTCCATGAAAGTGTTCCTCTCCAGTCACTGCTTAGGGCTACATCAAGAGGAAACAAAACATAGAGATAGAACGTGAAACTACTTTATTGTGTCAAGTTTCAAGAAGCTAGCACAAACCGTGTTGGATTTAGAGTTCCAAATACATCTATGAATATAGGAGAAAACAGAGTGAAACCTAAAAATTCAAACTGTTACTGGAAACGAACGCTTCAACATAGAAGAATGAAATTTGGGGAACCAAGTCGCCATAGTGCACTGATCATTACCTGAAAGTATCATCCAGTTTGGTTGAAAAAATATTTGCTGAGATTTCTGTAGATTCGTAATTTTGGGAAGCCTGGCAACCCCTTTCCATGAAAGTGTTCCTCTCCAGTCACTGCTTAGGGCTACATCAAGAGGAAACAAAACATAGAGATAGAAGGTGAAACTACTTTATTGTGTCAAGTTCAAGAACCTAGCACAAACCGTGTTGGATTTAGAGTTCCAAATACATCTATCTATATAGGAGAAAACAGAGTGAAACCTAAAAATTCAAACTGTTACTGGAAACGAACGCTTCAACATAGAAGAACGAAATCTGGGGAACCAAGTCGCCTTAGTGTACTGCTCATTAGCTGAAAGTATCATCCATTTTGGGTGAAAAAATATTTGCTGAGATTTCTGGAGATTCGTAATTTTGGGAAGACTGGCAACCCCTTTCCATGAAAGTGTTTCTCGCCAGTCACTGCTTAGGGCTACATCAAGAGGAAACAAAACATAGTGATAGAACGTGAAACTACTTTATTGTGTCAAGTTTCAAGAAGCTAGCACAAACCGTGTTGGATTTAGAGTTCCAAATACATCTATCAATATAGGAGAAAACAGAGTGAAACCTAAAAATTCAAACTGTTACTGGAAACGAACGCTTCAACATAGAAGAACGAAATTTGGGGAACCAAGTCGCCTTAGTGTACTGATCATTACCTGAAAGTATCATACAGTTTGGGTGAAAAAATATTTGTTGAGATTTCTGGAGATTCGTAATTTTGGGAAGCTTGGCAACCCCTTTCCATGAAAGGGTTTCTCGCCAGTCACTGCTTAGGGCTACATCATCAGGAAAAAAAAACATAGAGATAGAACGTGAAAGTACTTTATTGTGTCAAGTTTCAAGAAGCTAGCACAAACCGTGTTGGATTTAGAGTTCCAAATACATCTATCAATATAGGAGAAAACAGAGTGAAACCTAAAAATTCAAACTGTTACTGGAAACGAACGCTTCAACATAGAAGAACGAAATTTGGGGAACCAAGTCGCCTTAGTGTACTGATCATTACCTGAAAGTATCATCCAGTTTGGGTGAAAAAATATTTGCTGAGATTTCTGTAGATTCGTAATTTTTGGAAGCTTGGCAACCCCTTTCCATGAAAGTGTTTCTCGCCAGTCACTGCTTAGGGCTACATCAAGAGGAAACAAAACATAGAGATAGAAGGTGAAACTACTTTATTGTGTCAAGTTTCAAGAAGCTAGCACAAACCGTGTTGGATTTAGAGTTCCAAATACATCTATCAATATAGGAGAAAACAGAGTGAAACCTAAAAATTCAAACTGTTACTGGAAACGAACGCTTCAACATAGAAGAACGAAATTTGGGGAACCAAGTCGCCTTAGTGTACTGATCATTACCTGAAAGTATCATCCAGTTTGGGTGAAAAAATATTTGCTGAGATTTCTGTAGATTCCTAATTTTGGGAAGCTTGGCAACCCCTTTCCATGAAAGTGTTCCTCGCCAGTCACTGCTTAGGGCTACAAAAAGAGGAAACAAAACATAGAGATAGAACGTGAAACTACTTTATTGTGTCAAGTTTCAAGAAGCTAGCACAAACCGTGTTGGATTTAGAGTTCCAAATACATCTATCAATATAGGAGAAAACAGAGTGAAACCTAAAAATTCAAACTGTTACTGGAAACGAACGCTTCAACATAGAAGAACGAAATCTGGGGAACCAAGTCGCCTTAGGGTACTGATCATTACCTGAAAGTATCATCCAGTTTGGGTGAAAAAATATTTGCTTAGATTTCTGGAGATTCGTCATTTTGGGTAGCCTGGCAACCCCTTTCCATGAAAGTGTTTCTCGCCAGTCACTGCTTAGGGCTACATCAAGAGGAAACAAAACATAGAGATATAACGTGAAACTACTTTATCGTTTCAAGTTTCAAGAAGCTAGCACAAACAGTGTTGGATTTAGAGTTCCAAATACATCTATCAATATAGGAGAAAACAGAGTGAAACCTAAAAATTCAAACTGTTACTGGAAACGAACGCTTCAACATAGAAGAACGAAATCTGGGGAACCAAGTCGCCTTAGTGTACTGATCATTACCTGAAAGTATCATCCAGTTTGGTTGAAAAAATATTTGCTGAGATTTCTGTAGATTCGTAATTTTGGGAAGCCTGGCAACCCCTTTCCATGAAAGTGTTCCTCTCCAGTCACTGCTTAGGGCTACATCAAGAGGAAACAAAACATAGAGATAGAACTTGAAACTACTTTATTGTGTCAAGTTTCAAGAAGCTAGCACAAACCGTGTTGGATTTAGAGTTCCAAATACATCTATCTATATAGGAGAAAACAGAGTGAAACCTAAAAATTCAAACTGTTACTGGAAACGAACGCTTCAACATACAAGAACGAAATCTGGGGAACCAAGTCGCCTTAGCGTACTGATCATTACCTGAAAGTATCATCCAGTTTGGGTGAAAAAATATTTGCTGAGATTTCTGGAGATTCGTCATTTTGGGAAGCCTAGCAACCCCTTTCCATGAAAGTGTTTCTCGCCTGTCACTGCTTAGGGCTACATCAAGAGGAAACAAAACATAGAGGTAGAACGTGAAACTACTTTTTTGTGTCAAGTTTCAGAAGCTAGCACAAACCGTGTTGGATTTAGAGTTGCAAATACATCTATCAATATAGGAGAAAACAGAGTGAAACCTAAAAATTCAAAATGTTACTGGAAACGAACGCTTCAACATAGAAGAACGAAATCTGGGGAACCAAGTCGCCTTAGTGTACTGATCATTACCTGAAAGTATCATCCAGTTTGGGTGAAAAAATATTTGCTGAGATTTCTGGAGATTCGTCATTTTGGGAAGCCTGGCAACCCCTTTCCATGAAAGTGTTTCTCGCCAGTCACTGCTTAGGGCTACATCAAGAGGAAACAAAACATAGAGATAGAACGTGAAACTACTTTATTGTGTCAAGTTTCAAGAAGGTAGCACAAACCGTGTTGGATTTAGAGTTCCAAATACATCTATGAATATAGGAGAAAACAGAGTGAAACCTAAAAATTCAAACTGTTACTGGAAACGAAAGCTTCAACATACAAGAACGAAATCTGGGGAACCAAGTCGCCTTAGTGTACTGATCATTACCTGAAAGTATCATCCAGTTTGGGTGAAAAAATATTTGCTGAGATTTCTGGAGATTCGTCATTTTGAGAAGCCTGGCAACCCCTTTCCATGAAAGTGTTTCTCGCCAGTCACTGCTTAGGGCTACATCAAGAGGAAACAAAACATAGAGATAGAAGGTGAAACTACTTTATTGTGTCAAGTTTCAAGAAGCTAGCACAAACCGTGTTGGATTTAGAGTTCCAAATACATCTATGAATATAGGAGAAAACAGAGTGAAACCTAAAAATTGAAACTGTTACTGGAAACGAACGCTTCAACATAGAAGAACGAAATTTGGGGAACCAAGTCGCCTTAGTGTACTGATCATTACCTGAAAGTATCATCCAGTTTGGGTGAAAAAATATTTGCTGAGATTTCTGGAGATTCGTCATTTTGGGAAGCTTGGAAACCCCTTTCCATGAAAGTGTTTCTCGCCAATCACTGCTTAGGGATACATCATCAGGAAACAAAACATAGAGATAGAACGTGAAACTACTTTATTGTGTCAAGTTTCAAGAAGCTAGCACAAACCGTGTTGGATTTTGAGTTCCAAATACATCTATCAATATAGGAGAAAACAGAGTGAAAGCTAAAAATTCAAACTGTTACTGGAAACGAACGATTCAACATAAAGAACGAAATTTGGGGAACCAAGTCGCCTCAGTGTACTGATCATTACCTGAAAGTATCATCCAGTTTGGGTGAAAAAATATTTGCTGAAATTTCTGGAGATTCGTCATTTTGGGAAGCCCGGCAACCCCTTTCCATGAAAGTGTTTCTCGCCAGTCACTGCTTAGGGCTACATCAAGAGGAAACAAAACATAGAGATTGAACGTGAAACTACTTTATTGTGTCAAGTTTCAAGAAGCTAGCACAAACCGTGTTGGATTTATAGTTCCAAATACATCTATCTATATAGGAGAAAACAGAGTGAAACCTAAAAATTCAAACTGTTACTGGAAACGAACGCTTCATCATAGAAGAACGAAATTTGGGGAACCAAGTCGCCTTAGTGTACTGATCATTACCTGAAAGTATCATCCAGTTTGGGTGAAAAAATATTTGCTGAGATTTCTGGAGATTCGTCATTTTGGGAAGCCTGGCAACCCCTTTCCATGAAAGTGTTTCTCGCCAGTCACTGCCTAGGGCTACATCAAGAGGAAACAAAACATAGAGATATAACGTGAAACTACTTTATCGTGTCAAGTTTCAAGAAGCTAGCACAAACAGTGTTGGATTTAGAGTTCCAAATACATCTATCAATATAGGAGAAAACAGAGTGAAAACTAAAAAATCAAACTGTTACTGGAATCGAACGCTTCAACATACAAGAACGAAATCTGGGGAACCAAGTCGCCTTAGCGTACTGATCATTACCTGAAAGTATCATCCAGTTTGGGTGAAAAAATATTTGCTGAGATTTCTGGAGATTCGTCATTTTGGGAAGCCTAGCAACCCCTTTCCATGAAAGTGTTTCTCGCCTGTCACTGCTTAGGGCTACATCAAGAGGAAACAAAACATAGAGGTAGAACGTGAAACTACTTTTTTGTGTCAAGTTTCAAGAAGCTAGCACAAACCATGTTGGATTTAGAGTTCCAAATACATCTATCAATATAGGAGAAAATAGAGTGAAACCTAAAAATTCAAACTGTTACTGGAAACGAACGCTTCAACATAGAAGAATGAAATTTGGGGAACCAAGTCGCCATAGTGTACTGATCATTACCTGAAAGTATCATCCAGTTTGGTTGAAAAAATATTTGCTGAGATTTCTGTAGATTCGTAATTTTGCGAAGCCTGGCAACCCCTTTCCATGAAAATGTTCCTCTCCAGTCACTGCTTAGGGCTACATCAAGAGGAAACAAAACATAGAGATAGAACGTGAAACTACTTTATTGTGTCAAGTTTCAAGAAGCTAGCACAAACCGTGTTGGATTTAGAGTTCCAAATACATCTATCTATATAGGAGAAAACAGAGTGAAACCTAAAAATTCAAACTGTTACTGGAAACGAACGCTTCAACATAGAAGACCGAAATCTGGGGAACCAAGTCGCCTTAGTGTACTGATCATTACCTGAAAGTATCATCCAGTTTGGGTGAAAAAATATTTGCTGAGATTTCTGGAGATTCGTAATTTTGGGAAGCTTGGCAACCCCTTTCCATGAAAGTGTTTCTCGCCAGTCACTGCTTAGGGCTACATCAAGAGGAAACAAAACATAGAGATAGAACGTGAAACTACTTTATTGTGTCAAGTTTCAAGAAGCTAGCACAAACCGTGTTGGATTTAGAGTTCCAAATACATCTATCAATATAGGAGAAAACAGAGTGAAACCTAAAAATTCAAACTGTTACTGGAAACGAACGCTTCAACATAGAAGAACAAAATCTGGGGAACCAAGTCGCCTTAGTGTACTGCTCATTACCTGAAAGTATCATCCATTTTGGGTGAAAAAATATTTGCTGAGATTTCTGGAGATTCGTAATTTTGGGAAGCTTGGCAACCCCTTTCCATGAAAGTGTTTCTCGCCAGTCACTGCTTAGGGCTACATCAAGAGGAAACAAAACATAGAGATAGAACGTGAAACTACTTTATTGTGTCAAGTTTCAAGAAGCTAGCACAAACCGTGTTGGATTTAGAGTTCCAAATACATCTATCAATATAGGAGAAAACAGAGTGAAACCTAAAAATTCAAACTGTTACTGGAAACGAACGCTTCAACATAGAAGAACGAAATTTGGGGAACCAAGTCGCCTTAGTGTACTGATCATTACCTGAAAGTATCATCCAGTTTGGGTGAAAAAATATTTGCTGAGATTTCTGTAGATTCCTAATTTTGGGAAGCTTGGCAACCCCTTTCCATGAAAGTGTTCCTCGCCAGTCACTGCTTAGGGCTACAAAAAGAGGAAACAAAACATAGAGATAGAACGTGAAACTACTTTATTGTGTCAAGTTTCAAGAAGCTAGCACAAACCGTGTTGGATTTAGAGTTCCAAATACATCTATCAATATAGGAGAAAACAGAGTGAAACCTAAAAATTCAAACTGTTACTGGAAACGAACGCTTCAACATAGAAGAACGAAATCTGGGGAACCAAGTCGCCTTAGGGTACTGATCATTACCTGAAAGTATCATCCAGTTTGGGTGAAAAAATATTTGCTTAGATTTCTGGAGATTCGTCATTTTGGGAAGCCTGGCAACCCCTTTCCATGAAAGTGTTTCTCGCCAGTCACTGCTTAGGGCTACATCAAGAGGAAACAAAACATAGAGATAGAACGTGAAACTACTTTATTGTGTCAAGTTTCAAGAAGCTAGCACAAACCGTGTTGGATTTAGAGTTCCAAATACATCTATGAATATAGGAGAAAACAGAGTGAAACCTAAAAATTCAAACTGTTACTGGAAACGAACGCTTCAACATAGAAGAACGAAATCTGGGGAACCAAGTCGCCTTAGTGTACTGATCATTACCTGAAAGTATCATCCAGTTTGGTTGAAAAAATATTTGCTGAGATTTCTGTAGATTCGTAATTTTGGGAAGCCTGGCAACCCCTTTCCATGAAAGTGTTCCTCTCCAGTCACTGCTTAGGGCTACATCAAGAGGAAACAAAACATAGAGATAGAACTTGAAACTACTTTATTGTGTCAAGTTTCAAGAAGCTAGCACAAACCGTGTTGGATTTAGAGTTCCAAATACATCTATCTATATAGGAGAAAACAGAGTGAAACCTAAAAATTCAAACTGTTACTGGAAACGAACGCTTCAACATACAAGAACGAAATCTGGGGAACCAAGTCGCCTTAGCGTACTGATCATTACCTGAAAGTATCATCCAGTTTGGGTGAAAAAATATTTGCTGAGATTTCTGGAGATTCGTCATTTTGGGAAGCCTAGCAACCCCTTTCCATGAAAGTGTTTCTCGCCTGTCACTGCTTAGGGCTACATCAAGAGGAAACAAAACATAGAGGTAGAACGTGAAACTACTTTTTTGTGTCAAGTTTCAAGAAGCTAGCACAAACCGTGTTGGATTTAGAGTTGCAAATACATCTATCAATATAGGAGAAAACAGAGTGAAACCTAAAAATTCAAAATGTTACTGGAAACGAACGCTTCAACATAGAAGAACGAAATCTGGGGAACCAAGTCGCCTTAGTGTACTGATCATTACCTGAAAGTATCATCCAGTTTGGGTGAAAAAATATTTGCTGAGATTTCTGGAGATTCGTCATTTTGGGAAGCCTGGCAACCCCTTTCCATGAAAGTGTTTCTCGCCAGTCACTGCTTAGGGCTACATCAAGAGGAAACAAAACATAGAGATAGAACGTGAAACTACTTTATTGTGTCAAGTTTCAAGAAGGTAGCACAAACCGTGTTGGATTTAGAGTTCCAAATACATCTATGAATATAGGAGAAAACAGAGTGAAACCTAAAAATTCAAACTGTTACTGGAAACGAAAGCTTCAACATACAAGAACGAAATCTGGGGAACCAAGTCGCCTTAGTGTACTGATCATTACCTGAAAGTATCATCCAGTTTGGGTGAAAAAATATTTGCTGAGATTTCTGGAGATTCGTCATTTTGAGAAGCCTGGCAACCCCTTTCCATGAAAGTGTTTCTCGCCAGTCACTGCTTAGGGCTACATCAAGAGGAAACAAAACACAGAGATAGAAGGTGAAACTACTTTATTGTGTCAAGTTTCAAGAAGCTAGCACAAACCGTGTTGGATTTAGAGTTCCAAATACATCTATGAATATAGGAGAAAACAGAGTGAAACCTAAAAATTCAAACTGTTACTGGAAACGAACGCTTCAACATAGAAGAACGAAATTTGGGGAACCAAGTCGCCTTAGTGTACTGATCATTACCTGAAAGTATCATCCAGTTTGGGTGAAAAAATATTTGCTGAGATTTCTGGAGATTCGTCATTTTGGGAAGCTTGGAAACCCCTTTCCATGAAAGTGTTTCTCGCCAATCACTGCTTAGGGATACATCATCAGGAAACAAAACATAGAGATAGAACGTGAAACTACTTTATTGTGTCAAGTTTCAAGAAGCTAGCACAAACCGTGTTGGATTTTGAGTTCCAAATACATCTATCAATATAGGAGAAAACAGAGTGAAAGCTAAAAATTCAAACTGTTACTGGAAACGAACGATTCAACATAAAGAACGAAATTTGGGGAACCAAGTCGCCTCAGTGTACTGATCATTACCTGAAAGTATCATCCAGTTTGGGTGAAAAAATATTTGCTGAAATTTCTGGAGATTCGTCATTTTGGGAAGCCCGGCAACCCCTTTCCATGAAAGTGTTTCTCGCCAGTCACTGCTTAGGGCTACATCAAGAGGAAACAAAACATAGAGATTGAACGTGAAACTACTTTATTGTGTCAAGTTTCAAGAAGCTAGCACAAACCGTGTTGGATTTATAGTTCCAAATACATCTATCTATATAGGAGAAAACAGAGTGAAACCTAAAAATTCAAACTGTTACTGGAAACGAACGCTTCATCATAGAAGAACGAAATCTGGGGAACCAAGTCGCCTTAGTGTACTGATCATTACCTGAAAGTATCATCCAGTTTGGGTGAAAAAATATTTGCTGAGATTTCTGGAGATTCGTCATTTTGGGAAGCCTGGCAACCCCTTTCCATGAAAGTGTTTCTCGCCAGTCACTGCCTAGGGCTACATCAAGAGGAAACAAAACATAGAGATATAACGTGAAACTACTTTATCGTGTCAAGTTTCAAGAAGCTAGCACAAACAGTGTTGGATTTAGAGTTCCAAATACATCTATCAATATAGGAGAAAACAGAGTGAAACCTAAAAAATCAAACTGTTACTGGAATCGAACGCTTCAACATACAAGAACGAAATCTGGGGAACCAAGTCGCCTTAGCGTACTGATCATTACCTGAAAGTATCATCCAGTTTGGGTGAAAAAATATTTGCTGAGATTTCTGGAGATTCGTCATTTTGGGAAGCCTAGCAACCCCTTTCCATGAAAGTGTTTCTCGCCTGTCACTGCTTAGGGCTACATCAAGAGGAAACAAAACATAGAGGTAGAACGTGAAACTACTTTTTTGTGTCAAGTTTCAAGAAGCTAGCACAAACCATGTTGGATTTAGAGTTCCAAATACATCTATCAATATAGGAGAAAACAGAGTGAAACCTAAAAATTCAAACTGTTACTGGAAACGAACGCTTCAACATAGAAGAATGAAATTTGGGGAACCAAGTCGCCATAGTGTACTGATCATTACCTGAAAGTATCATCCAGTTTGGTTGAAAAAATATTTGCTGAGATTTCTGTAGATTCGTAATTTTGCGAAGCCTGGCAACCCCTTTCCATGAAAATGTTCCTCTCCAGTCACTGCTTAGGGCTACATCAAGAGGAAACAAAACATAGAGATAGAACGTGAAACTACTTTATTGTGTCAAGTTTCAAGAAGCTAGCACAAACCGTGTTGGATTTAGAGTTCCAAATACATCTATCTATATAGGAGAAAACAGAGTGAAACCTAAAAATTCAAACTGTTACTGGAAACGAACGCTTCAACATAGAATAACGAAATTTGGGGAACCAAGTCGCCTTAGTGTACTGATCATTACCTGAAAGTATCATCCAGTTTGGGTGAAAAAATATTTGCTGAGATTTTTGGAGATTCGTCATTTTGGGTAGCCTGGCAACCCCTTTCCATGAAAGTGTTTCTCGCCAGTCACTGCTTAGGGCTACATCAAGAGGAAACAAAACATAGAGATATAACGTGAAACTACTTTATCGTTTCAAGTTTCAAGAAGCTAGCACAAACAGTGTTGGATTTAGAGTTCCAAATACATCTATCAATATAGGAGAAAACAGAGTGAAACCTAAAAATTCAAACTGTTACTGGAAACGAACGCTTTAACATAGAAGAATGAAATTTGGGGAACCAAGTCGCCATAGTGCACTGATCATTACCTGAAAGCATCATCCAGTTTGGTTGAAAAAATATTTGCTGAGATTTCTGTAGATTCGTAATTTTGGGAAGCCTGGCAACCCCTTTCCATGAAAGTGTTCCTCTCCAGTCACTGCTTAGGGCTACATCAAGAGGAAACAAAACATAGAGATAGAAGGTGAAACTACTTTATTGTGTCAAGTTCAAGAACCTAGCACAAACCGTGTTGGATTTAGAGTTCCAAATACATCTATCAATATAGGAGAAAACAGAGTGAAACCTAAAAATTCAAACTGTTACTGGAAACGAACGCTTCAACATAGAAGACCGAAATCTGGGGAACCAAGTCGCCTTAGTGTACTGATCATTACCTGAAAGTATCATCCAGTTTGGGTGAAAAAATATTTGCTGAGATTTCTGGAGATTCGTAATTTTGGGAAGCTTGGCAACCCCTTTCCATGAAAGTGTTTCTCGCCAGTCACTGCTTAGGGCTACATCAAGAGGAAACAAAACATAGAGATAGAACGTGAAACTACTTTATTGTGTCAAGTTTCAAGAAGCTAGCACAAACCGTGTTGGATTTAGAGTTCCAAATACATCTATCAATATAGGAGAAAACAGAGTGAAACCTAAAAATTCAAACTGTTACTGGAAACGAACGCTTCAACATAGAAGAACGAAATTTGGGGAACCAAGTCGCCTTAGTGTACTGCTCATTAGCTGAAAGTATCATCCATTTTGGGTGAAAAAATATTTGCTGAGATTTCTGTAGATTCGTAATTTTTGGAAGCTTGGCAACCCCTTTCCATGAAAGTGTTTCTCGCCAGTCACTGCTTAGGGCTACATCAAGAGGAAACAAAACATAGAGATAGAACGTGAAACTACTTTATTGTGTCAAGTTTCAAGAAGCTAGCACAAACC
The DNA here is from genome assembly GCF_964194105.1 of Spermophilus citellus. Classification (NCBI taxonomy): domain Eukaryota; kingdom Metazoa; phylum Chordata; class Mammalia; order Rodentia; family Sciuridae; genus Spermophilus; species Spermophilus citellus. The sequence goes on from NC_138194.1 coordinate 8,341,162, forward strand.
GTGTTGGATTTAGAGTTCCAAATACATCTATCAATATAGGAGAAAACAGAGTGAAACCTAAAAATTCAAACTGTTACTGGAAACGAACGCTTCAACATAGAAGAACGAAATTTGGGGAACCAAGTCGCCTTAGTGTACTGATCATTACCTGAAAGTATCATCCAGTTTGGGTGAAAAAATATTTGCTGAGATTTCTGTAGATTCCTAATTTTGGGAAGCTTGGCAACCCCTTTCCATGAAAGTGTTCCTCGCCAGTCACTGCTTAGGGCTACAAAAAGAGGAAACAAAACATAGAGATAGAACGTGAAACTACTTTATTGTGTCAAGTTTCAAGAAGCTAGCACAAACCGTGTTGGATTTAGAGTTCCAAATACATCTATCAATATAGGAGAAAACAGAGTGAAACCTAAAAATTCAAACTGTTACTGGAAACGAACGCTTCAACATAGAAGAACGAAATCTGGGGAACCAAGTCGCCTTAGGGTACTGATCATTACCTGAAAGTATCATCCAGTTTGGGTGAAAAAATATTTGCTTAGATTTCTGGAGATTCGTCATTTTGGGAAGCCTGGCAACCCCTTTCCATGAAAGTGTTTCTCGCCAGTCACTGCTTAGGGCTACATCAAGAGGAAACAAAACATAGAGATAGAACGTGAAACTACTTTATTGTGTCAAGTTTCAAGAAGCTAGCACAAACCGTGTTGGATTTAGAGTTCCAAATACATCTATGAATATAGGAGAAAACAGAGTGAAACCTAAAAATTCAAACTGTTACTGGAAACGAACGCTTCAACATAGAAGAACGAAATCTGGGGAACCAAGTCGCCTTAGTGTACTGATCATTACCTGAAAGTATCATCCAGTTTGGTTGAAAAAATATTTGCTGAGATTTCTGTAGATTCGTAATTTTGGGAAGCCTGGCAACCCCTTTCCATGAAAGTGTTCCTCTCCATTCACTGCTTAGGGCTACATCAAGAGGAAACAAAACATAGAGATAGAACGTGAAACTACTTTATTGTGTCAAGTTTCAAGAAGCTAGCACAAACCGTGTTGGATTTAGAGTTCCAAATACATCTATCTATATAGGAGAAAACAGAGTGAAACCTAAAAATTCAAACTGTTACTGGAAACGAACGCTTCAACATAGAAGAACGAAATCTGGGGAACCAAGTCGCCTTAGTGTACTGCTCATTAGCTGAAAGTATCATCCATTTTGCGTGAAAAAATATTTGCTGAGATTTCTGTAGATTCGTAATTTTGGGAAGCTTGGCAACCCCTTTCCATGAAAGTGTTTCTCGCCAGTCACTGCTTAGGGATACATCATCAGGAAACAAAACATAGAGATAGAATGTGAAACTACTTTATTGTGTCAAGTTTCAAGAAGCTAGCACAAACCGTGTTGGATTTAGAGTTCCAAATACATCTATCAATATAGGAGAAAACAGAGTGAAACCTAAAAATTCAAACTGTTACTGGAAACGAACGCTTCAACATAGAAGACCGAAATCTGGGGAACCAAGTCGCCTTAGTGTACTGATCATTACCTGAAAGTATCATCCAGTTTGGGTGAAAAAATATTTGCTGAAATTTCTGGAGATTCGTCATTTTGGGAAGCCCGGCAACCCCTTTCCATGAAAGTGTTTCTCGGCAGTCACTGCTTAGGGCTACATCAAGAGGAAACAAAACATAGAGATTGAACGTGAAACTACTTTATTGTGTCAAGTTTCAAGAAGCTAGCACAAACCGTGTTGGATTTAGAGTTCCAAATACATCTATCAATATAGGAGAAAACAGAGTGAAACCTAAAAATTCAAACTGTTACTGGAAACGAACGCTTCAACATAGAATAACGAAATTTGGGGAACCAAGTCGCCTTAGTGTACTGATCATTACCTGAAAGTATCATCCAGTTTGGGTGAAAAAATATTTGCTGAGATTTCTGGAGATTCGTCATTTTGGGAAGCCTGGCAACCCCTTTCCATGAAAGTGTTCCTCTCCAGTCACTGCTTAGGGCTACATCAAGAGGAAACAAAACATAGAGATAGAACGTGAAACTACTTTATTGTGTCAAGTTTCAAGAAGCTAGCACAAACCGTGTTGGATTTAGAGTTCCAAATACATCTATCTATATAGGAGAAAACAGAGTGAAACCTAAAAATTCAAACTGTTACTGGAAACGAACGCTTCAACATAGAAGAACGAAATCTGGGGAACCAAGTCGCCTTAGTGTACTGATCATTACCTGAAAGTATCATCCAGTTTGGGTGAAAAAATATTTGCTGAGATTTCTGGAGATTCGTCATTTTGGGAAGCCTGGCAACCCCTTTCTATGAAAGTGTTTCTCGCCAGTCACTGCTTAGGGCTACATCAAGAGGAAACAAAACATAGAGATATAACGTGAAACTACTTTATCGTTTCAAGTTTCAAGAAGCTAGCACAAACAGTGTTGGATTTAGAGTTCCAAATACATCTATGAATATAGGAGAAAACAGAGTGAAACCTAAAAAATCAAACTGTTACTGGAAACGAACGCTTCAACATACAAGAACGAAATCTGGGGAACCAAGTCGCCTTAGCGTACTCATCATTACCTGAAAGTATCATCCAGTTTGGGTGAAAAAATATTTGCTGAGATTTCTGGAGATTCGTCATTTTGGGAAGCCTAGCAACCCCTTTCCATGAAAGTGTTTCTCGCCTGTCACTGCTTAGGGCTACATCAAGAGGAAACAAAACATAGAGGTAGAACGTGAAACTACTTTTTTGTGTCAAGTTTCAAGAAGCTAGCACAAACCGTGTTGGATTTAGAGTTCCAAATACATCTATCAATATAGGCAAAACAGAGTGAAACCTAAAAATTCAAACTGTTACTGGAAGCGAACGCTTCAACATAGAAGAATGAAATTTGGGGAACCAAGTCGCCATAGTGCACTGATCATTACCTGAAAGTATCATCCAGTTTGGTTGAAAAAATATTTGCTGAGATTTCTGTAGATTCGTAATTTTGGGAAGCCTGGCAACCCCTTTCCATGAAAGTGTTCCTCTCCAGTCACTGCTTAGGGCTACATCAAGAGGAAACAAAACATAGAGATAGAAGGTGAAACTACTTTATTGTGTCAAGTTCAAGAACCTAGCACAAACCGTGTTGGATTTAGAGTTCCAAATACATCTATCTATATAGGAGAAAACAGAGTGAAACCTAAAAATTCAAACTGTTACTGGAAGCGAACGCTTCAACATAGAAGAACGAAATCTGGGGAACCAAGTCGCCTTAGTGTACTGCTTTTAGCTGAAAGTATCATCCATTTTGGGTGAAAAAATATTTGCTGAGATTTCTGGAGATTCGTAATTTTGGGAAGCCTGGCAACCCCTTTCCATGAAAGTGTTTCTCGCCAGTCACTGCTTAGGGCTGCATCAAGAGGAAACAAAACATAGTGATAGAACGTGAAACTACTTTATTGTGTCAAGTTTCAAGAAGCTAGCACAAACCGTGTTGGATTTAGAGTTCCAAATACATCTATCAATATAGGAGAAAACAGAGTGAAACCTAAAAATTCAAACTGTTACTGGAAACGAACGCTTCAACATAGAAGAACGAAATTTGGGGAACCAAGTCGCCTTAGTGTACTGATCATTACCTGAAAGTATCATACAGTTTGGGTGAAAAAATATTTGTTGAGATTTCTGGAGATTCGTAATTTTGGGAAGCTTGGCAACCCCTTTCCATGAAAGTGTTTCTCGCCAGTCACTGCTTAGGGCTACATCATCAGGAAAAAAAACATAGAGATAGAACGTGAAAGTACTTTATTGTGTCAAGTTTCAAGAAGCTAGCACAAACCGTGTTGGATTTAGATTTCCAAATACATCTATCAATATAGGAGAAAACAGAGTGAAACCTAAAAATTCAAACTGTTACTGGAAACGAACGCTTCAACATAGAAGACCGAAATCTGGGGAACCAAGTCGCCTTAGTGTACTGATCATTACCTGAAAGTATCATCCAGTTTGGGTGAAAAAATATTTGCTGAGATTTCTGGAGATTCGTAATTTTGGGAAGCTTGGCAACCCCTTTCCATGAAAGTGTTTCTCGCCAGTCACTGCTTAGGGCTACATCAAGAGGAAACAAAACATAGAGATAGAACGTGAAACTACTTTATTGTGTCAAGTTTCAAGAAGCTAGCACAAACCGTGTTGGATTTAGAGTTCCAAATACATCTATCAATATAGGAGAAAACAGAGTGAAACCTAAAAATTCAAACTGTTACTGGAAACGAACGCTTCAACATAGAAGAACGAAATTTGGGGAACCAAGTCGCCTTAGTGTACTGCTCATTAGCTGAAAGTATCATCCATTTTGGGTGAAAAAATATTTGCTGAGATTTCTGTAGATTCGTAATTTTTGGAAGCTTGGCAACCCCTTTCCATGAAAGTGTTTCTCGCCAGTCACTGCTTAGGGCTACATCAAGAGGAAACAAAACATAGAGATAGAACGTGAAACTACTTTATTGTGTCAAGTTTCAAGAAGCTAGCACAAACCGTGTTGGATTTAGAGTTCCAAATACATCTATCAATATAGGAGAAAACAGAGTGAAACCTAAAAATTCAAACTGTTACTGGAAACGAACGCTTCAACATAGAAGAACGAAATTTGGGGAATCAAGTCGCCTTAGTGTACTGATCATTACCTGAAAGTATCATCCAGTTTGGGTGAAAAAATATTTGCTGAGATTTCTGTAGATTCCTAATTTTGGGAAGCTTGGCAACCCCTTTCCATGAATGTGTTCCTCGCCAGTCACTGCTTAGGGCTACAAAAAGAGGAAACAAAACATAGAGATAGAACGTGAAACTACTTTATTGTGTCAAGTTTCAAGAAGCTAGCACAAACCGTGTTGGATTTAGAGTTCCAAATACATCTATCAATATAGGAGAAAACAGAGTGAAACCTAAAAATTCAAACTGTTACTGGAAACGAACGCTTCAACATAGAAGAACGAAATCTGGGGAACCAAGTCGCCTTAGGGTACTGATCATTACCTGAAAGTATCATCCAGTTTGGGTGAAAAAATATTTGCTTAGATTTCTGGAGATTCGTCATTTTGGGAAGCCTGGCAACCCCTTTCCATGAAAGTGTTTCTCGCCAGTCACTGCTTAGGGCTACATCAAGAGGAAACAAAACATAGAGATAGAACGTGAAACTACTTTATTGTGTCAAGTTTCAAGAAGCTAGCACAAACCGTGTTGGATTTAGAGTTCCAAATACATCTATGAATATAGGAGAAAACAGAGTGAAACCTAAAAATTCAAACTGTTACTGGAAACGAACGCTTCAACATAGAAGAACGAAATCTGGGGAACCAAGTCGCCTTAGTGTACTGATCATTACCTGAAAGTATCATCCAGTTTGGTTGAAAAAATATTTGCTGAGATTTCTGTAGATTCGTAATTTTGGGAAGCCTGGCAACCCCTTTCCATGAAAGTGTTCCTCTCCAGTCACTGCTTAGGGCTACAAAAAGAGGAAAGAAAACATAGAGATAGAACGTGAAACTACTTTATTGTGTCAAGTTTCAAGAAGCTAGCACAAACCGTGTTGGATTTAGAGTTCCAAATACATCTATCTATATAGGAGAAAACAGAGTGAAACCTAAAAATTCAAACTGTTACTGGAAACGAACGCTTCAACATAGAAGAACGAAATCTGGGGAACCAAGTCGCCTTAGTGTACTGATCATTACCTGAAAGTATCATCCAGTTTGGGTGAAAAAATATTTGCTGAGATTTCTGGAGATTCGTAATTTTGGGAAGCTTGGCAACCCCTTTCCATGAAAGTGTTTCTCGCCAGTCACTGCTTAGGGCTACATCAAGAGGAAACAAAACATAGAGATAGAACGTGAAACTACTTTATTGTGTCAAGTTTCAAGAAGCTAGCACAAACCGTGTTGGATTTAGAGTTCCAAATACATCTATCAATATAGGAGAAAACAGAGTGAAACCTAAAAATTCAAACTGTTACTGGAAACGAACGCTTCAACATAGAAGAACGAAATTTGGGGAACCAGGTCGCCTTAGTGTACTGCTCATTAGCTGAAAGTATCATCCATTTTGGGTGAAAAAATATTTGCTGAGATTTCTGTAGATTCGTAATTTTTGGAAGCTTGGCAACCCCTTTCCATGAAAGTGTTTCTCGCCAGTCACTGCTTAGGGCTACATCAAGAGGAAACAAAACATAGAGATAGAACGTGAAACTACTTTATTGTGTCAAGTTTCAAGAAGCTAGCACAAACCGTGTTGGATTTAGAGTTCCAAATACATCTATCAATATAGGAGAAAACAGAGTGAAACCTAAAAATTCAAACTGTTACTGGAAACGAACGCTTCAACATAGAAGAACGAAATTTGGGGAATCAAGTCGCCTTAGTGTACTGATCATTACCTGAAAGTATCATCCAGTTTGGGTGAAAAAATATTTGCTGAGATTTCTGTAGATTCCTAATTTTGGGAAGCTTGGCAACCCCTTTCCATGAAAGTGTTCCTCGCCAGTCACTGCTTAGGGCTACAAAAAGAGGAAACAAAACATAGAGATAGAACGTGAAACTACTTTATTGTGTCAAGTTTCAAGAAGCTAGCACAAACCGTGTTGGATTTAGAGTTCCAAATACATCTATCAATATAGGAGAAAACAGAGTGAAACCTAAAAATTCAAACTGTTACTGGAATCGAACGATTCAACATAGAAGAACGAAATCTGGGGAACCAAGTCGCCTTAGGGTACTGATCATTACCTGAAAGTATCATCCAGTTTGGGTGAAAAAATATTTGCTGAGATTTCTGTAGATTCGTAATTTTGGGAAGCTTGGAAACCCCTTTCCATGAAAGTGTTTCTCGCCAGTCACTGCTTAGGGATACATCATCAGGAAACAAAACATAGAGATAGAACGTGAAACTACTTTATTGTGTCAAGTTTCAAGAAGCTAGCACAAACCGTGTTGGATTTAGAGTTCCAAATACATCTATCAATATAGGAGAAAACAGAGTGAAAGCTAAAAATTCAAACTGTTACTGGAAACGAACGCTTCAACATAGAAGAACGAAATCTGGGGAACCAAGTCGCCTTAGTGTACTGATCATTACCTGAAAGTATCATCCATTTTGGGTGAAAAAATATTTGCTGAGATTTCTGGAGATTCGTCATTTTGGGAAGCCTGGCAACCCCTTTCCATGAAAGTGTTTCTCGCCAGTCACTGCTTAGGGCTACATCAAGAGGAAACAAAACATAGAGATAGAACGTGAAACTACTTTATTGTGTCAAGTTTCAAGAAGCTAGCACAAACCGTGTTGGATTTAGAGTTCCAAATACATCTATCGATATAGGAGAAAACAGAGTGAAACCTAAAAATTCAAACTGTTACTGGAAACGAACGCTTCAACATAGAAGAACGAAATCTGGGGAACCAAGTCGCCTTAGTGTACTGATCATTACCTGAAAGTATCATCCAGTTTGGGTGAAAAAATATTTGCTGAGATTTCTGGAGATTCGTAATTTTGGGAAGCTTGGCAACCCCTTTCCATGAAAGTGTTTCTCGCCAGTCACTGCTTAGGGATACATCATCAGGAAACAAAACATAGAGATAGAATGTGAAACTACTTTATTGTGTCAAGTTTCAAGAAGCTAGCACAAACCGTGTTGGATTTAGAGTTCCAAATACATCTATCATTATAGAAGAAAACAGAGTGAAACCTAAAAATTCAAACTGTTACTGGAAACGAACGCTTCAACATAGAAGAACGAAATCTGGGGAACCAAGTCGCCTTAGTGTACTGCTCATTAGCTGAAAGTATCATCCATTTTGGGTGAAAAAATATTTGCTGAGATTTCTGGAGATTCGTAATTTTGGGAAGCCTGGCAACCCCTTTCCATGAAAGTGTTTCTGGCCAGTCACTGCTTAGGGCTACATCAAGAGGAAACAAAACATAGAGATAGAACGTGAAACTACTTTATTGTGTCAAGTTTCAAGAAGCTAGCACAAACCGTGTTGGATTTAGAGTTCCAAATACATCTATCAATATAGAAGAAAACAGAGTGAAACCTAAAAATTCAAACTGTTACTGGAAACGAACGCTTCAACATAGAAGAACGAAATCTGGGGAACCAAGTCGCCTTAGTGTACTGCTCATTAGCTGAAAGTATCATCCATTTTGGGTGAAAAAATATTTGCTGAGATTTCTGGAGATTCGTAACTTTGGGAAGCTTGGCAACCCCTTTCCATGAAAGTGATTCTCGCCAGTCACTGCTTAGGGCTACATCATCAGGAAAAAAAACATAGAGATAGAACGTGAAAGTACTTTATTGTGTCAAGTTTCAAGAAGCTAGCACAAACCGTGTTGGATTTAGAGTTCCAAATACATCTATCAATATAGGAGAAAACAGAGTGAAACCTAAAAATTCAAACTGTTACTGGAAACGAACGCTTCAACATAGAAGACCGAAATCTGGGGAACCAAGTCGCCTTAGTGTACTGATCATTACCTGAAAGTATCATCCAGTTTGGGTGAAAAAATATTTGCTGAGATTTCTGGAGATTCGTAATTTTGGGAAGCTTGGCAACCCCTTTCCATGAAAGTGTTTCTCGCCAGTCACTGCTCAGTGCTACATCAAGAGGAAACAAAACATAGAGATAGAACGTGAAACTACTTTATTGTGTCAAGTTTCAAGAAGCTAGCACAAACCGTGTTGGATTTAGAGTTCCAAATACATCTATCAATATAGGAGAAAACAGAGTGAAACCTAAAAATTCAAACTGTTACTGGAAACGAACGCTTCAACATAGAAGAACGAAATTTGGGGAACCAAGTCGCCTTAGTGTACTGATCATTACCTGAAAGTATCATCCAGTTTGGGTGAAAAAATATTTGCTGAGATTTCTGTAGATTCGTAATTTTTGGAAGCTTGGCAACCCCTTTCCATGAAAGTGTTTCTCGCCAGTCACTGCTTAGGGCTACATCAAGAGGAAACAAAACATAGAGATAGAACGTGAAACTACTTTATTGTGTCAAGTTTCAAGAAGCTAGCACAAACCGTGTTGGATTTAGAGTTCCAAATACATCTATCAATATAGGAGAAAACAGAGTGAAACCTAAAAATTCAAACTGTTACTGGAAACGAACGCTTCAACATAGAAGAACGAAATCTGGGAAACCAAGTCGCCTTAGGGTACTGATCATTACCTGAAAGTATCATCCAGTTTGGGTGAAAAAATATTTGCTTAGATTTCTGGAGATTCGTCATTTTTGGAAGCCTGGCAACCCCTTTCCATGAAAGTGTTTCTCGCCAGTCACTGCTTAGGGCTACACCAAGAGGAAACAAATCATAGAGATATAACGTGAAACTACTTTATCGTTTCAAGTTTCAAGAAGCTAGCACAAACAGTGTTGGATTTAGAGTTCCAAATATATCTATCAATATAGGAGAAAACAGAGTGAAACCTAAAAAATCAAACTGTTACTGGAAACGAACGCTTCAACATACAAGAACGAAATCTGGGGAACCAAGTCACCTTAGTGTACTGCTCATTAGCTGAAAGTATCATCCATTTTGGGTGAAAAAATATTTGCTGAGATTTCTGGAGATTCGTAATTTTGGGAAGCCTGGCAACCCCTTTCCATGAAAGTGTTTCTCGCCAGTCACTGCTTAGGGATACATCATCAGGAAACAAAACATAGAGATAGAATGTGAAACTACTTTATTGTGTCAAGTTTCAAGAAGCTAGCACAAACCGTGTTGGATTTAGAGTTCCAAATACATCTATCAATATAGAAGAAAACAGAGTGAAACCTAAAAATTCAAACTGTTACTGGAAACGAACGCTTCAACATAGAAGAACGAAATTTGGGGAACCAAGTCGCCTTAGTGTACTGATCATTACCTGAAAGTATCATCCAGTTTGGTTGAAAAAATATTTGCTGAGATTTCTGTAGATTCGTAATTTTGGGAAGCCTGGCAACCCCTTTCCATGAAAGTGTTCCTCTCCAGTCACTGCTTAGGGCTACATCAAGAGGAAACAAAACATAGAGATAGAACGTGAAACTACTTTATTGTGTCAAGTTTCAAGAAGCTAGCACAAACCGTGTTGGATTTAGAGTTCCAAATACATCTATCATTATAGAAGAAAACAGAGTGAAACCTAAAAATTCAAACTGTTACTGGAAACGAACGCTTCAACATAGAAGAACGAAATCTGGGGAACCAAGTCGCCTTAGTGTACTGCTCATTAGCTGAAAGTATCATCCATTTTGGGTGAAAAAATATTTGCTGAGATTTCTGGAGATTCGTAATTTTGGGAAGCCTGGCAACCCCTTTCCATGAAAGTGTTTCTGGCCAGTCACTGCTTAGGGCTACATCAAGAGGAAACAAAACATAGAGATAGAACGTGAAACTACTTTATTGTGTCAAGTTTCAAGAAGCTAGCACAAACCGTGTTGGATTTAGAGTTCCAAATACATCTATCAATATAGAAGAAAACAGAGTGAAACCTAAAAATTCAAACTGTTACTGGAAACGAACGCTTCAACATAGAAGAACGAAATCTGGGGAACCAAGTCGCCTTAGTGTACTGCTCATTAGCTGAAAGTATCATCCATTTTGGGTGAAAAAATATTTGCTGAGATTTCTGGAGATTCGTAATTTTGGGAAGCCTGGCAACCCCTTTCCATGAAAGTGTTTCTCGCCAGTCACTGCTTAGGGCTACATCAAGAGGAAACAAAACATAGAGATAGAACGTGAAACTACTTTATTGTGTCAAGTTTCAAGAAGCTAGCACAAACCGTGTTGGATTTAGAGTTCCAAATACATCTATCAATATAGGAGAAAACAGAGTGAAACCTAAAAATTCAAACTGTTACTGGAAACGAACGCTTCAACATAGAAGAACGAAATTTGGGGAACCAAGTCGCCTTAGTGTACTGATCATTACCTGAAAGTATCATCCAGTTTGGGTGAAAAAATATTTGCTGAGATTTCTGTAGATTCGTAATTTTTGGAAGCTTGGCAACCCCTTTCCATGAAAGTGTTTCTCGCCAGTCACTGCTTAGGGCTACATCAAGAGGAAACAAAACATAGAGATAGAACGTGAAACTACTTTATTGTGTCAAGTTTCAAGAAGCTAGCACAAACCGTGTTGGATTTAGAGTTCCAAATACATCTATCAATATAGGAGAAAACAGAGTGAAAGCTAAAAATTCAAACTGTTACTGGAAACGAACGCTTCAACATAGAAGAACGAAATTTGAGGAACCAAGTCGCCTTAGTGTACTGATCATTACCTGAAAGTATCATCCAGTTTGGGTGAAAAAATATTTGCTGAGATTTCTGTAGATTCCTAATTTTAGGAAGCTTGGCAACCCCTTTCCATGAAAGTGTTCCTCGCCAGTCACTGCTTAGGGCTACAAAAAGAGGAAACAAAACATAGAGATAGAACGTGAAACTACTTTATTGTGTCAAGTTTCAAGAAGCTAGCACAAAACGTGTTGGATTTAGAGTTCCAAATACATCTATCAATATAGGAGAAAACAGAGTGAAACCTAAAAATTCAAACTGTTACTGGAAACGAACGCTTCAACATAGAAGAACGAAATCTGGGAAACCAAGTCGCCTTAGGGTACTGATCATTACCTGAAAGTATCATCCAGTTTGGGTGAAAAAATATTTGCTTAGATTTCTGGAGATTCGTCATTTTGGGAAGCCTGGCAACCCCTTTCCATGAAAGTGTTTCTCGCCAGTCACTGCTTAGGGCTACATCAAGAGGAAACAAAACATAGAGATAGAACGTGAAAGTACTTTATTGTGTCAAGTTTCAAGAAGCTAGCACAAACCGTGTTGGATTTAGAGTTCCAAATACATCTATCAATATAGGAGAAAACAGAGTGAAACCTAAAAATTCAAACTGTTACTGGAAACGAACGCTTCAACATAGAGGAACGAAATTTGGGGAACCAAGTCACCTTAGTGTACTGATCATTACCTGAAAGTATCATCCAGTTTGGGTGAAAAAATATTTGCTGAAATTTCTGGAGATTCGTCATTTTGGGAAGCCTGGCAACCCCGTTCCATGAAAGTGTTTCTCGCCAGTCACTGCTTAGGGCTACACCAAGAGGAAACAAAACATAGAGATATAACGTGAAACTACTTTATCGTTTCAAGTTTCAAGAAGCTAGCACAAACAGTGTTGGATTTAGAGTTCCAAATACATCTATCAATATAGGAGAAAACAGAGTGAAACCTAAAAATTCAAACTGTTACTGGAAACGAACGCTTCAACATAGAAGAACGAAATTTGGGGAACCAAGTCGCCTTAGTGTACTGATCATTACCTGAAAGTATCATCCAGTTTGGGTGAAAAAATATTTGCTGAGATTTCTGTAGATTCCTAATTTTGGGAAGCTTGGCAACCCCTTTCCATGAAAGTGTTCCTCGCCAGTCACTGCTTAGGGCTACAAAAAGAGGAAACAAAACATAGAGATAGAACGTGAAACTACTTTATTGTGTCAAGTTTCAAGAAGCTAGCACAAACCGTGTTGGATTTAGAGTTCCAAATACATCTATCAATATAGGAGAAAACAGAGTGAAACCTAAAAATTCAAACTGTTACTGGAAACGAACGCTTCAACATAGAAGAACGAAATCTGGGGAACCAAGTCGCCGTAGTGTACTGATCATTACCTGAAAGTATCATCCAGTTTGGGTGAAAAAATATTTGCTTAGATTTCTGGAGATTCGTCATTTTGGGAAGCCTGGCAACCCCTTTCCATGAAAGTGTTTCTCGCCAGTCACTGCTTAGGGCTACACCAAGAGGAAACAAAACATAGAGATAGAACGTGAAACTACTTTATCGTTTCAAGTTTCAAGAAGCTAGCACAAACAGTGTTGGATTTAGAGTTCCAAATATATCTATCAATATAGGAGAAAACAGAGTGAAACCTAAAAAATCAAACTGTTACTGGAAACGAACGCTTCAACATACAAGAATGAAATCTGGGGAACCAAGTCGCCTTAGTGTACTGATCATTACCTGAAAGTATCATCCAGTTTGGTTGAAAAAATATTTGCTGAGATTTCTGTAGATTCGTAATTTTGGGAAGCCTGGCAACCCCTTTCCATGAAAGTGTTCCTCTCCAGTCACTGCTTAGGGCTACATCAAGAGGAAACAAAACATAGAGATAGAACGTGAAACTACTTTATTGTGTCAAGTTTCAAGAAGCTAGCACAAACCGTGTTGGATTTAGAGTTCCAAATACATCTATCTATATAGGAGAAAACAGAGTGAAACCTAAAAATTCAAACTGTTACTGGAAACGAACGCTTCAACATAGAAGAACGAAATCTGGGGAACCAAGTCAACTTAGTGTACTGATCATTACCTGAAAGTATCATCCAGTTTGGGTGAAAAAATATTTGCTGAGATTTCTGTAGATTCGTAATTTTGGGAAGCTTGGCAACCCCTTTCCATGAAAGTGTTTCTCGCCAGTCACTGCTTAGGGATACATCATCAGGAAACAAAACATAGAGATAGAACGTGAAACTACTTTATTGTGTCAAGTTTCAAGAAGCTAGCACAAACCGTGTTGGATTTAGAGTTCCAAATACATCTATCAATATAGAAGAAAACAGAGTGAAACCTAAAAATTCAAACTGTTACTGGAAACGAACGCTTCAACATAGAAGACCGAAATCTGGGTAACCAAGTCGCCTTAGTGTACTGCTCATTAGCTGAAAGTATCATCCATTTTGGGTGAAAAAATATTTGCTGAGATTTCTGGAGATTCGTAATTTTGGGAAGCCTGGCAACCCCTTTCCATGAAAGTGTTTCTCGCCAGTCACTGCTTAGGGCTACATCAAGAGGAAACAAAACATAGAGATAGAACGTGAAAGTACTTTATTGTGTCAAGTTTCAAGAAGCTAGCACAAACCGTGTTGGATTTAGAGTTCCAAATACATCTATCAATATAGGAGAAAACAGAGTGAAACCTAAAAATTCAAACTGTTACTGGAAACGAACGCTTCAACATAGAAGAACGAAATCTGGGGAACCAAGTCGCCTTAGTGTACTGATCATTACCTGAAAGTATCATCCAGTTTCGGTGAAAAAATATTTGTTGAGATTTCTGGGGATTCGTAATTTTGGGAAGCTTGGCAACCCCTTTCCATGAAAGTGTTTCTCGCCAGTCACTGCTTAGGGCTACATCATCAGGAAAAAAAACATAGAGATAGAACGTGAAAGTACTTTATTGTGTCCAGTTTCAAGAAGCTAGCACAAACCGTGTTGGATTTAGAGTTCCAAATACATCTATCAATATAGGAGAAAACAGAGTGAAACCTAAAAATTCAAACTGTTACTGGAAACGAACGCTTCAACATAGAAGACCGAAATCTGGGGAACCAAGTCGCCTTAGTGTACTGATTATTACCTGAAAGTATCATCCAGTTTGGGTGAAAAAATATTTGCTGAGATTTCTGGAGATTCGTAATTTTGGGAAGCTTGGCAACCCCTTTCCATGAAAGTGTTTCTCGCCAGTCACTGCTTAGGGCTACATCAAGAGGAAACAAAACATAGAGATAGAACGTGAAACTACTTTATTGTGTCAAGTTTCAAGAAGCTAGCACAAACCGTGTTGGATTTAGAGTTCCAAATACATCTATCAATATAGGAGAAAACAGAGTGAAACCTAAAAATTCATACTGTTACTGGAAACGAACGCTTCAACATAGAAGAACGAAATCTCTGGAACCAAGTCGCCTTAGTGTACTGATCATTACCTGAAAGTATCATCCAGTTTGGGTGAAAAAATATTTGCTTAGATTTCTGGAGATTCGTCATTTTGGGAAGCCTGGCAACCCCTTTCCATGAAAGTGTTTCTCGCCAGTCACTGCTTAGGGCTACATCAAGAGGAAACAAAACATAGAGATAGAAGGTGAAACTACTTTATTGTGTCAAGTTTCAAGAAGCTAGCACAAACCGTGTTGGATTTAGAGTTCCAAATACATCTATGAATATAGGAGAAAACAGAGTAAAACCTAAAAATTCAAACTGTTACTGGAAACGAACGCTTCAACATAGAGGAATGAA
Source organism: Spermophilus citellus (assembly GCF_964194105.1). Classification (NCBI taxonomy): domain Eukaryota; kingdom Metazoa; phylum Chordata; class Mammalia; order Rodentia; family Sciuridae; genus Spermophilus; species Spermophilus citellus. The sequence continues at coordinate 8,356,275 of NC_138194.1, forward strand.
ATTTGGGGAACCAAGTCACCTTAGTGTACTGATCATTACCTGAAAGTATCATCCATTTTGGGTGAAAAAATATTTGCTGAGATTTCTGGAGATTCGTCATTTTGGGAAGCCTGGCAACCCCTTTCCATGAAAGTGTTTCTCGCCAGTCACTGCTTAGGGCTACACCAATAGGAAACAAAACATAGAGATATGACGTGAAACTACTTTATCGTTTCAAGTTTCAAGAAGCTAGCACAAACAGTGTTGGATTTAGAGTTCCAAATATATCTATCAATATAGGAGATTACAGAGTGAAACCTAAAAAATCAAACTGTTACTGGAAACGAACGCTTCAACATACAAGAACGAAATCTGGGGAACCAAGTCGCCTTAGTGTACTGATCATTACCTGAAAGTATCATCCAGTTTGGGTGAAAAAATATTTGCTGAGATTTCTGGAGATTCGTCATTTTGGGAAGCCTGGCAACCCCTTTCCATGAAAGTGTTTCTCGCCAGTCACTGCTTAGGGCTACATCATCTGGAAACAAAACATAGAGGTAGAACGTGAAACTACTTTATTGTGTCAAGTTTCAAGAAGCTAGCACAAACCGTGTTGGATTTAGAGTTCCAAATACATCTATCAATATAGGAGAAAACAGAGTGAAACCTAAAAATTCAAACTGTTACTGGAAACGAACGCTTCAACATAGAAGAACGAAATCTGGGGAACCAAGTCGCCTTAGTGTACTGATCATTACCTGAAAGTATCATCCAGTTTGGGTGAAAAAATATTTGCTGAGATTTCTGGAGATTCGTAATTTTGCAAAGCCTGGCAACCCCTTTGCATGAAAGTGTTGCTCGCCAGTCACTGCTTAGGGCTACATCATCAGGAAACAAAACATAGAGATAGAACGTGAAAGTACTTTATTGTGTCAAGTTTCAAGAAGCTAGCACAAACCGTGTTGGATTTAGAGTTCCAAATACATCTATCAATATAGGAGAAAACAGAGTGAAACCTAAAAATTCAAACTGTTACTGGAAACGAACGCTTCAACATAGAAGACCGAAATCTGGGGAACCAAGTCGCCTTAGTGTACTGATCGTTACCTGAAAGTATCATCCAGTTTGGGTGAAAAAATATTTGCTGAGATTTCTGGAGATTCGTAATTTTGGGAAGCCTGGCAACCCCTTTCCATGAAAGTGTTTCTCGCCAGTCACTGCTTAGGGCTACATCAAGAGGAAACAAAACATAGAGATAGAACGTGAAACTACTATATTGTGTCAAGTTTCAAGAAGCTAGCACAAACCGTGTTGGATTTAGAGTTCCAAATACATCTATCAATATAGGAGAAAACAGAGTGAAACCTAAAAATTCAAACTGTTACTGGAAACGAACGCTTCAACATAGAATAACGAAATTTGGGGAACCAAGTCGCCTTTGTGTACTGATCAATACCTGAAAGTATCATCCAGTTTGGGTGAAAAAATATTTGTTGAGATTTCTGGAGATTCGTAATTTTGCAAAGCCTGGCAACCCCTTTCCATTGAAGTGTTTCTCGCCAGTCACTGCTTAGGGCTACATCAAGAGGAAACAAAACATAGAGGTAGAACGTGAAACTACTTTTTTGTGTCAAGTTTCAAGAAGCTAGCACAAACCGTGTTGGATTTAGAGTTCCAAATACATCTATCAATATAGGAGAAAACAGAGTGAAACCTAAAAATTCAAACTGTTACTGGAAACGAACGCTTCAACATAGAAGAACGAAATTTGGGGAACCAAGTCGCCTTAGTGTACTGATCATTACCTGAAAGTATCATCCAGTTTGGGTGAAAAAATATTTGCTGAGATTTCTGGAGATTCGTAATTTTGGGAAGCCTGGCAACCCCTTTCCATGAAAGTGTTTCTCTCCAGTCACTGCTTAGGGCTACATCAAGAGGAAACAAAACATAGAGATAGAACGTGAAACTACTTTATTGTGTCAAGTTTCAAGAAGCTAGCACAAACCGTGTTGGATTAGAGTTCCAAATACTTCTATCTATATAGGAGAAAACAGAGTGAAACCTAAAAATTCAAACTGTTACTGGAAACGAACGCTTCATGATAGAAGAACGAAATTTGGGGAACCAAGTCGCCTTAGTGTACTGATCATTACCTGAAAGTATCATCCAGTTTGGGTGAAAAAATATTTGCTGAGATTTCTGTAGATTCGTAATTTTGGGAAGCTTGGCAACCGCTTTCCATGAAAGTGTTTCTCGCCAGTCACTGCTTAGGGCTACATCATCAGGAAACAAAACATAGAGATAGAACGTGAAACTACTTTATTGTGTCAAGTTTCAAGAAGCTAGCAAAAACCGTGTTGGATTTAGAGTTCCAAATACATCTATCAATATAGGAGAAAACAGAGTGAAACCTAAAAATTCAAACTGTTACTGGAAACGAACGCTACAACATAGAAGAACGAAATCTGGGGAACCAAGTTGCCTTAGTGAACTGCTCATTACCTGAAAGTCTCATCCATTTTGGGTGAAAAAATATTTGCTGAGATTTCTGGAGATTCGTAATTTTGGGAAGCCTGGCAACCCCTTTCCATGAAAGTGTTTCTCGCCAGTCACTGCTTAGGGCTACATCAAGAGGAAACAAAACATAGAGATAGAACGTGAAACTATTTTATTGTGTCAAGTTTCAAGAAGCTAGCACAAACCGTGTTGGATTTAGAGTTCCAAATACATCTATCAATATAGGAGAAAACAGAGTGAAACCTAAAAATTCAAACTGTTACTGGAAACGAACGGTTCAACATAGAAGAACAAAATTTGGGGAACCAAGTCACCTTAGTGTACTGATCATTACCTGAAAGTATCATCCAGTTTGGGTGAAAAAATATTTGCTGAGATTTCTGGAGATTCGTAATTTTGGGAAGCTTGGCAACCCCTTTCCATGAAAGTGTTTCTCGCCAGTCACTGCTCAGGGCTACATCATCAGGAAGCAAAACATAGAGATAGAACGTGAAAGTACTTTATTGTGTCAAGTTTCAAGAAGCTAGCACAAACCGTGTTGGATTTAGAGTTCCAAATACATCTATCAATATAGGAGAAAACAGAGTGAAACCTAAAAATTCAAACTGTTACTGGAAACGAACGCTTCAACATAGAAGACCGAAATCTGGGGAACCAAGTCGCCTTAGTGTACTGATCATTACCTGAAAGTATCATCCAGTTTGGGTGAAAAAATTTTTGCTGAGATTTCTGGAGATTCGTAATTTTGGGAAGCCTGGCAACCCCTTTCCATGAAAGTGTTTCTCGCCAGTCACTGCTTAGGGCTACATCAAGAGGAAACAAAACATAGACATAGAAGGTGAAACTACTTTATTGTGTCAAGTTTCAAGAAGCTAGCACAAACCGTGTTGGATTTAGAGTTCCAAATACATCTATCAATATAGGAGAAAACAGAGTGAAACCTAAAAATTCAAACTGTTACTGGAAACGAACGCTTCAACATAGAATAACGAAATTTGGGGAACCATGTCGCCTTTGTGTACTGATCATTACCTGAAAGTATCATCCAGTTTGGGTGAAAAAATATTTGCTGAGATTTCTGGAGATTCGTAATATTGCAAAGCCTGGCAACCCCTTTCCATTGAAGTGTTTCTCGCCAGTCACTTCTTAGGGCTACATCAAGAGGAAACAAAACATAGAGATAGAAGGTGAAACTACTTTATTGTGTCAAGTTTCAAGAAGCTAGCACAAACCGTGTTGGATTTAGAGTTCCAAATACATCTATCAATATAGGAGAAAACAGAGTGAAACCTAAAAATTCAAACTGTTACTGGAAACGAACGCTTCAACATAGAAGAACGAAATTTGGGGAACCAAGTCGCCTTAGTGTACTGATCATTACCTGAAAGTATCATCCAGTTTGGGTGAAAAAATATTTGCTGAGATTTCTGGAGATTCGTAATTTTTGGAAGCTTGGCAACCCCTTTCCATGAAAGTGTTTCTAGCCAGTCACTGCTTAGGGCTACATCAAGAGGAAACAAAACATAGAGATAGAAGGTGAAACTACTTTATTGTGTCAAGTTTCAAGAAGCTAGCACAAACCGTGTTGGATTTAGAGTTCCAAATACATCTATCAATATAGGAGAAAACAGAGTGAAACCTAAATATTCAAACTGTTACTGGAAACGAACGCTTCAACGTAGAAGAACGAAATTTGTGGAACCAAGTCGCCTTAGTGTACTGATCATTACCTGAAAGTATCATCCAGTTTGGGTGAAAAAATATTTTCTGAGATTTCTGGAGATTCATCATTTTGGGAAGCCTGGCAACCCCTTTCCATGAAAGTGTTTCTTGCCAGTCACTGCTTAGGGCTACATCAAGAGGAAACAAAACATAGAGATAGAACGTGAAACTACTTTATTGTTTCAAGTTTCAAGAAGCTAGCACAAACCGTGTTGGATTTAGAGTTCCAAATACATCTATCAATACAGGAGAAAACAGAGTGAAACCTAAAAAATCAAACTGTTACTGCAAACGAACGCTTCAACATACAAGAACGAAATCTGGGGAACCAAGTCGCCTTAGTGTACTGCTCATTACCTGAAAGTATCATCCATTTTGAGTGAAAAAATATTTGCTGAGATTTCTGGAGATTCGTAATTTTGGGAAGCCTGGCAACCCCTTTCCATGAAAGTGTTTCTCGCCAGTCACTGCTTAGGGCTACATCAAGAGGAAACAAAACATAGAGATAGAACGTGAAACTACTTTATTGTGTCAAGTTTCAAGAAGCTAGCACAAACCGTGTTGGATTTAGAGTTCCAAATACATCTATCAATATAGGAGAAAACAGAGTGAAACCTAAAATTTCAAACTGTTACTGGAAACGAACGCTTCAACATAGAATAACGAAATTTGGGGAACCAAGTCGCCTTAGTGTACTGATCAGTACCTGAAAGTATCATCCAGTTTGGGTGAAAAAATATTTGTTGAGATTTCTGGAGATTCGTAATTTTGGGAAGCTTGGCAACCCCTTTCCATGAAAGTGTTTCTCGCCAGTCACTGCTTAGGGCTACATCATCAGGAAAAAAAACATAGAGATAGAACGTGAAAGTACTTTATTGTGTCAAGTTTCAAGAAGCCAGCACAAACCGTGTTGGATTTAGAGTTCCAAATACATCTATCAATATAGGAGAAAACAGAGTGAAACCTAAAAATTCAAATTGTTACTGGAAACGAACGCTTCAACATAGAAGAACGAAATTTGGGGAACCAAGTCGCCTTAGTGTACTGATCATTACCTGAAAGTATCATCCAGTTTGGGTGAAAAAATTTTTGCTGAGATTTCTGGAGATTCGTAATTTTGGGAAGCCTGGCAACCCCTTTCCATGAAAGTGTTTCTCGCCAGTCACTGCTTAGGGCTACATCAAGAGGAAACAAAACATAGACATAGAAGGTGAAACTACTTTATTGTGTCAAGTTTCAAGAAGCTAGCACAAACCGTGTTGGATTTAGAGTTCCAAATACATCTATCAATATAGGAGAAAACAGAGTGAAACCTAAAAATTCAAACTGTTACTGGAAACGAACGCTTCAACATAGAATAACGAAATTTGGGGAACCATGTCGCCTTTGTGTACTGATCATTACCTGAAAGTATCATCCAGTTTGGGTGAAAAAATATTTGCTGAGATTTCTGGAGATTCGTAATATTGCAAAGCCTGGCAACCCCTTTCCATTGAAGTGTTTCTCGCCAGTCACTTCTTAGGGCTACATCAAGAGGAAACAAAACATAGAGATAGAAGGTGAAACTACTTTATTGTGTCAAGTTTCAAGAAGCTAGCACAAACCGTGTTGGATTTAGAGTTCCAAATACATCTATCAATATAGGAGAAAACAGAGTGAAACCTAAAAATTCAAACTGTTACTGGAAACGAACGCTTCAACATAGAAGAACGAAATTTGGGGAACCAAGTCGCCTTAGTGTACTGATCATTACCTGAAAGTATCATCCAGTTTGGGTGAAAAAATATTTGCTGAGATTTCTGGAGATTCGTAATTTCTGGAAGCTTGGCAACCCCTTTCCATGAAAGTGTTTCTAGCCAGTCACTGCTTAGGGCTACATCAAGAGGAAACAAAACATAGAGATAGAAGGTGAAACTACTTTATTGTGTCAAGTTTCAAGAAGCTAGCACAAACCGTGTTGGATTTAGAGTTCCAAATACATCTATGAATATAGGAGAAAACAGAGTGAAACCTAAATATTCAAACTGTTACTGGAAACGAACGCTTCAACGTAGAAGAACGAAATTTGTGGAACCAAGTCGCCTTAGTGTACTGATCATTACCTGAAAGTATCATCCTGTTTGGGTGAAAAAATATTTTCTGAGATTTCTGGAGATTCATCATTTTGGGAAGCCTGGCAACCCCTTTCCATGAAAGTGTTTCTTGCCAGTCACTGCTTAGGGCTACATCAAGAGGAAACAAAACATAGAGATAGAACGTGAAACTACTTTATTGTTTCAAGTTTCAAGAAGCTAGCACAAACCGTGTTGGATTTAGAGTTCCAAATACATCTATCAATACAGGAGAAAACAGAGTGAAACCTAAAAAATCAAACTGTTACTGCAAACGAACGCTTCAACATACAAGAACGAAATCTGGGGAACCAAGTCGCCTTAGTGTACTGCTCATTACCTGAAAGTATCATCCATTTTGAGTGAAAAAATATTTGCTGAGATTTCTGGAGATTCGTAATTTTGGGAAGCCTGGCAACCACTTTCCATGAAAGTGTTTCTCGCCAGTCACTGCTTAGGGCTACATCAAGAGGAAACAAAACATAGAGATAGAACGTGAAACTACTTTATTGTGTCAAGTTTCAAGAAGCTAGCACAAACCGTGTTGGATTTAGAGTTCCAAATACATCTATCAATATAGGAGAAAACAGAGTGAAACCTAAAAATTCAAACTGTTACTGGAAACGAACGCTTCAACATAGAATAACGAAATTTGGGGAACCAAGTCGCCTTAGTGTACTGATCAGTACCTGAAAGTATCATCCAGTTTGGGTGAAAAAATATTTGTTGAGATTTCTGGAGATTCGTAATTTTGGGAAGCTTGGCAACCCCTTTCCATGAAAGTGTTTCTCGCCAGTCACTGCTTAGGGCTACATCATCAGGAAAAAAAACATAGAGATAGAACGTGAAAGTACTTTATTGTGTCAAGTTTCAAGAAGCCAGCACAAACCGTGTTGGATTTAGAGTTCCAAATACATCTATCAATATAGGAGAAAACAGAGTGAAACCTAAAAATTCAAATTGTTACTGGATACGAACGCTTCAACATAGAAGAACGAAATTTGGGGAACCAAGTCGCCTTAGTGTACTGATCATTACCTGAAAGTATCATCCAGTTTGGGTGAAAAAATATTTGCTGAGATTTCTGTAGATTCCTAATTTTGGGAAGCTTGGCAACCCCTTTCCATGAAAGTGTTCCTCGCCAGTCACTGCTTAGGGCTACAAAAAGAGGAAACAAAACATAGAGATAGAACGTGAAACTACTTTATTGTGTCAAGTTTCAAGAAGCTAGCACAAACCGTGTTGGATTTAGAGTTCCAAATACATCTATCAATATAGGAGAAAACAGAGTGAAACCTAAAAATTCAAACTGTTACTGAAAACGAACGCTTCAACATAGAAGAACGAAATCTGGGGAACCAAGTCGCCTTAGTGTACTGATCATTACCTGAAAGTATCATCCAGTTTGGGTGAAAAAATATTTGCTTAGATTTCTGGAGATTCGTCATTTTGGGAAGCCTGGCAACCCCTTTCCATGAAAGTGTTTCTCGCCAGTCACTGCTTAGGGCTACACCAAGAGGAAACAAAACATAGAGATATAACGTGAAACTACTTTATCGTTTCAAGTTTCAAGAAGCTAGCACAAACAGTGTTGGATTTAGAGTTCCAAATATATCTATCAATATAGGAGAAAACAGAGTGAAACCTAAAAAATCAAACTGTTACTGGAAACGAACGCTTCAACATACAAGAATGAAATCTGGGGAACCAAGTCGCCTTAGTGTACTGATCATTACCTGAAAGTATCATCCAGTTTGGTTGAAAAAATATTTGCTGAGATTTCTGTAGATTCGTAATTTTGGGAAGCCTGGCAACCCCTTTCCATGAAAGTGTTTCTCGCCAGTCACTGCTTAGGGCTACATCAAGAGGAAACAAAACATAGAGATAGAACGTGAAACTACTTTATTGTGTCAAGTTTCAAGAAGCTAGCACAAACCGTGTTGGATTTAGAGTTCCAAATACATCTATCAATATAGGAGAAAACAGAGTGAAACCTAAAAATTCAAACTGTTACTGGAAACGAACGCTTCAACATAGAAGAACGAAATCTGGGGAACCAAGTCGCCTTAGTGTACTGATCATTACCTGAAAGTATCATCCAGTTTGGGTGAAAAAATATTTGTTGAGATTTCTGGGGATTCGTAATTTTGGGAAGCTTGGCAACCCCTTTCCATGAAAGTGTTTCTCGCCAGTCACTGCTTAGGGCTACATCATCAGGAAAAAAAACATAGAGATAGAACGTGAAAGTACTTTATTGTGTCCAGTTTCAAGAAGCTAGCACAAATCGTGTTGGATTTAGAGTTCCAAATACATCTATCAATATAGGAGAAAACAGAGTGAAACCTAAAAATTCAAACTGTTACTGGAAACGAACGCTTCAACATTGAAGACCGAAATCTGGGGAACCAAGTCGCCTTAGTGTACTGATTATTACCTGAAAGTATCATCCAGTTTGGGTGAAAAAATATTTGCTGAGATTTCTGGAGATTCGTAATTTTGGGAAGCTTGGCAACCCCTTTCCATGAAAGTGTTTCTCGCCAGTCACTGCTTAGGGCTACATCAAGAGGAAACAAAACATAGAGATAGAACGTGAAACTACTTTATTGTGGCAAGTTTCAAGAAGCTAGCACAAACCGTGTTGGATTTAGAGTTCCAAATACATCTATCAATATAGGAGAAAACAGAGTGAAACCTAAAAATTCATACTGTTACTGGAAACGAACGCTTCAACATAGAAGAACGAAATCTCTGGAACCAAGTCGCCTTAGTGTACTGATCATTACCTGAAAGTATCATCCAGTTTGGGTGAAAAAATATTTGCTTAGATTTCTGGAGATTCGTCATTTTGGGAAGCCTGGCAACCCCTTTCCATGAAAGTGTTTCTCGCCAGTCACTGCTTAGGGCTACATCAAGAGGAAACAAAACATAGAGATAGAAGGTGAAACTACTTTATTGTGTCAAGTTTCAAGAAGCTAGCACAAACCGTGTTGGATTTAGAGTTCCAAATACATCTATGAATATAGGAGAAAACAGAGTAAAACCTAAAAATTCAAACTGTTACTGGAAACGAACGCTTCAACATAGAGGAACGAAATTTGGGGAACCAAGTCACCTTAGTGTACTGATCATTAACTGAAAGTATCATCCAGTTTGGGTGAAAAAATATTTGCTGAGATTTCTGGAGATTCGTCATTTTGGGAAGCCTGGCAACCCCTTTCCATGAAAGTGTTTCTCGCCAGTCACTGCTTAGGGCTACACCAAGAGGAAACAAAACATAGAGATATAACGTGAAACTACTTTATCGTTTCAAGTTTCAAGAAGCTAGCACAAACAGTGTTGGATTTAGAGTTCCAAATATATCTATCAATATAGGAGAAAACAGAGTGAAACCTAAAAAATCAAACTGTTACTGGAAACGAACGCTTCAACATACAAGAACGAAATCTGGGGAACCAAGTCGCCTTAGTGTACTGATCATTACCTGAAAGTATCATCCAGTTTGGGTGAAAAAATATTTGCTGAGATTTCTGGAGATTCGTCATTTTGGGAAGCCTGGCAACCCCTTTCCATGAAAGTGTTTCTCGCCAGTCACTGCTTAGGGCTACATCAAGAGGAAACAAAACATAGAGGTAGAACGTGAAACTACTTTTTTGTGTCAAGTTTCAAGAAGCTAGCACAAACCGTGTTGGATTTAGAGTTCCAAACACATCTGTCAATATAGGAGAAAACAGAGTGAAACCTAAAAATTCAAACTGTTACTGGAAACGAACGCTTCATCATAGAAGAACGAAATTTGGGGAACCAAGTCGCCTTAGTGTACTGATCATTACCTGAAAGTATCATCCTGTTTGGGTGAAAAAATATTTGCTGAGATTTCTGGAGATTCGTAATTTTGGGAAGCCTGGCAACCCCTTTCCATTAAAGTGTTTCTCTCCAGTCACTGCTTAGGGGTACATCAAGAGGAAACAAAACATAGAGGTAGAACGTGAAACTACTTTATTGTGTCAAGTTTCAAGAAGCTAGCACAAACCGTGTTGGATTTAGAGTTCCAAATACATCTATCTATATAGGAGAAAACAGAGTGAAACCTAAAAATTCAAACTGTTACTGGAAACGAACGCTTCATGATAGAAGAACGAAATTTGGGGAACCAAGTCGCCTTAGTGTACTGATCATTACCTGAAAGTATCATCCAGTTTGGGTGAAAAAATATTTGCTGAGATTTCTGGAGATTCGTAATTTTGGGAAGCTTGGCAACCCCTTTCCATGAAAGTGTTTCTCGCCAGTCACTGCTTAGGGCTACATCATCAGGAAAAAAAACATAGAGATAGATCGTCAAACTACTTTATTGTGTCAAGTTTCAAGAAGCTAGCACAAACCGTGTTGGATTTAGAGTTCCAAATACATCTATCAATATAGGAGAAAACAGAGTGAAACCTAAAAATTCAAACTGTTACTGGAAACGAACGCTTCAACATAGAAGACCGAAATCTGGGGAACCAAGTCGCCTTAGTGTACTGCTCATTACCTGAAAGTATCATCCATTTTGGGTGAAAAAATATTTGCTGAGATTTCTGGAGATTCGTAATTTTGCAAAGCCTGGCAACCCCTTTCCATGAAAGTGTTTCTCGCCAGTCACTGCTTAGGGCTACATCAAGAGGAAACAAAACATAGAGATAGAAGGTGAAACTACTTTATTGTGTCAAGTTTCAAGAAGCTAGCACAAACCGTGTTGGATTTAGAGTTCCAAATACATCTATCAATATAGGAGAAAACAGAGTGAAACCTAAAAATTCAAACTGTTACTGGAAACGAACGCTTCATGATAGAAGAACGAAATTTGGGGAACCAAGTCGCCTTAGTGTACTGATCATTACCTGAAAGTATCATCCAGTTTGGGTGAAAAAATATTTGCTGAGATTTCTGTAGATTCGTAATTTTGGGAAGCTTGGCAACCCCTTTCCATGAAAGTGTTTCTCGCCAGTCACTGCTTAGGGCTACATCATCAGGAAAAAAAACATAGAGATAGATCGTCAAACTACTTTATTGTGTCAAGTTTCAAGAAGCTAGCACAAACCGTGTTGGATTTAGAGTTCCAAATACATCTATCAATATAGGAGAAAACAGAGTGAAACCTAAAAATTCAAACTGTTACTGGAAACGAACGCTTCAACATAGAAGACCGAAATCTGGGGAACCAAGTCGCCTTAGTGTACTGCTCATTACCTGAAAGTATCATCCATTTTGGGTGAAAAAATATTTGCTGAGATTTCTGGAGATTCGTAATTTTGCAAAGCCTGGCAACCCCTTTCCATGAAAGTGTTTCTCGCCAGTCACTGCTTAGGGCTACATCAAGAGGAAACAAAACATAGAGATAGAAGGTGAAACTACTTTATTGTGTCAAGTTTCAAGAAGCTAGCACAAACCGTGTTGGATTTAGAGTTCCAAATACATCTATCAATATAGGAGAAAACAGAGTGAAACCTAAAAATTCAAACTGTTACTGGAAACGAACGCTTCAACATAGAAAAACGAAATTTGGGGAACCAAGTCGCCTTAGTGTACTGATCATTACCTGAAAGTATCATCCAGTTTGGGTGAAAAAATATTTGCTGAGATTTCTGGAGATTCGTAATTTTTGGAAGGTTGGCAACCCCTTTCCATGAAAGTGTTTCTAGCCAGTCACTGCTTAGGGCTACATCAAGAGGAAACAAAACATAGAGATAGATCGTGAAACTACTTTATTGTGTCAAGTTTCAAGAAGCTAGCACAAACTGTGTTGGATTTAGAGTTCCAAATACATCTATCAATATAGGAGAAAACAGAGTGAAACCTAAAAATTCAAACTGTTACTGGAAACGAACGCTTCATCATAGAAGAACAAAATTTGGGGAACCAAGTCACCTTAGTGTACTGATCATTACCTGAAAGTATCATCCAGTTTGGGTGAAAAAATATTTGCTGAGATTTCTGGAGATTCGTCATTTTTGGAAGCTTGGCAACCCCTTTCCATGAAAGTGTTTCTCGCCAGTCACTGCTTACGGCTACATCAAGAGGAAACAAAACATAGAGATAGAACGTGAAAGTACTTTATTGTGTCAAGTTTCAAGAAGCTAGCACTAACCGTGTTGGATTTAGAGTTCCAAATACATCTATCAATATAGGAGAAAACAGAGTGAAACCTAAAAATTCAAACTGTTACTGGAAACGAACGCTTCAACATAGAAGACCGAAATCTGGGGAACCAAGTCGCCTTAGTGTACTGATCATTACCTGAAAGTATCATCCAGTTTGGGTGAAAAAATATTTGCTGAGATTTCTGGAGATTCGTCATTTTGGGAAGCCTGGCAACCCCTTTCCATGAAAGTGTTTCTCGCCAGTCACTGCTTAGGGCTACATCAAGAGGAAACAAAACATAGAGGTAGAACGTGAAACTACTTTTTTGTGTCAAGTTTCAAGAAGCTAGCACAAACCGTGTTGGATTTAGAGTTCCAAATACATCTATCAATATAGGAGAAAACAGAGTGAAACCTAAAAATTCAAACTGTTACTGGAAACGAACGCTTCAACATAGAAGAATGAAATTTGGGGAACCAAGTCGCCTTAGTGTACTGATCATTACCTGAAAGTATCATCCAGTTTGGGTGAAAAAATATTTGCTGAGATTTCTGGAGATTCGTAATTTTGGGAAGCCTGGCAACCCCTTTCCATTAAAGTGTTTCTCTCCAGTCACTGCTTAGGGGTACATCAAGAGGAAACAAAACATAGAGGTAGAACGTGAAACTACTTTATTGTGTCAAGTTTCAAGAAGCTAGCACAAACCGTGTTGGATTTAGAGTTCCAAATACATCTATCTATATAGGAGAAAACAGAGTGAAACCTAAAAATTCAAACTGTTACTGGAAACGAACGCTTCATGATAGAAGAACGAAATTTGGGGAACCAAGTCGCCTTAGTGTACTGATCATTACCTGAAAGTATCATCCAGTTTGGGTGAAAAAATATTTGCTGAGATTTCTGTAGATTCGTAATTTTGGGAAGCTTGGCAACCCCTTTCCATGAAAGTGTTTCTCGCCAGTCACTGCTTAGGGCTACATCATCAGGAAAAAAAACATAGAGATAGATCGTCAAACTACTTTATTGTGTCAAGTTTCAAGAAGCTAGCACAAACCGTGTTGGATTTAGAGTTCCAAATACATCTATCAATATAGGAGAAAACAGAGTGAAACCTAAAAATTCAAACTGTTACTGGAAACGAACGCTTCAACATAGAAGACCGAAATCTGGGGAACCAAGTCGCCTTAGTGTACTGCTCATTACCTGAAAGTATCATCCATTTTGGGTGAAAAAATATTTGCTGAGATTTCTGGAGATTCGTAATTTTGCAAAGCCTGGCAACCCCTTTCCATGAAAGTGTTTCTCGCCAGTCACTGCTTAGGGCTACATCAAGAGGAAACAAAACATAGAGATAGAAGGTGAAACTACTTTATTGTGTCAAGTTTCAAGAAGCTAGCACAAACCGTGTTGGATTTAGAGTTCCAAATACATCTATCAATATAGGAGAAAACAGAGTGAAACCTAAAAATTCAAACTGTTACTGGAAACGAACGCTTCAACATAGAATAACGAAATTTGGGGAACCAAGTCGCCTTAGTGTACTGATCATTACCTGAAAGTATCATCCAGTTTGGGTAAAAAAATATTTGCTGATTTTTCTGGAGATTCGTAATTTTGCAAAGCCTGGCAATGCCTTTCCATGAAAGTGTTTCTCGCCAGTCACTGCTTAGGGCTACATCAAGAGGAAACAAAACATAGAGATAGAAGGTGAAACTACTTTATTGTGTCAAGTTTCAAGAAGCTAGCACAAACCGTGTTGGATTTAGAGTTCCAAATACATCTATGAATATAGGAGAAAACAGAGTGAAACCTAAAAATTCAAACTGTTACTGGAAACGAACGCTTCAACATAGAAGAACGAAATTTGGGGAACCAAGTCGCCTTAGTGTACTGACCATTAACTGAAAGTATCATCCAGTTTGGGTGAAAAAATATTTGCTGAGATTTCTGTAGATTCGTAATTTTGGGAAACTTGGCAACCCCTTTCCATGAAAGTGTTTCTCGCCAGTCACTGCTTAGGGCTACAAAAAGAGGAAACAAAACATAGAGATAGAACGTGAAACTACTTTATTATGTCACGTTTCAAGAAGCTAGCACAAACCGTGTTGGATTTAGAGTTCCAAATACATCTATCAATATAGGAGAAAACAGAGTGAAACCTAAAAATTCAAACTGTTACTGGAAACGAACGCTTCAACATAGAAGACCGAAATCTGGGGAACCAAGTCGCCTTAGTGTACTGATCATTACCTGAAAGTATCATCCAGTTTGGGTGAAAAAATATTTGCTGAGATTTCTGGAGATTCGTCATTTTGGGAAGCCTGGCAACCCCTTTCCATGAAAGTGTTTCTCGCCAGTCACTGCTTAGGGCTACATCAAGAGGAAACAAAACATAGAGGTAGAACGTGAAACTACTTTTTTGTGTCAAGTTTCAAGAAGCTAGCACAAACCGTGTTGGATTTAGAGTTCCAAATACATCTATCAATATAGGAGAAAACAGAGTGAAACCTAAAAATTCAAACTGTTACTGGAAACGAACGCTTCAACATAGAAGAACGAAATCTGGGGAACCAAGTCGCCTTAGTGTACTGATCATTACCTGAAAGTATAATTCAGTTTGGGTGAAAAAATATTTGCTGAGATTTCTGGAGATTCGTCATTTTGGTAAGCCTGGCAACCCCTTTCCATGAAAGGGTTTTTCGCCAGTCACTGCTTAGGGCTACATCAAGAGGAAACAAAACATAGAGATAGAAGGTGAAACTACTTTATTGTGTCAAGTTTCAAGAAGCTAGCACAAACCGTGTTGGATTTAGAGTTTCAAATACATGTATGAATATAGGAGAAAACAGAGTGAAACCTAAAAATTCAAACTGTTACTGGAAACGAACGCTTCAACATAGAAGAACGAAATTTGGGGAACCAAGTCACCTTAGTGTACTGATCATTACCTGAAAGTATCATCCAGTTTGGGTGAAAAAATATTTGCTGAGATTTCTGTAGATTCGTAATTTTGGGAAGCTTGGCAACCCCTTTCCATGAAAGTGTTTCTCGCCAGTCACTGCTTAGGGCTACATCATCAGGAAACAAAACATAGAGATAGAACGTGAAAGTACTTTATTGTGTCAAGTTTCAAGAAGCTAGCACAAACCGTGTTGGATTTAGAGTTCCAAATACATCTATCAATATAGGAGAAAACAGAGTGAAACCTAAAAATTCAAACTGTTACTGGAAACGAACGCTTCAACATAGAAGAACGAAATCTGGGGAACCAAGTCGCCTTAGTGTACTGCTCATTACCTGAAAGTATCATCCATTTTGGGTGAAAAAATATTTGCTGAGATTTCTGGAGATTCGTCATTTTGGGAAGCCTGGCCACCCCTTTCCATGAAAGTGTTTCTCGCCAGTCACTGCTTAGGGCTACATCAAGAGGAAACAAAACATAGAGATAGAAGGTGAAACTACTTTATTGTGTCAAGTTGCAAGAAGCTAGCACAAACCGTGTTGGATTTAGAGTTCCAAATACATCTATCAATATAGGAGAAAACAGAGTGAAACCTAAAAATTCAAACTGTTACTGGAAACGAACGCTTCAACATAGAAGAACGAAATCTGGGGAACCAAGTCGCCTTAGTGTACTGATCATTACCTGAAAGTATCATCCAGTTTGGGTGAAAAAATATTTGCTGAGATTTCTGGAGATTCGTAATTTTGCAAAGCCTGGCAACCCCTTTCCATGAAAGTGTTTCTCGCCAGTCACTGCTTAGGGCTACATCATCAGGAAACAAAACATAGAGATAGAACGTGAAACTACTTTATTGTGTCAAGTTTCAAGAAGCTAGCACAAACCGTGTTGGATTTAGAGTTCCAAATACATCTATCAATATAGGAGAAAACAGAGTGAAACCTAAAAATTCAAACTGTTACTGGAAACGAACGCTTCAACATAGAATAACAAAATTTGGGGAACCAAGTCGCCTTAGTGTACTGCTCATTACCTGAAAGTATCATCCATTTTGGGTGAAAAAATATTTGCTGAGATTTCTGGAGATTCGTAATTTTGGGAAGCCTGGCAACCCCTTTCCATGAAATTTTTCTCGCCAGTCACTGCTTAGGGCTACATCAAGAGGAAACAAAACATAGAGATAGAACGCGAAACTACTTTATTGTGTCAAGTTTCAAGAAGCTAGCATAAACCGTGTTGGATTTAGAGTTCCAAATACATCTATCAATATAGGAGAAAACAGAGTGAAACCTAAAAATTCAAACTGTTACTGGAAACGAACGCTTCAACATAGAAGACCGAAATCTGGGGAACCAAGTCGCCTTAGTGTACTGCTCATTACCTGAAAATATCATCCATTTTGGGTGAAAAAATATTTGCTGAGATTTCTGGAGATTCGTAATTTTGGGAAGCCTGGCAACCCCTTTCCATGAAAGTGTTTCTCGCCAGTCACTGCTTAGGGCTACAAAAAGAGGAAACAAAACATAGAGATAGAACGTGAAACTACTTTATTGTGTCAAGTTTCAAGAAGCTAGCACAAACCGTGTTGGATTTAGAATTCCAAATACATCTATCTATATAGGAGAAAACAGAGTGAAACCTAAAAATTCAAACTGTTACTGGAAACGAACGCTTCATGATAGAAGAACGAAATTTGGGGAACCAAGTCGCCTTAGTGTACTGATCATTACCTGAAAGTATCATCCAGTTTGGGTGAAAAAATATTTGCTGAGATTTCTGTAGATTCGTAATTTTGGGAAGCTTGGCAACCCCTTTCCATGAAAGTGTTTCTCGCCAGTCACTGTTTAGGGCTACATCATCAGGAAAAAAAACATAGAGATAGATCGTCAAACTACTTTATTGTGTCAAGTTTCAAGAAGCTAGCACAAACCGTGTTGGATTTAGAGTTCCAAATACATCTATCAATATAGGAGAAAACAGAGTGAAACCTAAAAATTCAAACTGTTACTGGAAACGAACGCTTCAACATAGAAGACCGAAATCTGGGGAACCAAGTCGCCTTAGTGTACTGCTCATTACCTGAAAGTATCATCCATTTTGGGTGAAAAAATATTTGCTGAGATTTCTGGAGATTCGTAATTTTGCAAAGCCTGGCAACCCCTTTCCATGAAAGTGTTTCTCGCCAGTCACTGCTTAGGGCTACATCAAGAGGAAACAAAACATAGAGATAGAAGGTGAAACTACTTTATTGTGTCAAGTTTCAAGAAGCTAGCACAAACCGTGTTGGATTTAGAGTTCCAAATACATCTATCAATATAGGAGAAAACAGAGTGAAACCTAAAAATTCAAACTGTTACTGGAAACGAACGCTTCAACATAGAATAACGAAATTTGGGGAACCAAGTCGCCTTAGTGTACTGATCATTACCTGAAAGTATCATCCAGTTTGGGTAAAAAAATATTTGCTGAGATTTCTGGAGATTCGTCATTTTGGGAAGCCTGGCAACCCCTTTCCATGAAAGTGTTTCTCGCCAGTCACTGCTTAGGGCTACATCAAGAGGAAACAAAACATAGAGATAGAACGTGAAACTACTTTATTGTGTCAAGTTTCAAGAAGCTAGCACAAACCGTGTTGGATTTAGAGTTCCAAATACATCTATCAATATAGGAGAAAACAGAGTGAAACCTAAAAATTCAAACTGTTACTGGAAACGAACGGTTCAACATAGAAGAACGAAATTTGGGGAACCAAGTCGCCTTAGTGTACTGACCATTAACTGAAAGTATCATCCAGTTTGGGTGAAAAAATATTTGCTGAGATTTCTGTAGATTCGTAATTTTGGGAAACTTGGCAACCCCTTTCCATGAAAGTGTTTCTCGCCAGTCACTGCTTAGGGCTACAAAAAGAGGAAACAAAACATAGAGATAGAACGTGAAACTACATTATTATGTCACGTTTCAAGAAGCTAGCACAAACCGTGTTGGATTTAGAGTTCCAAATACATCTATCAATATAGGAGAAAACAGAGTGAAACCTAAAAATTCAAACTGTTACTGGAAACGAACGCTTCAACATAGAAGAACGAAATCTGGGGAACCAAGTCGCCTTAGTGTACTGATCATTACCTGAAAGTATCATCCAGTTTGGGTGAAAAAATATTTGCTGAGATTTCTGGAGATTCGTCATTTTGGGAAGCCTGGCAACCCCTTTCCATGAAAGTGTTTCTCGCCAGTCACTGCTTAGGGCTACATCAAGAGGAAACAAAACATAGAGATAGAAGGTGAAACTACTTTATTGTGTCAAGTTGCAAGAAGCTAGCACAAACCGTGTTGGATTTAGAGTTCCAAATACATCTATCAATATAGGAGAAAACAGAGTGAAACCTAAAAATTCAAACTGTTACTGGAAACGAACGCTTCAACATAGAAGAACGAAATCTGGGGAACCAAGTCGCCTTAGTGTACTGATCATTACCTGAAAGTATCATCCAGTTTGGGTGAAAAAATATTTGCTGAGATTTCTGTAGATTCGTAATTTTGGGAAACTTGGCAACCCCTTTCCATGAAAGTGTTTCTCGCCAGTCACTGCTTAGGGCTACAAAAAGAGGAAACAAAACATAGAGATAGAACGTGAAACTACTTTATTGTGTCAAGTTTCAAGAAGCTAGCACAAACCGTGTTGGATTTAGAGTTCCAAATACATCTATCAATATAGGAGAAAACAGAGTGAAACCTAAAAATTCAAACTGTTACTGGAAACGAACGCTTCAACATAGAAGAACGAAATTTGGGGAACCAAGTCGCCTTAGTGTACTGACCATTAACTGAAAGTATCATCCAGTTTGGGTGAAAAAATATTTGCTGAGATTTCTGTAGATTCGTAATTTTGGGAAACTTGGCAACCCCTTTCCATGAAAGTGTTCCTCGCCAGTCACTGCTTAGGGCTACAAAAAGAGGAAACAAAACATAGAGATAGAACGTGAAACTACTTTATTGTGTCAAGTTTCAAGAAGCTAGCACAAACCGTGTTGGATTTAGAGTTTCAAATACATGTATGAATATAGGAGAAAACAGAGTGAAACCTAAAAATTCAAACTGTTACTGGAAACGAACGCTTCAACATAGAAGAACGAAATTTGGGGAACCAAGTCACCTTAGTGTACTGATCATTACCTGAAAGTATCATCCAGTTTGGGTGAAAAAATATTTGCTGAGATTTCTGTAGATTCGTAATTTTGGGAAGCTTGGCAACCCCTTTCCATGAAAGTGTTTCTCGCCAGTCACTGCTTAGGGCTACATCATCAGGAAACAAAACATAGAGATAGAACGTGAAAGTACTTTATTGTGTCAAGTTTCAAGAAGCTAGCACAAACCGTGTTGGATTTAGAGTTCCAAATACATCTATCAATATAGGAGAAAACAGAGTGAAACCTAAAAATTCAAACTGTTACTGGAAACGAACGCTTCAACATAGAAGAACGAAATCTGGGGAACCAAGTCGCCTTAGTGTACTGCTCATTACCTGAAAGTATCATCCATTTTGGGTGAAAAAATATTTGCTGAGATTTCTGGAGATTCGTCATTTTGGGAAGCCTGGCCACCCCTTTCCATGAAAGTGTTTCTCGCCAGTCACTGCTTAGGGCTACATCAAGAGGAAACAAAACATAGAGATAGAAGGTGAAACTACTTTATTGTGTCAAGTTGCAAGAAGCTAGCACAAACCGTGTTGGATTTAGAGTTCCAAATACATCTATCAATATAGGAGAAAACAGAGTGAAACCTAAAAATTCAAACTGTTACTGGAAACGAACGCTTCAACATAGAAGAACGAAATCTGGGGAACCAAGTCGCCTTAGTGTACTGATCATTACCTGAAAGTATCATCCAGTTTGGGTGAAAAAATATTTGCTGAGATTTCTGGAGATTCGTAATTTTGCAAAGCCTGGCAACCCCTTTCCATGAAAGTGTTTCTCGCCAGTCACTGCTTAGGGCTACATCATCAGGAAACAAAACATAGAGATAGAACGTGAAACTACTTTATTGTGTCAAGTTTCAAGAAGCTAGCACAAACCGTGTTGGATTTAGAGTTCCAAATACATCTATCAATATAGGAGAAAACAGAGTGAAACCTAAAAATTCAAACTGTTACTGGAAACGAACGCTTCAACATAGAATAACAAAATTTGGGGAACCAAGTCGCCTTAGTGTACTGCTCATTACCTGAAAGTATCATCCATTTTGGGTGAAAAAATATTTGCTGAGATTTCTGGAGATTCGTAATTTTGGGAAGCCTGGCAACCCCTTTCCATGAAATTTTTCTCGCCAGTCACTGCTTAGGGCTACATCAAGAGGAAACAAAACATAGAGATAGAACGCGAAACTACTTTATTGTGTCAAGTTTCAAGAAGCTAGCATAAACCGTGTTGGATTTAGAGTTCCAAATACATCTATCAATATAGGAGAAAACAGAGTGAAACCTAAAAATTCAAACTGTTACTGGAAACGAACGCTTCAACATAGAAGACCGAAATCTGGGGAACCAAGTCGCCTTAGTGTACTGCTCATTACCTGAAAATATCATCCATTTTGGGTGAAAAAATATTTGCTGAGATTTCTGGAGATTCGTAATTTTGGGAAGCCTGGCAACCCCTTTCCATGAAAGTGTTTCTCGCCAGTCACTGCTTAGGGCTACAAAAAGAGGAAACAAAACATAGAGATAGAACGTGAAACTACTTTATTGTGTCAAGTTTCAAGAAGCTAGCACAAACCGTGTTGGATTTAGAGTTCCAAATACATCTATCTATATAGGAGAAAACAGAGTGAAACCTAAAAATTCAAACTGTTACTGGAAACGAACGCTTCATGATAGAAGAACGAAATTTGGGGAACCAAGTCGCCTTAGTGTACTGATCATTACCTGAAAGTATCATCCAGTTTGGGTGAAAAAATATTTGCTGAGATTTCTGTAGATTCGTAATTTTGGGAAGCTTGGCAACCCCTTTCCATGAAAGTGTTTCTCGCCAGTCACTGTTTAGGGCTACATCATCAGGAAAAAAAACATAGAGATAGATCGTCAAACTACTTTATTGTGTCAAGTTTCAAGAAGCTAGCACAAACCGTGTTGGATTTAGAGTTCCAAATACATCTATCAATATAGGAGAAAACAGAGTGAAACCTAAAAATTCAAACTGTTACTGGAAACGAACGCTTCAACATAGAAGACCGAAATCTGGGGAACCAAGTCGCCTTAGTGTACTGCTCATTACCTGAAAGTATCATCCATTTTGGGTGAAAAAATATTTGCTGAGATTTCTGGAGATTCGTAATTTTGCAAAGCCTGGCAACCCCTTTCCATGAAAGTGTTTCTCGCCAGTCACTGCTTAGGGCTACATCAAGAGGAAACAAAACATAGAGATAGAAGGTGAAACTACTTTATTGTGTCAAGTTTCAAGAAGCTAGCACAAACCGTGTTGGATTTAGAGTTCCAAATACATCTATCAATATAGGAGAAAACAGAGTGAAACCTAAAAATTCAAACTGTTACTGGAAACGAACGCTTCAACATAGAATAACGAAATTTGGGGAACCAAGTCGCCTTAGTGTACTGATCATTACCTGAAAGTATCATCCAGTTTGGGTAAAAAAATATTTGCTGAGATTTCTGGAGATTCGTCATTTTGGGAAGCCTGGCAACCCCTTTCCATGAAAGTGTTTCTCGCCAGTCACTGCTTAGGGCTACATCAAGAGGAAACAAAACATAGAGATAGAACGTGAAACTACTTTATTGTGTCAAGTTTCAAGAAGCTAGCACAAACCGTGTTGGATTTAGAGTTCCAAATACATCTATCAATATAGGAGAAAACAGAGTGAAACCTAAAAATTCAAACTGTTACTGGAAACGAACGGTTCAACATAGAAGAACGAAATTTGGGGAACCAAGTCGCCTTAGTGTACTGACCATTAACTGAAAGTATCATCCAGTTTGGGTGAAAAAATATTTGCTGAGATTTCTGTAGATTCGTAATTTTGGGAAACTTGGCAACCCCTTTCCATGAAAGTGTTTCTCGCCAGTCACTGCTTAGGGCTACAAAAAGAGGAAACAAAACATAGAGATAGAACGTGAAACTACATTATTATGTCACGTTTCAAGAAGCTAGCACAAACCGTGTTGGATTTAGAGTTCCAAATACATCTATCAATATAGGAGAAAACAGAGTGAAACCTAAAAATTCAAACTGTTACTGGAAACGAACGCTTCAACATAGAAGAACGAAATCTGGGGAACCAAGTCGCCTTAGTGTACTGATCATTACCTGAAAGTATCATCCAGTTTGGGTAAAAAAATATTTGCTGAGATTTCTGGAGATTCGTCATTTTGGGAAGCCTGGCAACCCCTTTCCATGAAAGTGTTTCTCGCCAGTCACTGCTTAGGGCTACATCAAGAGGAAACAAAACATAGAGATAGAACGTGAAACTACATTATTATGTCACGTTTCAAGAAGCTAGCACAAACCGTGTTGGATTTAGAGTTCCAAATACATCTATCAATATAGGAGAAAACAGAGTGAAACCTAAAAATTCAAACTGTTACTGGAAACGAACGCTTCAACATAGAAGAACGAAATCTGGGGAACCAAGTCGCCTTAGTGTACTGATCATTACCTGAAAGTATCATCCAGTTTGGGTGAAAAAATATTTGCTGAGATTTCTGGAGATTCGTCATTTTGGGAAGCCTGGCAACCCCTTTCCATGAAAGTGTTTCTCGCCAGTCACTGCTTAGGGCTACATCAAGAGGAAACAAAACATAGAGATAGAAGGTGAAGCTACTTTATTGTGTCAAGTTGCAAGAAGCTAGCACAAACCGTGTTGGATTTAGAGTTCCAAATACATCTATCAATATAGGAGAAAACAGAGTGAAACCTAAAAATTCAAACTGTTACTGGAAACGAACGCTTCAACATAGAAGAACGAAATCTGGGGAACCAAGTCGCCTTAGTGTACTGATCATTACCTGAAAGTATCATCCAGTTTGGGTGAAAAAATATTTGCTGAGATTTCTGTAGATTCGTAATTTTGGGAAACTTGGCAACCCCTTTCCATGAAAGTGTTTCTCGCCAGTCACTGCTTAGGGCTACAAAAAGAGGAAACAAAACATAGAGATAGAACGTGAAACTACTTTATTGTGTCAAGTTTCAAGAAGCTAGCACAAACCGTGTTGGATTTAGAGTTCCAAATACATCTATCAATATAGGAGAAAACAGAGTGAAACCTAAAAATTCAAACTGTTACTGGAAACGAACGCTTCAACATAGAAGAACGAAATTTGGGGAACCAAGTCGCCTTAGTGTACTGACCATTAACTGAAAGTATCATCCAGTTTGGGTGAAAAAATATTTGCTGAGATTTCTGTAGATTCGTAATTTTGGGAAACTTGGCAACCCCTTTCCATGAAAGTGTTTCTCGCCAGTCACTGCTTAGGGCTACAAAAAGAGGAAACAAAACATAGAGATAGAACGTGAAACTACTTTATTATGTCACGTTTCAAGGAGCTAGCACAAACCGTGTTGGATTTAGAGTTCCAAATACATCTATCAATATAGGAGAAAACAGAGTGAAACCTAAAAATTCAAACTGTTACTGGAAACGAACGCTTCAACATAGAAGAACGAAATCTGGGGAACCAAGTCGCCTTAGTGTACTGATCATTACCTGAAAGTATAATTCAGTTTGGGTGAAAAAATATTTGCTGAGATTTCTGGAGATTCGTGATTTTGGGAAGCCTGGCAACCCCTTTCCATGAAAGTGTTTCTCGCCAGTCACTGCTTAGGGCTACAAAAAGAGGAAACAAAACATAGAGATAGAACGTGAAACTACTTTATTGTGTCAAGTTTCAAGAAGCTAGCACAAACCGTGTTGGATTTAGAGTTCCAAATACATCTATCAATATAGGAGAAAACAGAGTGAAACCTAAAAATTCAAACTGTTACTGGAAACGAACGCTTCAACATAGAATAACAAAATTTGGGGAACCAAGTCGCCTTAGTGTACTGCTCATTACCTGAAAGTATCATCCATTTTGGGTGAAAAAATATTTGCTGAGATTTCTGGAGATTCGTAATTTTGGGAAGCCTGGCAACCCCTTTCCATGAAATTTTTCTCGCCAGTCACTGCTTAGGGCTACATCAAGAGGAAACAAAACATAGAGATAGAACGCGAAACTACTTTATTGTGTCAAGTTTCAAGAAGCTAGCATAAACCGTGTTGGATTTAGAGTTCCAAATACATCTATCAATATAGGAGAAAACAGAGTGAAACCTAAAAATTCAAACTGTTACTGGAAACGAACGCTTCAACATAGAAGACCGAAATCTGGGGAACCAAGTCGCCTTAGTGTACTGCTCATTACCTGAAAGTATCATCCATTTTGGGTGAAAAAATATTTGCTGAGATTTCTGGAGATTCGTAATTTTGGGAAGCCTGGCAACCCCTTTCCATGAAAGTGTTTCTCGCCAGTCACTGCTTAGGGCTACATCAAGAGGAAACAAAACATAGAGATAGAACGTGAAACTACTTTATTGTGTCAAGTTTCAAGAAGCTAGCACAAACCGTGTTGGATTTAGAGTTCCAAATACATCTATCTATATAGGAGAAAACAGAGTGAAACCTAAAAATTCAAACTGTTACTGGAAACGAACGCTTCATGATAGAAGAACGAAATTTGGGGAACCAAGTCGCCTTAGTGTACTGATCATTACCTGAAAGTATCATCCAGTTTGGGTGAAAAAATATTTGCTGAGATTTCTGTAGATTCGTAATTTTGGGAAGCTTGGCAACCCCTTTCCATGAAAGTGTTTCTCGCCAGTCACTGTTTAGGGCTACATCATCAGGAAAAAAAACATAGAGATAGATCGTCAAACTACTTTATTGTGTCAAGTTTCAAGAAGCTAGCACAAACCGTGTTGGATTTAGAGTTCCAAATACATCTATCAATATAGGAGAAAACAGAGTGAAACCTAAAAATTCAAACTGTTACTGGAAACGAACGCTTCAACATAGAAGACCGAAATCTGGGGAACCAAGTCGCCTTAGTGTACTGCTCATTACCTGAAAGTATCATCCATTTTGGGTGAAAAAATATTTGCTGAGATTTCTGGAGATTCGTAATTTTGCAAAGCCTGGCAACCCCTTTCCATGAAAGTGTTTCTCGCCAGTCACTGCTTAGGGCTACATCAAGAGGAAACAAAACATAGAGATAGAAGGTGAAACTACTTTATTGTGTCAAGTTTCAAGAAGCTAGCACAAACCGTGTTGGATTTAGAGTTCCAAATACATCTATCAATATAGGAGAAAACAGAGTGAAACCTAAAAATTCAAACTGTTACTGGAAACGAACGCTTCAACATAGAATAACGAAATTTGGGGAACCAAGTCGCCTTAGTGTACTGCTCATTACCTGAAAGTATCATCCATTTTGGGTGAAAAAATATTTGCTGAGATTTCTGGAGATTCGTAATTTTGGGAAGCCTGGCAACCCCTTTCCATGAAATTTTTCTCGCCAGTCACTGCTTAGGGCTACATCAAGAGGAAACAAAACATAGAGATAGAACGCGAAACTACTTTATTGTGTCAAGTTTCAAGAAGCTAGCATAAACCGTGTTGGATTTAGAGTTCCAAATACATCTATCAATATAGGAGAAAACAGAGTGAAACCTAAAAATTCAAACTGTTACTGGAAACGAACGCTTCAACATAGAAGAACGAAATCTGGGGAACCAAGTCGCCTTAGTGTACTGCTCATTACCTGAAAGTATCATCCATTTTGGGTGAAAAAATATTTGCTGAGATTTCTGGAGATTCGTAATTTTGGGCAGCCTGGCAACCCCTTTCCATGAAAGTGTTTCTCGCCAGTCACTGCTTAGGGCTACAAAAAGAGGAAACAAAACATAGAGATAGAACGTGAAACTACTTTATTGTGTCAAGTTTCAAGAAGCTAGCACAAACCGTGTTGGATTTAGAGTTCCAAATACATCTATCTATATAGGAGAAAACAGAGTGAAACCTAAAAATTCAAACTGTTACTGGAAACGAACGCTTCATGATAGAAGAACGAAATTTGGGGAACCAAGTCGCCTTAGTGTACTGATCATTACCTGAAAGTATCATCCAGTTTGGGTGAAAAAATATTTGCTGAGATTTCTGTAGATTCGTAATTTTGGGAAGCTTGGCAACCCCTTTCCATGAAAGTGTTTCTCGCCAGTCACTGTTTAGGGCTACATCATCAGGAAAAAAAACATAGAGATAGATCGTCAAACTACTTTATTGTGTCACGTTTCAAGAAGCTAGCACAAACCGTGTTGGATTTAGAGTTCCAAATACATCTATCAATATAGGAGAAAACAGAGTGAAACCTAAAAATTCAAACTGTTACTGGAAACGAACGCTTCAACATAGAAGACCGAAATCTGGGGAACCAAGTCGCCTTAGTGTACTGCTCATTACCTGAAAGTATCATCCATTTTGGGTGAAAAAATATTTGCTGAGATTTCTGGAGATTCGTAATTTTGCAAAGCCTGGCAACCCCTTTCCATGAAAGTGTTTCTCGCCAGTCACTGCTTAGGGCTACATCAAGAGGAAACAAAACATAGAGATAGAAGGTGAAACTACTTTATTGTGTCAAGTTTCAAGAAGCTAGCACAAACCGTGTTGGATTTAGAGTTCCAAATACATCTATCAATATAGGAGAAAACAGAGTGAAACCTAAAAATTCAAACTGTTACTGGAAACGAACGCTTCAACATAGAATAACGAAATTTGGGGAACCAAGTCGCCTTAGTGTACTGATCATTACCTGAAAGTATCATCCAGTTTGGGTAAAAAAATATTTGCTGAGATTTCTGGAGATTCGTCATTTTGGGAAGCCTGGCAACCCCTTTCCATGAAAGTGTTTCTCGCCAGTCACTGCTTAGGGCTACATCAAGAGGAAACAAAACATAGAGATAGAACGTGAAACTACTTTATTGTGTCAAGTTTCAAGAAGCTAGCACAAACCGTGTTGGATTTAGAGTTCCAAATACATCTATCAATATAGGAGAAAACAGAGTGAAACCTAAAAATTCAAACTGTTACTGGAAACGAACGGTTCAACATAGAAGAAAGAAATTTGGGGAACCAAGTCGCCTTAGTGTACTGACCATTAACTGAAAGTATCATCCAGTTTGGGTGAAAAAATATTTGCTGAGATTTCTGTAGATTCGTAATTTTGGGAAACTTGGCAACCCCTTTCCATGAAAGTGTTTCTCGCCAGTCACTGCTTAGGGCTACAAAAAGAGGAAACAAAACATAGAGATAGAACGTGAAACTACATTATTATGTCACGTTTCAAGAAGCTAGCACAAACCGTGTTGGATTTAGAGTTCCAAATACATCTATCAATATAGGAGAAAACAGAGTGAAACCTAAAAATTCAAACTGTTACTGGAAACGAACGCTTCAACATAGAAGAACGAAATCTGGGGAACCAAGTCGCCTTAGTGTACTGATCATTACCTGAAAGTATCATCCAGTTTGGGTGAAAAAATATTTGCTGAGATTTCTGGAGATTCGTCATTTTGGGAAGCCTGGCAACCCCTTTCCATGAAAGTGTTTCTCGCCAGTCACTGCTTAGGGCTACATCAAGAGGAAACAAAACATAGAGATAGAAGGTGAAACTACTTTATTGTGTCAAGTTGCAAGAAGCTAGCACAAACCGTGTTGGATTTAGAGTTCCAAATACATCTATCAATATAGGAGAAAACAGAGTGAAACCTAAAAATTCAAACTGTTACTGGAAACGAACGCTTCAACATAGAAGAACGAAATCTGGGGAACCAAGTCGCCTTAGTGTACTGATCATTACCTGAAAGTATAATTCAGTTTGGGTGAAAAAATATTTGCTGAGATTTCTGGAGATTCGTGATTTTGGGAAGCCTGGCAACCCCTTTCCATGAAAGTGTTTCTCGCCAGTCACTGCTTAGGGCTACAAAAAGAGGAAACAAAACATAGAGATAGAACGTGAAACTACTTTATTGTGTCAAGTTTCAAGAAGCTAGCACAAACCGTGTTGGATTTAGAGTTCCAAATACATCTATCAATATAGGAGAAAACAGAGTGAAACCTAAAAATTCAAACTGTTACTGGAAACGAACGCTTCAACATAGAATAACGAAATTTGGGGAACCAAGTCGCCTTAGTGTACTGCTCATTACCTGAAAGTATCATCCATTTTGGGTGAAAAAATATTTGCTGAGATTTCTGGAGATTCGTAATTTTGGGAAGCCTGGCAACCCCTTTCCATGAAATTTTTCTCGCCAGTCACTGCTTAGGGCTACATCAAGAGGAAACAAAACATAGAGATAGAACGCGAAACTACTTTATTGTGTCAAGTTTCAAGAAGCTAGCATAAACCGTGTTGGATTTAGAGTTCCAAATACATCTATCAATATAGGAGAAAACAGAGTGAAACCTAAAAATTCAAACTGTTACTGGAAACGAACGCTTCAACATAGAAGACCGAAATCTGGGGAACCAAGTCGCCTTAGTGTACTGCTCATTACCTGAAAGTATCATCCATTTTGGGTGAAAAAATATTTGCTGAGATTTCTGGAGATTCGTAATTTTGGGAAGCCTGGCAACCCCTTTCCATGAAAGTGTTTCTCGCCAGTCACTGCTTAGGGCTACAAAAAGAGGAAACAAAACATAGAGATAGAACGTGAAACTACTTTATTGTGTCAAGTTTCAAGAAGCTAGCACAAACCGTGTTGGATTTAGAGTTCCAAATACATCTATCTATATAGGAGAAAACAGAGTGAAACCTAAAAATTCAAACTGTTACTGGAAACGAACGCTTCATGATAGAAGAACGAAATTTGGGGAACCAAGTCGCCTTAGTGTACTGATCATTACCTGAAAGTATCATCCAGTTTGGGTGAAAAAATATTTGCTGAGATTTCTGTAGATTCGTAATTTTGGGAAGCTTGGCAACCCCTTTCCATGAAAGTGTTTCTCGCCAGTCACTGTTTAGGGCTACATCATCAGGAAAAAAAACATAGAGATAGATCGTCAAACTACTTTATTGTGTCAAGTTTCAAGAAGCTAGCACAAACCGTGTTGGATTTAGAGTTCCAAATACATCTATCAATATAGGAGAAAACAGAGTGAAACCTAAAAATTCAAACTGTTACTGGAAACGAACGCTTCAACATAGAAGACCGAAATCTGGGGAACCAAGTCGCCTTAGTGTACTGCTCATTACCTGAAAGTATCATCCATTTTGGGTGAAAAAATATTTGCTGAGATTTCTGGAGATTCGTAATTTTGCAAAGCCTGGCAACCCCTTTCCATGAAAGTGTTTCTCGCCAGTCACTGCTTAGGGCTACATCAAGAGGAAACAAAACATAGAGATAGAAGCTGAAACTACTTTATTGTGTCAAGTTTCAAGAAGCTAGCACAAACCGTGTTGGATTTAGAGTTCCAAATACATCTATCAATATAGGAGAAAACAGAGTGAAACCTAAAAATTCAAACTGTTACTGGAAACGAACGCTTCAACATAGAATAACGAAATTTGGGGAACCAAGTCGCCTTACTGTACTGATCATTACCTGAAAGTATCATCCAGTTTGGGTAAAAAAATATTTGCTGAGATTTCTGGAGATTCGTCATTTTGGGAA
This sequence comes from Spermophilus citellus, assembly GCF_964194105.1. Classification (NCBI taxonomy): domain Eukaryota; kingdom Metazoa; phylum Chordata; class Mammalia; order Rodentia; family Sciuridae; genus Spermophilus; species Spermophilus citellus. The sequence continues at coordinate 8,386,391 of NC_138194.1, forward strand.
GCCTGGCAACCCCTTTCCATGAAAGTGTTTCTCGCCAGTCACTGCTTAGGGCTACATCAAGAGGAAACAAAACATAGAGATAGAACGTGAAACTACTTTATTGTGTCAAGTTTCAAGAAGCTAGCACAAACCGTGTTGGATTTAGAGTTCCAAATACATCTATCAATATAGGAGAAAACAGAGTGAAACCTAAAAATTCAAACTGTTACTGGAAACGAACGGTTCAACATAGAAGAACGAAATTTGGGGAACCAAGTCGCCTTAGTGTACTGACCATTAACTGAAAGTATCATCCAGTTTGGGTGAAAAAATATTTGCTGAGATTTCTGTAGATTCGTAATTTTGGGAAACTTGGCAACCCCTTTCCATGAAAGTGTTTCTCGCCAGTCACTGCTTAGGGCTACAAAAAGAGGAAACAAAACATAGAGATAGAACGTGAAACTACATTATTATGTCACGTTTCAAGAAGCTAGCACAAACCGTGTTGGATTTAGAGTTCCAAATACATCTATCAATATAGGAGAAAACAGAGTGAAACCTAAAAATTCAAACTGTAACTGGAAACGAACGCTTCAACATAGAAGAACGAAATCTGGGGAACCAAGTCGCCTTAGTGTACTGATCATTACCTGAAAGTATCATCCAGTTTGGGTGAAAAAATATTTGCTGAGATTTCTGGAGATTCGTCATTTTGGGAAGCCTGGCAACCCCTTTCCATGAAAGTGTTTCTCGCCAGTCACTGCTTAGGGCTACATCAAGAGGAAACAAAACATAGAGATAGAAGGTGAAACTACTTTATTGTGTCAAGTTGCAAGAAGCTAGCACAAACCGTGTTGGATTTAGAGTTCCAAATACATCTATCAATATAGGAGAAAACAGAGTGAAACCTAAAAATTCAAACTGTTACTGGAAACGAACGCTTCAACATAGAAGAACGAAATCTGGGGAACCAAGTCGCCTTAGTGTACTGATCATTACCTGAAAGTATCATCCAGTTTGGGTGAAAAAATATTTGCTGAGATTTCTGTAGATTCGTAATTTTGGGAAACTTGGCAACCCCTTTCCATGAAAGTGTTTCTCGCCAGTCACTGCTTAGGGCTACAAAAAGAGGAAACAAAACATAGAGATAGAACGTGAAACTACTTTATTGTGTCAAGTTTCAAGAAGCTAGCACAAACCGTGTTGGATTTAGAGTTCCAAATACATCTATCAATATAGGAGAAAACAGAGTGAAACCTAAAAATTCAAACTGTTACTGGAAACGAACGCTTCAACATAGAAGAACGAAATTTGGGGAACCAAGTCGCCTTAGTGTACTGACCATTAACTGAAAGTATCATCCAGTTTGGGTGAAAAAATATTTGCTGAGATTTCTGTAGATTCGTAATTTTGGGAAACTTGGCAACCCTTTTCCATGAAAGTGTTTCTCGCCAGTCACTGCTTAGGGCTACAAAAAGAGGAAACAAAACATAGAGATAGAACGTGAAACTACTTTATTATGTCACGTTTCAAGAAGCTAGCACAAACCGTGTTGGATTTAGAGTTCCAAATACATCTATCAATATAGGAGAAAACAGAGTGAAACCTAAAAATTCAAACTGTTACTGGAAACGAACGCTTCAACATAGAAGAACGAAATCTGGGGAACCAAGTCGCCTTAGTGTACTGATCATTACCTGAAAGTATAATTCAGTTTGGGTGAAAAAATATTTGCTGAGATTTCTGGAGATTCGTGATTTTGGGAAGCCTGGCAACCCCTTTCCATGAAAGTGTTTCTCGCCAGTCACTGCTTAGGGCTACAAAAAGAGGAAACAAAACATAGAGATAGAACGTGAAACTACTTTATTGTGTCAAGTTTCAAGAAGCTAGCACAAACCGTGTTGGATTTAGAGTTCCAAACACATCTATCAATATAGGAGAAAACAGAGTGAAACCTAAAAATTCAAACTGTTACTGGAAACGAACGCTTCATGATAGAAGAACAAAATTTGGGGAACCAAGTCGCCTTAGTGTACTGATCATTACCTGAAAGTATCATCCAGTTTGGGTGAAAAAATATTTGCTGAGATTTCTGGAGATTCGTAATTTTAGGAAGCTTGGCAACCCCTTTCCATGAAAGTGTTTCTCGCCAGTCACTGCTTAGGGCTACATCATCAGGAAACAAAACATAGAGATAGAACGTGAAAGTACTTTATTGTGTCAAGTTTCAAGAAGCTACCACAAACCGTGTTGTATTTAGAGTTCCAAATACATCTATCAATATAGGAGAAAACAGAGTGAAACCTAAAAATTCAAACTGTTACTGGAAACGAACGCTTCAAAATAGAAGACCGAAATCTGGGGAACCAAGTCGCCTTAGTGTACTGATCATTACCTGAAAGTATCATCCAGTTTGGGTGAAAAAATATTTGCTGAGATTTCTGGAGATTCGTGATTTTGGGAAGCCTGGCAACCCCTTTCCATGAAAGTGTTTCTCGCCAGTCACTGCTTAGGGCTACATCAAGAGGAAACAAAACATAGAGATAGAAGGTGAAACTACCTTATTGTGTCAAGTTTCAAGAAGCTAGCACAAACCGTGTTGGATTTAGAGTTCCAAATACATCTATCAATATAGGAGAAAACAGAGTGAAACCTAAAAATTCAAACTGTTACTGGAAACGAATGCTTCAACATAGAAGAACGAAATTTGGGGAACCAAGTCGCCTTAGTGTACTGATCATTACCTGAAAGTATCATCCAGTTTGGGTGAAAAAATATTTGCTGAGATTTCTGTAGATTCGTAATTTTGGGAAGCTTGGCAACCCCTTTCCATGAAAGTGTTTCTCGCCAGTCACTGCTTAGGGCTACAAAAAGAGGAAACAAAACATAGAGATAGAACGTGAAACTACTTTATTGTGTCAAGTTTCAAGAAGCTAGCACAAACCGTGTTGGATTTAGAGTTTCAAATACATCTATCAATATAGGAGAAAACAGAGTGAAACCTAAAAATTCAAACTGTTACTGGAAACGAACGCTTCAACATAGAAGAACGAAATTTGGGGAACCAAGTCGCCTTAGTGTACTGATCATTACCTGAAAGTATCATCCAGTTTGGGTGAAAAAATATTTGCTGAGATTTCTGGAGATTCGTAATTTTGGGAAGCTTGGCAACCCCTTTCCATGAAAGTGTTTCTCACCAGTCACTGCTTAGGGCTACATCAAGAGGAAACAAAGCATAGAGATAGAACGTGAAACTACTTTATTGTGTCAAGTTTCAAGAAGCTAGCACAAACCGTGTTGGATTTAGAGTTCCAAATACATCTATCAATACAGGAGAAAACAGAGTGAAACCTAAAAATTCAAACTGTTACTGGAAACGAACGCTTCAAAATAGAAGAACGAAATTTGGGGAACCAAGTCGCCTCAGTGTACTGATCATTACCTGAAAGTATCATCCAGTTTGGGTGAAAAAATATTTGCTGAGATTTCTGTAGATTCGTAATTTTGGGAAGCTTGGCAACCCCTTTCCATGAAAGTGTTTCTCGCCAGTCACTGCTTAGGGCTACATCATCAGGAAAAAAAACATAGAGATAGATCGTCAAACTACTTTATTGTGTCAAGTTTCAAGAAGCTAGCACAAACCGTGTTGGATTTAGAGTTCCAAATACATCTATCAATATAGGAGAAAACAGAGTGAAACCTAAAAATTCAAACTGTTACTGGAAACGAACGCTTCAACATAGAAGAACGAAATCTGGGGAACCAAGTCGCCTTAGTGTACTGATCATTACCTGAAAGTATCATCCAGTTTGGGTGAAAAAATATTTGCTGAGATTTCTGGAGATTCGTCATTTTGGGAAGCCTGGCAACCCCTTTCCATGAAAGTGTTTCTCGCCAGTCACTGCTTAGGGCTACATCAAGAGGAAACAAAACATAGAGATAGAAGGTGAAACTACTTTATTGTGTCAAGTTGCAAGAAGCTAGCACAAACCGTGTTGGATTTAGAGTTCCAAATACATCTATCAATATAGGAGAAAACAGAGTGAAACCTAAAAATTCAAACTGTTACTGGAAACGAACGCTTCAACATAGAAGAACGAAATCTGGGGAACCAAGTCGCCTTAGTGTACTGATCATTACCTGAAAGTATCATCCAGTTTGGGTGAAAAAATATTTGCTGAGATTTCTGGAGATTCGTAATTTTGCAAAGCCTGGCAACCCCTTTCCATGAAAGTGTTTCTCGCCAGTCACTGCTTAGGGCTACATCATCAGGAAACAAAACATAGAGATAGAAGGTGAAACTACTTTATTGTGTCAAGTTTCAAGAAGCTAGCACAAACCGTATTGGATTTAGAGTTCCAAATACATCTATCAATATAGGAGAAAACAGAGTGAAACCTAAAAATTCAAACTGTTACTGGAAACGAACGCTTCAACATAGAATAACAAAATTTGGGGAACCAAGTCGCCTTAGTGTACTGCTCATTACCTGAAAGTATCATCCATTTTGGGTGAAAAAATATTTGCTGAGATTTCTGGAGATTCGTAATTTTGGGAAGCCTGGCAACCCCTTTCCATGAAATTTTTCTCGCCAGTCACTGCTTAGGGCTACATCAAGAGGAAACAAAACATAGAGATAGAACGCGAAACTACTTTATTGTGTCAAGTTTCAAGAAGCTAGCATAAACCGTGTTGGATTTAGAGTTCCAAATACATCTATCAATATAGGAGAAAACAGAGTGAAACCTAAAAATTCAAACTGTTACTGGAAACGAACGCTTCAACATAGAATAACGAAATTTGTTGAACCAAGTCGCCTTAGTGTACTGATCATTACCTGAAAGTATCATCCAGTTTGGGTGAAAAAATATTTGCTGAGATTTCTGTAGATTCGTAATTTTGGGAAACTTGGCAACCCCTTTCCATGAAAGTGTTTCTCGCCAGTCACTGCTTAGGGCTACAAAAAGAGGAAACAAAACATAGAGATAGAACGTGAAACTACTTTATTGTGTCAAGTTTCAAGAAGCTAGCACAAACCGTGTTGGATTTAGAGTTCCAAATACATCTATCTATATAGGAGAAAACAGAGTGAAACCTAAAAATTCAAACTGTTACTGGAAACGAACGCTTCATGATAGAAGAACGAAATTTGGGGAACCAAGTCGCCTTAGTGTACTGCTCATTACCTGAAAGTATCATCCATTTTGGGTGAAAAAATATTTGCTGAGATTTCTGTAGATTCGTAATTTTGGGAAGCTTGGCAACCCCTTTCCATGAAAGTGTTTCTCGCCAGTCACTGCTTAGGGCTACATCATCAGGAAAAAAAACATAGAGATAGATCGTCAAACTACTTTATTGTGTCAAGTTTCAAGAAGCTAGCACAAACCGTGTTGGATTTAGAGTTCCAAATACATCTATCAATATAGGAGAAAACAGAGTGAAACCTAAAAATTCAAACTGTTACTGGAAACGAACGCTTCAACATAGAAGACCGAAATCTGGGGAACCAAGTCGCCTTAGTGTACTGCTCATTACCTGAAAGTATCATCCATTTTGGGTGAAAAAATATTTGCTGAGATTTCTGGAGATTCGTAATTTTGCAAAGCCTGGCAACCCCTTTCCATGAAAGTGTTTCTCGCCAGTCACTGCTTAGGGCTACATCAAGAGGAAACAAAACATAGAGATAGAAGGTGAAACTACTTTATTGTGTCAAGTTTCAAGAAGCTAGCACAAACCGTGTTGGATTTAGAGTTCCAAATACATCTATCAATATAGGAGAAAACTGAGTGAAACCTAAAAATTCAAACTGTTACTGGAAACGAACGCTTCAACATAGAATAACGAAATTTGGGGAACCAAGTCGCCTTAGTGTACTGATCATTACCTGAAAGTATCATCCAGTTTGGGTAAAAAAATATTTGCTGATTTTTCTGGAGATTCGTAATTTTGCAAAGCCTGGCAACGCCTTTACATGAAAGTGTTTCTCGCCAGTCACTGCTTAGGGCTACATCAAGAGGAAACAAAACATAGAGATAGAACGTGAAACTACTTTATTGTGTCAAGTTTCAAGAAGCTAGCACAAACCGTGTTGGATTTAGAGTTCCAAATACATCTATCAATATAGGAGAAAACAGAGTGAAACCTAAAAATTCAAACTGTTACTGGAAACGAACGCTTCAACATAGAAGAACGAAATTTGGGGAACCAAGTCGCCTTAGTGTACTGACCATTAACTGAAAGTATCATCCAGTTTGGGTGAAAAAATATTTGCTGAGATTTCTGTAGATTCGTAATTTTGGGAAACTTGGCAACCCCTTTCCATGAAAGTGTTTCTCGCCAGTCACTGCTTAGGGCTACAAAAAGAGGAAACAAAACATAGAGATAGAACGTGAAACTACTTTATTATGTCACGTTTCAAGAAGCTAGCACAAACCGTGTTGGATTTAGAGTTTCAAATACATGTATGAATATAGGAGAAAACAGAGTGAAACCTAAAAATTCAAACTGTTACTGGAAACGAACGCTTCAACATAGAAGAACGAAATTTGGGGAACCAAGTCACCTTAGTGTACTGATCATTACCTGAAAGTATCATCCAGTTTGGGTGAAAAAATATTTGCTGAGATTTCTGTAGATTCGTAATTTTGGGAAACTTGGCAACCCCTTTCCATGAAAGTGTTTCTCGCCAGTCACTGCTTAGGGCTACATCAAGAGGAAACAAAACATAGAGATAGAAGGTGAAACTACTTTATTGTGTCAAGTTTCAAGAAGCTAGCACAAACCGTGTTGGATTTAGAGTTCCAAATACATCTATCAATATAGGAGAAAACAGAGTGAAACCTAAAAATTCAAAAAGTTACTGGAAACGAACGCTTCATCATAGAAGAACGAAATTTGGGGAACCAAGTCGCCTTAGTGTACTGATCATTACCTGAAAGTATCATCCAGTTTGGGTGAAAAAATATTTGCTGAGATTTCTGGAGATTCGTAATTTTGGGAAGCTTGGCAACCCCTTTCCATGAAAGTGTTTCTCGCCAGTCACTGCTTAGTGCTACATCATCAGGAAACAAAACATAGAGATAGAACGTGAAAGTACTTTATTGTGTCAAGTTTCAAGAAGCTAGCACAAACCGTATTGGATTTAGAGTTCCAAATACATTTATCAATATAGGAGAAAACAGAGTGAAACCTAAAAATTCAAACTGTTACTGGAAACGAACGCTTCAACATAGAAGACCGAAATCTGGGGAACCAAGTCACCTTAGTGTACTGATCATTACCTGAAAGTATCATCCAGTTTGGGTGAAAAAATATTTGCTGAGATTTCTGGAGATTCGTGATTTTGGGAAGCCTGGCAACCCCTTTCCATGAAAGTGTTTCTCGCCAGTCACTGCTTAGGGCTACAAAAAGAGGAAACAAAACATAGAGATAGAACGTGAAACTACTTTATTGTGTCAAGTTTCAAGAAGCTAGCACAAACCGTGTTGGATTTAGAGTTCCAAATACATCTATCAATATAGGAGAAAACAGAGTGAAACCTAAAAATTCAAAAAGTTACTGGAAACGAACGCTTCATCATAGAAGAACGAAATTTGGGGAACCAAGTCGCCTTAGTGTACTGATCATTACCTGAAAGTATCATCCAGTTTGGGTGAAAAAATATTTGCTGAGATTTCTGGAGATTCGTAATTTTAGGAAGCTTGGCAACCCCTTTCCATGAAAGTGTTTATCGCCAGTCACTGCTTAGGGCTACATCATCAGGAAACAAAACATAGAGATAGAACGTGAAAGTACTTTATTGTGTCAAGTTTCAAGAAGCTAGCACAAACCGTGTTGGATTTAGAGTTCCAAATACATCTATCAATATAGGAGAAAACAGAGTGAAACCTAAAAATTCAAACTGTTACTGGAAACGAACGCTTCAACATAGAAGACCGAAATCTGGGGAACCAAGTCGCCTTAGTGTACTGATCATTACCTGAAAGTATCATCCAGTTTGGGTGAAAAAATATTTGCTGAGATTTCTGGAGATTCGTGATTTTGGGAAGCCTGGCAACCCCTTTCCATGAAAGTGTTTCTCGCCAGTCACTGCTTAGGGCTACATCAAGAGGAAACAAAACATAGAGATAGAAGGTGAAACTACCTTATTGTGTCAAGTTTCAAGAAGCTAGCACAAACCGTGTTGGATTTAGAGTTCCAAATACATCTATCAATATAGGAGAAAACAGAGTGAAACCTAAAAATTCAAACTGTTACTGGAAACGAACGCTTCAACATAGAAGAACGAAATTTGGGGAACCAAGTCGCCTTAGTGTACTGATCATTACCTGAAAGTATCATCCAGTTTGGGTGAAAAAATATTTGCTGAGATTTCTGTAGATTCGTAATTTTGGGAAGCTTGGCAACCCCTTTCCATGAAAGTGTTTCTCGCCAGTCACTGCTTAGGGCTACATCATCAGGAAACAAAACATAGAGATAGAACGTGAAACTACTTTATTGTGTCAAGTTTCAAGAAGCTAGCACAAACCGTGTTGGATTTAGAGTTCCAAATACATCTATCAATATACGAGAAAACAGAGTGAAACCTAAAAATTCAAACTGTTACTGGAAACGAACGCTTCAACATAGAAAAACGAAATTTGGGGAACCAAGTCGCCTTAGTGTACTGATCATTACCTGAAAGTATCATCCAGTTTGGGTGAAAAAATATTTGCTGAGATTTCTGTAGATTCGTAATTTTGGGAAACTTGGCAACCCCTTTCCATGAAAGTGTTTCTCGCCAGTCACTGCTTAGGGCTACAAAAAGAGGAAACAAAACATAGAGATAGAACGTGAAACTACTTTATTGTGTCAAGTTTCAAGAAGCTAGCACAAACCGTGTTGGATTTAGAGTTCCAAATACATCTATCAATATAGGAGAAAACAGAGTGAAACCTAAAAATTCAAACTGTTACTGGAAACGAACGCTTCAACATAGAAGAACGAAATCTGGGGAACCAAGTTGCCTTAGTGTACTGATCATTACCTGAAAGTATCATCAAGTTTGGGTGAAAAAATATTTGCTGAGATTTCTGGAGATTCGTCATTTTGGGAAGCCTGGCAACCCCTTTCCATGAAAGGGTTTTTCGCCAGTCACTGCTTAGGGCTACATCAAGAGGAAACAAAACATAGAGACAGAAGCTGAAACTACTTTATTGTGTCAATTTTCAAGAAGCTAGCACAAACCGTGTTGGATTTAGAGTTCCAAATACATGTATGAATATACGAGAAAACAGAGTGAAACCTAAAAATTCAAACTGTTACTGGAAACGAACGCTTCAACATAGAAGAACGAAATTTGGGGAACCAAGTCACCTTAGTGTACTGATCATTACCTGAAAGTATCATCCAGTTTGGGTGAAAAAATATTTGCTGAGATTTCTGGAGATTCATCATTTTGGGAAGCCTGGCAACCCCTTTCCATGAAAGTGTTTCTTGCCAGTCACTGCTTAGGGCTACATCAAGAGGAAACAAAACATAGAGATAGAACCTGAAACTACTTTATTGTGTCAAGTTTCAAGAAGCTAGCACAAACCGTGTTGGATTTAGAGTTCCAAATACATCTATGAATATAGGAGAAAACAGAGTGAAACCTAAAAATTCAAACTGTTACTGGAAATGAATGCTTCAACATAGAAGAACGAAATTTGGGGAACCAAGTCACCTTAGTGTACTGATCATTACCTGAAAGTATCATCCAGTTTGGGTGAAAAAATATTTCCTGAGATTTCTGGAGATTCGTCATTTTGGGAAGCTTGGCAACCCCTTTCCATGAAAGTGTTTCTCGCCAGTCACTGCTTAGGGCTACATCAAGAGGAAACAAAACATAGAGATAGAACGTGAAACTACTTTATTGTGTCAAGTTTCAAGAAGCTAGCACAAACCGTGTTGGATTTAGAGTTCCAAATACATCTATCAATATAGGAGAAAACAGAGTGAAACCTAAAAATTCAAACTGTTACTGGAAACGAACGCTTCAACATAGAAGAACGAAATTTGGGGAACCAAGTCGCCTTAGTGTACTGATCATTACCTGAAAGTATCATCCAGTTTGGGTGAAAAAATATTTGCTGAGATTTCTCTAGATTCGTATTTTTGGGAAACTTGGCAACCCCTTTCCATGAAAGTGTTTCTCGCCCGTCACTGCTTAGGGCTACAAAAAGAGGAAACAAAACATAGAGATAGAACGTGAAACTACTTTATTGTGTCACGTTTCAAGAAGCTAGCACAAACCGTGTTGGATTTAGAGTTCCAAATACATCTATCAATATAGGAGAAAACAGAGTGAAACCTAAAAATTCAAACTGTTACTGGAAACGAACGCTTCAACATAGAATAACGAAATTTGGGGAACCAAGTCGCCTTAGTGTACTGATCATTACCTGAAAGTATCATCCAGTTTGGGTGAAAAAATATTTGCTGAGATTTCTGTAGATTCGTAATTTTGGGAAACTTGGCAACCCCTTTCCATGAAAGTGTTTCTCGCCAGTCACTGATTAGGGCTACAAAAAGAGGAAACAAAACATAGAGATAGAACGTGAAACTACTTTATTGTGTCACGTTTCAAGAAGCTAGCACAAACCGTGTTGGATTTAGAGTTCCAAATACATCTATGAATATAGGAGAAAACAGAGTGAAACCTAAAAATTCAAACTGTTACTGGAAACGAACGCTTCAAGATAGAAGAACGAAATTTGGGGAACCAAGTCACCTTAGTGTACTTATCATTACCTGAAAGTATCATCCAGTTTGGGTGAAAAAATATTTGCTGAGATTTCTGGAGATTCATCATTTTGGGAAGCCTGGCAACCCCTTTCCATGAAAGTGTTTCTTGCCAGTCACTGCTTAGGGCTACATCGAGAGGAAACAAAACATAGAGATAGAACCTGAAACTACTTTATTGTGTCAAGTTTCAAGAAGCTAGCACAAACCGTGTTGGATTTAGAGTTCCAAATACATCTATCAATATAGGAGAAAACAGAGTGAAACCTAAAAATTCAAACTGTTACTGGAAACGAACGCTTCAACATAGAAGAACGAAATTTGGGGAACCAAGTCGCCTTAGTGTACTGATCATTACCTGAAAGTATCATCCAGTTTGGGTGAAAAAATATTTGCTGAGATTTCTCTAGATTCGTATTTTTGGGAAACTTGGCAACCCCTTTCCATGAAAGTGTTTCTCGCCAGTCACTGCTTAGGGCTACAAAAAGAGGAAACAAAACATAGAGATAGAACGTGAAACTACTTTATTGTGTCACGTTTCAAGAAGCTAGCACAAACCGTGTTGGATTTAGAGTTCCAAATACATCTATCAATATAGGAGAAAACAGAGTGAAACCTAAAAATTCAAACTGTTACTGGAAACGAACGCTTCAACATAGAAGAACGAAATCTGGGGAACCAAGTTGCCTTAGTGTACTGATCATTACCTGAAAGTATCATCAAGTTTGGGTGAAAAAATATTTGCTGAGATTTCTGGAGATTCGTCATTTTGGGAAGCCTGGCAACCCCTTTCCATGAAAGGGTTTTTCGCCAGTCACTGCTTAGGGCTACATCAAGAGGAAACAAAACATAGAGACAGAAGGTGAAACTACTTTATTGTGTCAATTTTCAAGAAGCTAGCACAAACCGTGTTGGATTTAGAGTTCCAAATACATGTATGAATATACGAGAAAACAGAGTGAAACCTAAAAATTCAAACTGTTACTGGAAACGAACGCTTCAACATAGAAGAACGAAATTTGGGGAACCAAGTCACCTTAGTGTACTGATCATTACCTGAAAGTATCATCCAGTTTGGGTGAAAAAATATTTGCTGAGATTTCTGGAGATTCATCATTTTGGGAAGCCTGGCAACCCCTTTCCATGAAAGTGTTTCTTGCCAGTCACTGCTTAGGGCTACATCAAGAGGAAACAAAACATAGAGATAGAACCTGAAACTACTTTATTGTGTCAAGTTTCAAGAAGCTAGCACAAACCGTGTTGGATTTAGATTTCCAAATACATCTATGAATATAGGAGAAAACAGAGTGAAACCTAAAAATTCAAACTGTTACTGGAAATGAATGCTTCAACATAGAAGAACGAAATTTGGGGAACCAAGTCACCTTAGTGTACTGATCATTACCTGAAAGTATCATCCAGTTTGGGTGAAAAAATATTTCCTGAGATTTCTGGAGATTCGTCATTTTGGGAAGCTTGGCAACCCCTTTCCATGAAAGTGTTTCTCGCCAGTCACTGCTTAGGGCTACATCAAGAGGAAACAAAACATAGAGATAGAACGTGAAAGTACTTTATTGTGTCAAGTTTCAAGAAGCTAGCACAAACCGTGTTGGATTTAGAGTTCCAAATACATCTATCAATATAGGAGAAAACAGAGTGAAACCTAAAAATTCAAACTGTTACTGGAAACGAACGCTTCAACATAGAAGAACGAAATTTGGGGAACCAAGTCGCCTTAGTGTACTGATCATTACCTGAAAGTATCATCCAGTTTGGGTGAAAAAATATTTGCTGAGATTTCTCTAGATTCGTATTTTTGGGAAACTTGGCAACCCCTTTCCATGAAAGTGTTTCTCGCCCGTCACTGCTTAGGGCTACAAAAAGAGGAAACAAAACATAGAGATAGAACGTGAAACTACTTTATTGTGTCACGTTTCAAGAAGCTAGCACAAACCGTGTTGGATTTAGAGTTCCAAATACATCTATCAATATAGGAGAAAACAGAGTGAAACCTAAAAATTCAAACTGTTACTGGAAACGAACGCTTCAACATAGAAGAACGAAATCTGGGGAACCAAGTTGCCTTAGTGTACTGATCATTACCTGAAAGTATCATCCAGTTTGGGTGAAAAAATATTTGCTGAGATTTCTGGAGATTCGTCATTATGGGAAGCCTGGTAACCCGTTTCCATGAAAGGGTTTTTCGCCAGTCACTGCTTAGGGCTACATCAAGAGGAAACAAAACATAGAGATAGAAGGTGAAACTACTTTATTGTGTCAAGTTTCAAGAAGCTAGCACAAACCGTGTTGGATTTAGAGTTCCAAATACATGTATGAATATAGGAGAAAACAGAGTGAAACCTAAAAATTCAAACTGTTACTGGAAACGAACGCTTCAACATAGAAGAACGAAATTTGGGGAACCAAGTCACCTTAGTGTACTGATCATTACCTGAAAGTATCATCCAGTTTGGGTGAAAAAATATTTGCTGAGATTTCTGGAGATTCGTAATTTTGGGAAGCCTGGCAACCCCTTTCCATGAAAGTGTTTCTTGCCAGTCACTGCTTAGGGCTACATCAAGAGGAAACAAAACATAGAGATAGAACGTGAAACTACTTTATTGTGTCAAGTTTCAAGAAGCTAGCACAAACCGTGTTGGATTTAGAGTTCCAAATACATCTATCAATATAGGAGAAAACAGAGTGAAACCTAAAAATTCAAACTGTTACTGGAAACGAACGCTTCAACATAGAATAACAAAATTTGGGGAACCAAGTCGCCTTAGTGTACTGATCATTACCTGAAAGTATCATCCAGTTTGGGTGAAAAAATATTTGCTGAGATTTCTGGAGATTCGTAATTTTGCAAAGCCTGGCAACCCCTTTCCATGAAAGTGTTTCTCGCCAGTCACTGCTTAGGGCTACATCAAGAGGAAACAAAACATAGAGATAGAACGTGAAACTACTTTATTGTGTCAAGTTTCAAGAAGCTAGCACAAACCGTGTTGGATTTAGAGTTCCAAATACATCTATGAATATAGGAGAAAACAGAGTGAAACCTAAAAATTCAAACTGTTACTGGAAACGAACGCTTCAACATAGAAGAACGAAATTTGGGGAACCAAGTCGCCTTAGTGTACTGATCATTACCTGAAAGTATCATCCAGTTTGGGTGAAAAAATATTTGCTGAGATTTCTGTAGATTCGTAATTTTGGGAAACTTGGCAACCCCTTTCCATGAAAGTGTTTCTCGCCAGTCACTGCTTAGGGCTACAAAAAGAGGAAACAAAACATAGAGATAGAACCTGAAAGTACTTTATTGTGTCATGTTTCAAGAAGCTAGCACAAACCGTGTTGGATTTAGAGTTCCAAATACATCTATCAATATAGGAGAAAACAGAGTGAAACCTAAAAATTCAAAAAGTTACTGGAAACGAACGCTTCATCATAGAAGAACGAAATTTGGGGAACCAAGTCGACTTAGTGTACTGATCATTACCTGAAAGTATCATCCAGTTTGGGTGAAAAAATATTTGCTGAGATTTCTGGAGATTCGTGATTTTGGGAAGCCTGGCAACCCCTTTCCATGAAAGTGTTTCTCGCCAGTCACTGCTTAGGGCTACATCAAGAGGAAACAAAACATAGAGATAGAAGGTGAAACTTCTTTATTGTGTCAAGTTTCAAGAAGCTAGCACAAACCGTGTTGGATTTAGAGTTCCAAATACATCTATCAATATAGGAGAAAACAGAGTGAAACCTAAAAATTCAAACTGTTACTGGAAACGAACGCTTCAACATAGAATAACGAAATTTGGGGAACCAAGTCGCCTTAGTGTACTGATCATTACATGAAAGTATCATCCAGTTTGGGTGAAAACATATTTGCTGAGATTTCTGGAGATTCGTAATTTTGCAAAGCCTGGCAACCCCTTTCCATGAAAGTGTTTCTCGCCAGTCACTGCTTAGGGCTACAAAAAGAGGAAACAAAACATAGAGGTAGAACGTGAAACTACTTTTTTGTGTCAAGTTTCAAGAAGCTAGCACAAACCGTGTTGGATTTAGAGTTCCAAATACATCTATGAATATAGGAGAAAACAGAGTGAAACCTAAAAATTCAAACTGTTACTGGAAACGAACGCTTCAACATAGAAGAACGAAATTTGGGGAACCAAGTCACCTTAGTGTACTTATCATTACCTGAAAGTATCATCCAGTTTGGGTGAAAAAATATTTGCTGAGATTTCTGGAGATTCATCATTTTGGGAAGCCTGGCAACCCCTTTCCATGAAAGTGTTTCTTGCCAGTCACTGCTTAGGGCTACATCAAGAGGAAAAAAAACATAGAGATAGAACCTGAAACTACTTTATTGTGTCAAGTTTCAAGAAGCTAGCACAAACCGTGTTGGATTTAGAGTGCCAAATACATCTATGAATATAGGAGAAAACAGAGTGAAACCTAAAAATTCAAACTGTTAATGGAAACGAATGCTTCAACATAGAAGAACGAAATTTGGGGAACCAAGTCACCTTAGTGTACTGATCATTACCTGAAAGTATCATCCAGTTTGGGTGAAAAAATATTTGCTGAGATTTCTGGAGATTCGTCATTTTGGGAAGCTTGGCAACCCCTTTCCATGAAAGTGTTTCTCGCCAGTCACTGCTTAGGGCTACATCAAGAGGAAACAAAACATAGAGATAGAACGTGAAAGTACTTTATTGTGTCAAGTTTCAAGAAGCTAGCACAAACCGTGTTGGATTTAGAGTTCCAAATACATCTATCCATATAGGAGAAAACAGAGTGAAACCTAAAAATTCAAACTGTTACTCAAACGAACGCTTCAACATAGAAGAACGAAATTTGGGGAACCAAGTCGCCTTAGTGAACTGCTCATTACCTGAATGAATCATCCATTTTGGGTGAAAAAATATTTGCTGAGATTTTTGGAGATTCGTAATTTTGGGAAGCCTGGCAACCCCTTTCCATGAAAGTGTTTCTCGCCAGTCACTGCTTAGGGCTACATCAAGAGGAAACAAAACATAGAGATAGAACGTGAAACTACTTTATTGTGTCAAGTTTCAAGAAGCTAGCACAAACCGTGTTGGATTTAGAGTTCCAAATACATGTATCAATATAGGAGAAAACAGAGTGAAACCTAAAAATTCAAACTGTTACTGGAAACGAACGCTTCAACATAGAAGACCGAAATCTGGGGAACCAAGTCGCCTTAGTGTACTGATCATTACCTGAAAGTATCATCCAGTTTGGGTGAAAAAATATTTGCTGAGATTTCTGGAGATTCGTAATTTTGGGAAGCCTGGCAACCCCTTTCCATGAAAGTGTTTCTCGCCAGTCACTGCTTAGGGCTACATCAAGAGGAAACAAAACATAGAGATAGAAGGTGAAACTACATTATTGTGTCAAGTTTCAAGAAGCTAGCACAAACCGTGTTGGATTTAGAGTTCCAAATACATCTATGAATATAGGAGAAAACAGAGTGAAACCTAAAAATTCAAACTGTTACTGGAAACGAACGCTTCATCATAGAAGAACGAAATTTGGGGAACCAAGTCGCCTTAGTGTACTGATCATTACCTGAAAGTATCATCCAGTTTGGGTGAAAAAATATTTGCTGAGATTTCTGGAGATTCGTAATTTTGGGAAGCGTGGCAACCCCTTTCCATGAAAGTGTTTCTCGCCAGTCACTGCTTAGGGCTACATCATCAGGAAACAAAACATAGAGATAGAACGTGAAAGTACTTTATTGTGTCAAGTTTCAAGAAGCTAGCACAAACAGTGTTGGATTTAGAGTTCCAAATACATCTATCAATATAGGAGAAAACAGAGTGAAACCTAAAAAATTAAACTGTTACTGGAAACGAACGCTTCAACATACAAGAACGAAATCTGGGGAACCAAGTCGCCTTAGTGTACTGCTCATTACCTGAAAGTATCATCCATTTTGGGTGAAAAAATATTTGCTGAGATTTCTGGAGATTCGTAATTTTGGGAAGCCTGGCAACCCCTTTCCATGAAAGTGTTTCTCGCCAGTCACTGCTTAGGGCTACATCAAGAGGAAACAAAACATAGAGATAGAACCTGAAAGTACTTTATTGTGTCATGTTTCAAGAAGCTAGCACAAACCGTGTTGGATTTAGAGTTCCAAATACATCTATCAATATAGGAGAAAACAGAGTGAAACCTAAAAATTCAAAAAGTTACTGGAAACGAACGCTTCATCATAGAAGAACGAAATTTGGGGAACCAAGTCGACTTAGTGTACTGATCATTACCTGAAAGTATCATCCAGTTTGGGTGAAAAAATATTTGCTGAGATTTCTGGAGATTCGTGATTTTGGGAAGCCTGGCAACCCCTTTCCATTGAAGTGTTTCTCGCCAGTCACTGCTTAGGGCTACATCAAGAGGAAACAAAACATAGAGATAGAAGGTGAAACTACTTTATTGTGTCAAGTTTCAAGAAGCTAGCACAAACCGTGTTGGATTTAGAGTTCCAAATACATCTATCAATATAGGAGAAAACAGAGTGAAACCTAAAAATTCAAACTGTTACTGGAAACGAACGCTTCAACATAGAAGAACGAAATTTGGGGAACCAAGTCGCCTTAGTGTACTGATCATTACCTGAAAGTATCATCCAGTTTGGGTGAAAAAATATTTGCTGAGATTTCTGGAGATTCGTAATTTTTGGAAGCTTGGCAACCCCTTTCCATGAAAGTGTTTCTAGCCAGTCACTGCTTAGGGCTACATCAAGCAGAAACAAAACATAGAGATAGAAGGTGAAACTACTTTATTGTGTCAAGTTTCAAGAAGCTAGCACAAACCGTGTTGGATTTAGAGTTCCAAATACATCTATGAATATAGGAGAAAACAGAGTGAAACCTAAAAATTCAAACTGTTACTGGAAACGAACGCTTCAACATAGAAGAACGAAATTTGGGGAACCAAGTCGCCTTAGTGTACTGATCATTACCTGAAAGTATCATCCAGTTTGGGTGAAAAAATATTTGCTGAGATTTCTGGAGATTCATCATTTTGGGAAGCCTGGCAACCCCTTTCCATGAAAGTGTTTCTTGCCAGTCACTGCTTAGGGCTACATCAAGAGGAAACAAAACATAGAGATAGAACGTGAAACTACTTTATTGTGTCAAGTTTCAAGAAGCTAGCACAAACCGTGTTGGATTTAGAGTTCCAAATACATCTATCAATATAGGAGAAAACAGAGTGAAACCTAAAAATTCAAACTGTTACTGGAAACGAACGCTTCAACATAGAAGAACGAAATTAGGGGAACCAAGTCACCTTAGTGTACTGATCATTACCTGAAAGTATCATCCAGTTTGGGTGAAAAAATATTTGCTGAGATTTCTGGAGATTCGTCATTTTGGGAAGCCTGGCAACCCCTTTCCATGAAAGTGTTTCTCGCCAGTCACTGCTTAGGGCTACATCAAGAGGAAACAAAACATAGAGATATAACGTGAAACTACTTTATTGTTTCAAGTTTCAAGAAGCTAGCACAAACAGTGTTGGATTTAGAGTTCCAAATACATCTATCAATATAAGAGAAAACAGAGTGAAACCTAAAAAATTAAACTGTTACTGGAAACGAACGCTTCAACATACAAGAACGAAATCTGGGGAACCAAGTCGCCTTAGTGTACTGCTCATTACCTGAAAGTATCATCCATTTTGGGTGAAAAAATATTTGCTGAGATTTCTGGAGATTCGTCATTTTGGGAAGCCTGGCAACCCCTTTCCATGAAAGTGTTTCTCGCCAGTCACTGCTTAGGGCTACATCAAGAGGAAACAAAACAGAGAGATAGAACGTGAAACTACTTTATTGTGTCAAGTTTCAAGAAGCTAGCACAAACCGTGTTGGATTTAGAGTTCCAAATACATCTATCCATATAGGAGAAAACAGAGTGAAACCTAAAAATTCAAACTGTTACTGGAAACGAACGCTTCATCATAGAAGAACGAAATTTGGGGAACCAAGTCGCCTTAGTGTACTGATCATTACCTGAAAGTATCATCCAGTTTGGGTGAAAAAATATTTGCTGAGATTTCTGGAGATTCGTAATTTTGGGAAGCGTGGCAACCCCTTTCCATGAAAGTGTTTCTCGCCAGTCACTGCTTAGGGCTACATCATCAGGAAACAAAACATAGAGATAGAACGTGAAAGTACTTTATTGTGTCAAGTTTCAAGAAGCTAGCAAAAACCGTGTTGGATTTAGAGTTCCAAATACATCTATCAATATAGGAGAAAACAGAGTGAAACCTAAAAATTCAAACTGTTACTGGAAACGAACGCTTCAAAATAGAAGACCGAAATCTGGGGAACCAAGTCGCCTTAGTGTACTGATCATTACCTGAAAGTATCATCCAGTTTGGGTGAAAAAATATTTGCTGAGATTTCTGGAGATTCGTAATTTTGGGAAGCCTGGCAACCCCTTTCCATGAAAGTGTTTCTCGCCAGTCACTGCTTAGGGCTACATCAAGAGGAAACAAAACATAGAGATAGAAGGTGAAACTACTTTATTGTGTCAAGTTTCAAGAAGCTAGCACAAACCGTGTTGGATTTAGAGTTCCAAATACATCTATCAATATAGGAGAAAACAGAGTGAAACCTAAAAATTCAAACTGTTACTGGAAATGAACGCTTCAACATAGAATAACGAAATTTGGGGAACCAAGTCGCCTTAGTGTACTGATCATTACCTGAAAGTATCATCCAGTTTGGGTAAAAAAATATTTGCTGAGATTTCTCGAGATTCGTAATTTTGGGAAACTTGGCAACCCCTTTCCATGAAAGTGTTTCTCGCCAGTCACTGCTTAGGGCTACATCAAGAGGAAACAAAACATAGAGATAGAAGGTGAAACTACTTTATTGTGTCAAGTTTCAAGAAGCTAGCACAAACCGTGTTGGATTTAGAGTTCCAAATACATCTATGAATATAGGAGAAAACAGAGTGAAACCTAAAAATTCAAACTGTTACTGGAAACGAACGCTTCAACATAGAAGAACGAAATTTGGGGAACCAAGTCGCCTTAGTGTACTGATCATTACCTGAAAGTATCATCCAGTTTGGGTGAAAAAATATTTGCTGAAATTTCTGTAGATTCGTAATTTTGGGAAGCTTGGCAACCCCTTTCCATGAAAGTGTTTCTCGCCAGTCACTGCTTAGGGCTACATCATCAGGAAACAAAACATAGAGATAGAACTTGAAACTACTTAATTGTGTCAAGTTTCAAGAAGCTAGCACAAACCGTGTTGGATTTAGAGTTCCAAATACATCTATCAATATAGGAGAAAACAGAGTGAAACCTAAAAATTCAAACTGTTACTGGAAACGATCGCTTCAACATAGAAGAACGAAATCTGGGGAACCAAGTTGCCTTAGTGAACTGCTCATTACCTGAAAGTATCATCCATTTTGGGTGAAAAAATATTTCCTGAGATTTCTGGAGATTCGTAATTTTGGGAAGCCTGGCAACCCCTTTCCATGAAAGTGTTTCTCGCCAGTCACTGCTTAGGGCTACATCAAGAGGAAACAAAACATAGAGATAGAACGTGAAACTACTTTATTGTGTCAAGTTTCAAGAAGCTAGCACAAACCGTGTTGGATTTAGAGTTCCAAATACATCTATCAATATAGGAGAAAACAGAGTGAAACCTAAAAATTCAAACTGTTACTGGAAACGAACGCTTCAACATAGAAGACCGAAATCTGGGGAACCAAGTCGCCTTAGTGTACTGATCATTACCTGAAAGTATCATCCAGTTTGGGTGAAAAAATATTTGCTGAGATTTCTGGAGATTCGTAATTTTGGGAAGCCTGGCAACCCCTTTCCATGAAAGTGTTTCTCGCCAGTCACTGCTTAGGGCTACATCAAGAGGAAACAAAACATAGAGATAGAACGTGAAACTACTTTATTGTGTCAAGTTTCAAGAAGCTAGCACAAACCGTGTTGGATTTAGAGTTCCAAATACATCTATCAATATAGGAGAAAACAGAGTGAAACCTAAAAATTCAAACTGTTACTGGAAACGAACGCTTCAAAATAGAAGACCGAAATCTGGGGAACCAAGTCGCCTTAGTGTACTGATCATTACCTGAAAGTATCATCCAGTTTGGGTGAAAAAATATTTGCTGAGATTTCTGGAGATTCGTAATTTTGGGAAGCCTGGCAACCCCTTTCCATTGAAGTGTTTCTCGCCAGTCACTGCTTAGGGCTACATCAAGAGGAAACAAAACATAGAGATAGAAGGTGAAACTACTTTATTGTGTCAAGTTTCAAGAAGCTAGCACAAACCGTGTTGGATTTAGAGTTCCAAATACATCTATCAATATAGGAGAAAACAGAGTGAAACCTAAAAATTCAAACTGTTACTGGAAACGAACGCTTCAACATAGAAGAACGAAATTTGGGGAACCAAGTCGCCTTAGTGTACTGATCATTACCTGAAAGTATCATCCAGTTTGGGTGAAAAAATATTTGCTGAGATTTCTGGAGATTCGTAATTTTTGGAAGCTTGGCAACCCCTTTCCATGAAAGTGTTTCTAGCCAGTCACTGCTTAGGGCTACATCAAGAGGAAACAAAACATAGAGATAGAAGGTGAAACTACTTTATTGTGTCAAGTTTCAAGAAGCTAGCACAAACCGTGTTGGATTTAGAGTTCCAAATACATCTATGAATATAGGAGAAAACAGAGTGAAACCTAAAAATTCAAACTGTTACTGGAAACGAACGCTTCAACATAGAAGAACGAAATTTGGGGAACCAAGTCGCCTTAGTGTACTGATCATTACCGGAAAGTATCATCCAGTTTGGGTGAAAAAATATTTGCTGAGATTTCTGGAGATTCATCATTTTGGGAAGCCTGGCAACCCCTTTCCATGAAAGTGTTTCTTGCCAGTCACTGCTTAGGGCTACATCAAGAGGAAACAAAACATAGAGATAGAACGTGAAACTACTTTATTGTGTCAAGTTTCAAGAAGCTAGCACAAACTGTGTTGGATTTAGAGTTCCAAATACATCTATCAATATAGGAGAAAACAGAGTGAAACCTAAAAATTCAAACTGTTACTGGAAACGAACGCTTCAACATAGAAGAACGAAATTAGGGGTACCAAGTCACCTTAGTGTACTGATCATTACCTGAAAGTATCATCCAGTTTGGGTGAAAAAATATTTGCTGAGATTTCTGGAGATTCGTCATTTTGGGAAGCCTGGCAACCCCTTTCCATGAAAGTGTTTCTCGCCAGTCACTGCTTAGGGCTACATCAAGAGGAAACAAAACATAGAGATATAACGTGAAACTACTTTATTGTTTCAAGTTTCAAGAAGCTAGCACAAACAGTGTTGGATTTAGAGTTCCAAATACATCTATCAATATAGGAGAAAACAGAGTGAAACCTAAAAAATTAAACTGTTACTGGAAACGAACGCTTCAACATACAAGAACGAAATCTGGGGAACCAAGTCGCCTTAGTGTACTGCTCATTACCTGAAAGTATCATCCATTTTGGGTGAAAAAATATTTGCTGAGATTTCTGGAGATTCGTAATTTTGGGAAGCCTGGCAACCCCTTTCCATGAAAGTGTTTCTCGCCAGTCACTGCTTAGGGCTACATCAAGAGGAAACAAAACAGAGAGATAGAACGTGAAACTACTTTATTGTGTCAAGTTTCAAGAAGCTAGCACAAACCGTGTTGGATTTAGAGTTCCAAATACATCTATCCATATAGGAGAAAACAGAGTGAAACCTAAAAATTCAAACTGTTACTGGAAACGAACGCTTCATCATAGAAGAACGAAATTTGGGGAACCAAGTCGCCTTAGTGTACTGATCATTACCTGAAAGTATCATCCAGTTTGGGTGAAAAAATATTTGCTGAGATTTCTGGAGATTCGTAATTTTGGGAAGCGTGGCAACCCCTTTCCATGAAAGTGTTTCTCGCCAGTCACTGCTTAGGGCTACATCATCAGGAAACAAAACATAGAGATAGAACGTGAAAGTACTTTATTGTGTCAAGTTTCAAGAAGCTAGCAAAAACCGTGTTGGATTTAGAGTTCCAAATACATCTATCAATATAGGAGAAAACAGAGTGAAACCTAAAAATTCAAACTGTTACTGGAAACGAACGCTTCAAAATAGAAGACCGAAATCTGGGGAACCAAGTCGCCTTAGTGTACTGATCATTACCTGAAAGTATCATCCAGTTTGGGTGAAAAAATATTTGCTGAGATTTCTGGAGATTCGTAATTTTGGGAAGCCTGGCAACCCCTTTCCATGAAAGTGTTTCTCGCCAGTCACTGCTTAGGGCTACATCAAGAGGAAACAAAACATAGAGATAGAACGTGAAACTACTTTATTGTGTCAAGTTTCAAGAAGCTAGCACAAACCGTGTTGGATTTAGAGTTCCAAATACATCTATCAATATAGGAGAAAACAGAGTGAAACCTAAAAATTCAAACTGTTACTGGAAACGAACGCTTCAACATAGAATAACGAAATTTGGGGAACCAAGTCGCCTTAGTGTACTGATCATTACCTGAAAGTATCATCCAGTTTGGGTAAAAAAATATTTGCTGAGATTTCTCGAGATTCGTAATTTTGCAAAGCCTGGCAACCCCTTTCCATGAAAGTGTTTCTCGCCAGTCACTGCTTAGGGCTACATCAAGAGGAAACAAAACATAGAGATAGAAGGTGAAACTACTTTATTGTGTCAAGTTTCAAGAAGCTAGCACAAACCGTGTTGGATTTAGAGTTCCAAATACATCTATGAATATAGGAGAAAACAGAGTGAAACCTAAAAATTCAAACTGTTACTGGAAACGAACGCTTCAACATAGAAGAACGAAATTTGGGGAACCAAGTCGCCTTAGTGTACTGATCATTACCTGAAAGTATCATCCAGTTTGGGTGAAAAAATATTTGCTGAAATTTTTGTAGATTCGTAATTTTGGGAAGCTTGGCAACCCCTTTCCATGAAAGTGTTTCTCGCCAGTCACTGCTTAGGGCTACATCATCAGGAAACAAAACATAGAGATAGAACTTGAAACTACTTAATTGTGTCAAGTTTCAAGAAGCTAGCACAAACCGTGTTGGATTTAGAGTTCCAAATACATCTATCAATATAGGAGAAAACAGAGTGAAACCTAAAAATTCAAACTGTTACTGGAAACGATCGCTTCAACATAGAAGAACGAAATCTGGGGAACCAAGTTGCCTTAGTGAACTGCTCATTACCTGAAAGTATTATCCATTTTGGGTGAAAAAATATTTCCTGAGATTTCTGGAGATTCGTAATTTTGGGAAGCCTGGCAACCCCTTTCCATGAAAGTGTTTCTCGCCAGTCACTGCTTAGGGCTACATCAAGAGGAAACAAAACATAGAGATAGAACGTGAAACTACTTTATTGTGTCAAGTTTCAAGAAGCTAGCACAAACCGTGTTGGATTTAGAGTTCCAAATACATCTATCAATATAGGAGAAAACAGAGTGAAACCTAAAAATTCAAACTGTTACTGGAAACGAACGCTTCAACATAGAAGACCGAAATCTGGGGAACCAAGTCGCCTTAGTGTACTGATCATTACCTGAAAGTATCATCCAGTTTGGGTGAAAAAATATTTGCTGAGATTTCTGGAGATTCGTCATTTTGGGAAGCCTGGCAACCCCTTTCCATGAAAGTGTTTCTCGCCAGTCACTGCTTAGGGCTACATCAAGAGGAAACAAAACATAGAGATAGAAGGTAAAACTACTTTATTGTGTCAAGTTTCAAGAAGCTAGCACAAACCGTGTTGGATTTAGAGTTCCAAATACATCTATCAATATAGGAGAAAACAGAGTGAAACCTAAAAATTCAAACTGTTACTGGAAACGAACGCTTCAAAATAGAAGACCGAAATCTGGGGAACCAAGTCGCCTTAGTGTACTGATCATTACCTGAAAGTATCATCCAGTTTGGGTGAAAAAATATTTGCTGAGATTTCTGGAGATTCGTAATTTTGGGAAGCCTGGCAACCCCTTTCCATTGAAGTGTTTCTCGCCAGTCACTGCTTAGGGCTACATCAAGAGGAAACAAAACATAGAGATAGAAGGTGAAACTACTTTATTGTGTCAAGTTTCAAGAAGCTAGCACAAACCGTGTTGGATTTAGAGTTCCAAATACATCTATCAATATAGGAGAAAACAGAGTGAAACCTAAAAATTCAAACTGTTACTGGAAACGAACGCTTCAACATAGAAGAACGAAATTTGGGGAACCAAGTCGCCTTAGTGTACTGATCATTACCTGAAAGTATCATCCAGTTTGGGTGAAAAAATATTTGCTGAGATTTCTGGAGATTCGTAATTTTTGGAAGCTTGGCAACCCCTTTCCATGAAAGTGTTTCTAGCCAGTCACTGCTTAGGGCTACATCAAGAGGAAACAAAACATAGAGATAGAAGGTGAAACTACTTTATTGTGTCAAGTTTCAAGAAGCTAGCACAAACCGTGTTGGATTTAGAGTTCCAAATACATCTATGAATATAGGAGAAAACAGAGTGAAACCTAAAAATTCAAACTGTTACTGGAAACGAACGCTTCAACATAGAAGAACGAAATTTGGGGAACCAAGTCGCCTTAGTGTACTGATCATTACCTGAAAGTATCATCCAGTTTGGGTGAAAAAATATTTGCTGAGATTTCTGGAGATTCATCATTTTGGGAAGCCTGGCAACCCCTTTCCATGAAAGTGTTTCTTGCCAGTCACTGCTTAGGGCTACATCAAGAGGAAACAAAACATAGAGATAGAACGTGAAACTACTTTATTGTGTCAAGTTTCAAGAAGCTAGCACAAACTGTGTTGGATTTAGAGTTCCAAATACATCTATCAATATAGGAGAAAACAGAGTGAAACCTAAAAATTCAAACTGTTACTGGAAACGAACGCTTCAACATAGAAAAACGAAATTTGGGGAACCAAGTCGCCTTAGTGTACTGATCATTACCTGAAAGTATCATCCAGTTTGGGTAAAAAAATATTTGCTGAGATTTCTCGAGATTCGTAATTTTGCAAAGCCTGGCAACCCCTTTCCATGAAAGTGTTTCTCGCCAGTCACTGCTTAGGGCTACATCAAGAGGAAACAAAACATAGAGATAGAAGGTGAAACTACTTTATTGTGTCAAGTTTCAAGAAGCTAGCACAAACCGTGTTGGATTTAGAGTTCCAAATACATCTATGAATATAGGAGAAAACAGAGTGAAACCTAAAAATTCAAACTGTTACTGGAAACGAACGCTTCAACATAGAAGAACGAAATTTGGGGAACCAAGTCGCCTTAGTGTACTGATCATTACCTGAAAGTATCATCCAGTTTGGGTGAAAAAATATTTGCTGAAATTTCTGTAGATTCGTAATTTTGGGAAGCTTGGCAACCCCTTTCCATGAAAGTGTTTCTCGCCAGTCACTGCTTAGGGCTACATCATCAGGAAACAAAACATAGAGATAGAACTTGAAACTACTTAATTGTGTCAAGTTTCAAGAAGCTAGCACAAACCGTGTTGGATTTAGAGTTCCAAATACATCTATCAATATAGGAGAAAACAGAGTGAAACCTAAAAATTCAAACTGTTACTGGAAACGATCGCTTCAACATAGAAGAACGAAATCTGGGGAACCAAGTTGCCTTAGTGAACTGCTCATTACCTGAAAGTATTATCCATTTTGGGTGAAAAAATATTTCCTGAGATTTCTGGAGATTCGTCATTTTGGGAAGCCTGGCAACCCCTTTCCATGAAAGTGTTTCTCGCCAGTCACTGCTTAGGGCTACATCAAGAGGAAACAAAACATAGAGATAGAACGTGAAACTACTTTATTGTGTCAAGTTTCAAGAAGCTAGCACAAACCGTGTTGGATTTAGAGTTCCAAATACATCTATCAATATAGGAGAAAACAGAGTGAAACCTAAAAATTCAAACTGTTACTGGAAACGAACGCTTCAACATAGAAGACCGAAATCTGGGTAACCAAGTCGCCTTAGTGTACTGATCATTACCTGAAAGTATCATCCAGTTTGGGTGAAAAAATATTTGCTGAGATTTCTGGAGATTCGTAATTTTGGGAAGCCTGGCAACCCCTTTCCATGAAAGTGTTTCTCGCCAGTCACTGCTTAGGGCTACATCAAGAGGAAACAAAACATAGAGATAGAAGGTGAAACTACTTTATTGTGTCAAGTTTCAAGAAGCTAGCACAAACCGTGTTGGATTTAGAGTTCCAAATACATCTATCAATATAGGAGAAAACAGAGTGAAACCTAAAAATTCAAACTGTTACTGGAAACGAACGCTTCAACATAGAAGAACGAAATCTGGGGAACCAAGTCGCCTTAGTGTACTGATCATTACCTGAAAGTATCATCCAGTTTGGGTGAAAAAATATTTGCTGAGATTTCTGGAGATTCGTAATTTTGGGAAGCCTGGCAACCCCTTTCCATTGAAGTGTTTCTCGCCAGTCACTGCTTAGGGCTACATCAAGGGGAAACAAAACATAGAGATAGAAGGTGAAACTACTTTATTGTGTCAAGTTTCAAGAAGCTAGCACAAACCGTGTTGGATTTAGAGTTCCAAATACATCTATCAATATAGGAGAAAACAGAGTGAAACCTAAAAATTCAAACTGTTACTGGAAACGAACGCTTCAACATAGAAGAACGAAATTTGGGGAAACAAGTCGCCTTAGTGTACTGATCATTACCTGAAAGTATCATCCAGTTTGGGTGAAAAAATATTTGCTGAGATTTCTGGAGATTCGTAATTTTTGGAAGCTTGGCAACCCCTTTCCATGAAAGTGTTTCTAGCCAGTCACTGCTTAGGGCTACATCAAGAGGAAACAAAACATAGAGATAGAAGGTGAAACTACTTTATTGTGTCAAGTTTCAAGAAGCTAGCACAAACCGTGTTGGATTTAGAGTTCCAAATACATCTATGAATATAGGAGAAAACAGAGTGAAACCTAAAAATTCAAACTGTTACTGGAAACGAACGCTTCAACATAGAAGAACGAAATTTGGGGAACCAAGTCGCCTTAGTGTACTGATCATTACCTGAAAGTATCATCCAGTTTGGGTGAAAAAATATTTGCTGAGATTTCTGGAGATTCATCATTTTGGGAAGCCTGGCAACCCCTTTCCATGAAAGTGTTTCTTGCCAGTCACTGCTTAGGGCTACATCAAGAGGAAACAAAACATAGAGATAGAACGTGAAACTAATTTATTGTGTCAAGTTTCAAGAAGCTAGCACAAACTGTGTTGGATTTAGAGTTCCAAATACATCTATGAATATAGGAGAAAACAGAGTGAAACCTAAAAATTCAAACTGTTACTGGAAACGAACGCTTCAACATAGAAGAACGAAATCAGGGGAACCAAGTCGCCTTAGTGTACTGATCATTACCTGAAAGTATCATCCAGTTTGGGTGAAAAAATATTTGCTGAGATTTCTGGAGATTCGTCATTTTGGGAAGCCTGGCAACCCCTTTCCATGAAAGTGTTTCTCGCCAGTCACTGCTTAGGGCTACATCAAGAGGAAACAAAACATAGAGATATAACGTGAAACTACTTTATTGTTTCAAGTTTCAAGAAGCTAGCACAAACAGTGTTGGATTTAGAGTTCCAAATACATCTATCAATATAGGAGAAAACAGAGTGAAACCTAAAAAATTAAACTGTTACTGGAAACGAACGCTTCAACATACAAGAACGAAATCTGGGGAACCAAGTCGCCTTAGTGTACTGCTCATTACCTGAAAGTATCATCCATTTTGGGTGAAAAAATATTTGCTGAGATTTCTGGAGATTCGTAATTTTGGGAAGCCTGGCAACCCCTTTCCATGAAAGTGTTTCTCGCCAGTCACTGCTTAGGGCTACATCAAGAGGAAACAAAACAGAGAGATAGAACGTGAAACTACTTTATTGTGTCAAGTTTCAAGAAGCTAGCACAAACCGTGTTGGATTTAGAGTTCCAAATACATCTATCCATATAGGAGAAAACAGAGTGAAACCTAAAAATTCAAACTGTTACTGGAAACGAACGCTTCATCATAGAAGAACGAAATTTGGGGAACCAAGTCGCCTTAGTGTACTGATCATTACCTGAAAGTATCATCCAGTTTGGGTGAAAAAATATTTGCTGAGATTTCTGGAGATTCGTAATTTTGGGAAGCTTGGCAACCCCTTTCCATGAAAGTGTTTCTCGCCAGTCACTGCTTAGGGCTACATCATCAGGAAACAAAACATAGAGATAGAACTTTAAACTACTTAATTGTGTCAAGTTTCAAGAAGCTAGCACAAACCGTGTTGGATTTAGAGTTCCAAATACATCTATCAATATAGGAGAAAACAGAGTGAAACCTAAAAATTCAAACTGTTACTGGAAACGATCGCTTCAACATAGAAGAACGAAATCTGGGGAACCAAGTTGCCTTAGTGAACTGCTCATTACCTGAAAGTATCATCCATTTTGGGTGAAAAAATATTTCCTGAGATTTCTGGAGATTCGTAATTTTGGGAAGCCTGGCAACCCCTTTCCATGAAAGTGTTTCTCGCCAGTCACTGCTTAGGGCTACATCAAGAGGAAACAAAACATAGAGATAGAACGTGAAACTACTTTATTGTGTCAAGTTTCAAGAAGCTAGCACAAACCGTGTTGGATTTAGAGTTCCAAATACATCTATCAATATAGGAGAAAACAGAGTGAAACCTAAAAATTCAAACTGTTACTGGAAACGAACGCTTCAACATAGAAGACCGAAATCTGGGGAACCAAGTCGCCTTAGTGTACTGATCATTACCTGAAAGTATCATCCAGTTTGGGTGAAAAAATATTTGCTGAGATTTCTGGAGATTCGTAATTTTGGGAAGCCTGGCAACCCCTTTCCATGAAAGTGTTTCTCGCCAGTCACTGCTTAGGGCTACATCAAGAGGAAACAAAACATAGAGATAGAAGGTGAAACTACTTTATTGTGTCAAGTTTCAAGAAGCTAGCACAAACCGTGTTGGATTTAGAGTTCCAAATACATCTATCAATATAGGAGAAAACAGAGTGAAACCTAAAAATTCAAACTGTTACTGGAAACGAACGCTTCAAAATAGAAGACCGAAATCTGGGGAACCAAGTCGCCTTAGTGTACTGATCATTACCTGAAAGTATCATCCAGTTTGGGTGAAAAAATATTTGCTGAGATTTCTGGAGATTCGTAATTTTGGGAAGCCTGGCAACCCCTTTCCATTGAAGTGTTTCTCGCCAGTCACTGCTTAGGGCTACATCAAGAGGAAACAAAACATAGAGATAGAAGGTGAAACTACTTTATTGTGTCAAGTTTCAAGAAGCTAGCACAAACCGTGTTGGATTTAGAGTTCCAAATACATCTATCAATATAGGAGAAAACAGAGTGAAACCTAAAAATTCAAACTGTTACTGGAAACGAACGCTTCAACATAGAAGAACGAAATTTGGGGAACCAAGTCGCCTTAGTGTACTGATCATTACCTGAAAGTATCATCCAGTTTGGGTGAAAAAATATTTGCTGAGATTTCTGGAGATTCGTAATTTTTGGAAGCTTGGCAACCCCTTTCCATGAAAGTGTTTCTAGCCAGTCACTGCTTAGGGCTACATCAAGAGGAAACAAAACATAGAGATAGAAGGTGAAACTACTTTATTGTGTCAAGTTTCAAGAAGCTAGCACAAACCGTGTTGGATTTAGAGTTCCAAATACATCTATCAATATAGGAGAAAACAGAGTGAAACCTAAAAATTCAAACTGTTACTGGAAACGAACGCTTCAACATAGAAGAACGAAATTTGGGGAACCAAGTCGCCTTAGTGTACTGATCATTACCTGAAAGTATCATCCAGTTTGGGTGAAAAAATATTTGCTGAGATTTCTGGAGATTCATCATTTTGGGAAGCCTGGCAACCCCTTTCCATGAAAGTGTTTCTTGCCAGTCACTGCTTAGGGCTACATCAAGAGGAAACAAAACATAGAGATAGAACGTGAAACTACTTTATTGTGTCAAGTTTCAAGAAGCTAGCACAAACTGTGTTGGATTTAGAGTTCCAAATACATCTATCAATATAGGAGAAAACAGAGTGAAACCTAAAAATTCAAACTGTTACTGGAAACGAACGCTTCAACATAGAAGAACGAAATTAGGGGAACCAAGTCACCTTAGTGTACTGATCATTACCTGAAAGTATCATCCAGTTTGGGTGAAAAAATATTTGCTGAGATTTCTGGAGATTCGTCATTTTGGGAAGCCTGGCAACCCCTTTCCATGAAAGTGTTTCTCGCCAGTCACTGCTTAGGACTACATCAAGAGGAAACAAAACATAGAGATATAACGTGAAACTACTTTATTGTTTCAAGTTTCAAGAAGCTAGCACAAACAGTGTTGGATTTACAGTTCCAAATACATCTATCAATATAGGAGAAAACAGAGTGAAACCTAAAAAATTAAACTGTTACTGGAAACGAACGCTTCAACATACAAGAACGAAATCTGGGGAACCAAGTCGCCTTAGTGTACTGCTCATTACCTGAAAGTATCATCCATTTTGGGTGAAAAAATATTTGCTGAGATTTCTGGAGATTCGTAATTTTGGGAAGCCTGGCAACCCCTTTCCATGAAAGTGTTTCTCGCCAGTCACTGCTTAGGGCTACATCAAGAGGAAACAAAACAGAGAGATAGAACGTGAAACTACTTTATTGTGTCAAGTTTCAAGAAGCTAGCACAAACCGTGTTGGATTTAGAGTTCCAAATACATCTATCCATATAGGAGAAAACAGAGTGAAACCTAAAAATTCAAACTGTTACTGGAAACGAACGCTTCAAAATAGAAGACCGAAATCTGGGGAACCAAGTCGCCTTAGTGTACTGATCATTACCTGAAAGTATCATCCAGTTTGGGTGAAAAAATATTTGCTGAGATTTCTGTAGATTCGTAATTTTGGGAAGCCTGGCAACCCCTTTCCATGAAAGTGTTTCTCGCCAGTCACTGCTTAGGGCTACATCAAGAGGAAACAAAACATAGAGATAGAAGGTGAAACTACTTTATTGTGTCAAGTTTCAAGAAGCTAGCACAAACCGTGTTGGATTTAGAGTTCCAAATACATCTATCAATATAGGAGAAAACAGAGTGAAACCTAAAAATTCAAACTGTTACTGGAAACGAACGCTTCAACATAGAATAACGAAATTTGGGGAACCAAGTCGCCTTAGTGTACTGATCATTACCTGAAAGTATCATCCAGTTTGGGTAAAAAAATATTTGCTGAGATTTCTCGAGATTCGTAATTTTGCAAAGCCTGGCAACCCCTTTCCATGAAAGTGTTTCTCGCCAGTCACTGCTTAGGGCTACATCAAGAGGAAACAAAACATAGAGATAGAAGGTGAAACTACTTTATTGTGTCAAGTTTCAAGAAGCTAGCACAAACCGTGTTGGATTTAGAGTTCCAAATACATCTATGAATATAGGAGAAAACAGAGTGAAACCTAAAAATTCAAACTGTTACTGGAAACGAACGCTTCAACATAGAAGAACGAAATTTGGGGAACCAAGTCGCCTTAGTGTACTGATCATTACCTGAAAGTATCATCCAGTTTGGGTGAAAAAATATTTGCTGAAATTTCTGGAGATTCGTAATTTTGGGAAGCCTGGCAACCCCTTTCCATGAAAGTGTTTCTCGCCAGTCACTGCTTAGGGCTACATCAAGAGGAAACAAAACATAGAGATAGAACGTGAAACTACTTTATTGTGTCAAGTTTCAAGAAGCTAGCACAAACCGTGTTGGATTTAGAGTTCCAAATACATATATCAATATAGGAGAAAACAGAGTGAAACCTAAAAATTCAAACTGTTACTGGAAACGAACGCTTCAACATAGAAGAACGAAATTTGGGGAACCAAGTCACCTTAGTGTACTGATCATTACCTGAAAGTATCATCCAATTTGGGTGAAAAAATATTTGCTGAGATTTCTGGAGATTCGTCATTTTGGGAAGCCTGGCAACCCCTTTCCATGAAAGTGTTTCTCGCCAGTCACTGCTTAGGGCTACATCAAGAGGAAACAAAACATAGAGATATAACGTGAAACTACTTTATTGTTTCAAGTTTCAAGAAGCTAGCACAAACAGTGTTGGATTTAGAGTTCCAAATACATCTATCAATATAGGAGAAAACAGAGTGAAACCTAAAAAATCAAACTGTTACTGGAAACGAACGCTTCAACATACAAGAACGAAATCTGGGGAACCAAGTCGCCTTAGTGTACTGCTCATTACCTGAAAGTATCCTCCAATTTGGGTGAAAAAATATTTGCTGAGATTTCTGGAGATTCGTAATTTTGGGAAGCCTGGCAACCCCTTTCCATGAAAGTGTTTCTCGCCAGTCACTGCTTAGGGCTACATCAAGAGGAAACAAAACATAGAGATATAACGTGAAACTACTTTATTGTTTCAAGTTTCAAGAAGCTAGCACAAACACTGTTGGATTTAGAGTTCCAAATACATCTATCAATATAGGAGAAAACAGAGTGAAACCTAAAAAATCAAACTGTTACTGGAAACGAACGCTTCAACATACAAGAACGAAATCTGGGGAACCAAGTCGCCTTAGTGTACTGCTCATTACCTGAAAGTATCATCCATTTTGGGTGAAAAAATATTTGCTGAGATTTCTCGAGATTCGTAATTTTGCAAAGCCTGGCAACCCCTTTCCATGAAAGTGTTTCTCGCCAGTCACTGCTTAGGGCTACATCAAGAGGAAACAAAACATAGAGATAGAAGGTGAAACTACTTTATTGTGTCAAGTTTCAAGAAGCTAGCACAAACCGTGTTGGATTTAGAGTTCCAAATACATCTATGAATATAGGAGAAAACAGAGTGAAACCTAAAAATTCAAACTGTTACTGGAAACGAACGCTTCAACATAGAAGAACGAAATTTGGGGAACCAAGTCGCCTTAGTGTACTGATCATTACCTGAAAGTATCATCCAGTTTGGGTGAAAAAATATTTGCTGAAATTTCTGGAGATTCGTAATTTTGGGAAGCCTGGCAACCCCTTTCCATGAAAGTGTTTCTCGCCAGTCACTGCTTAGGGCTACATCAAGAGGAAACAAAACATAGAGATAGAACGTGAAACTACTTTATTGTGTCAAGTTTCAAGAAGCTAGCACAAACCGTGTTGGATTTAGAGTTCCAAATACATATATCAATATAGGAGAAAACAGAGTGAAACCTAAAAATTCAAACTGTTACTGGAAACGAACGCTTCAACATAGAAGAACGAAATTTGGGGAACCAAGTCACCTTAGTGTACTGATCATTACCTGAAAGTATCATCCAATTTGGGTGAAAAAATATTTGCTGAGATTTCTGGAGATTCGTCATTTTGGGAAGCCTGGCAACCCCTTTCCATGAAAGTGTTTCTCGCCAGTCACTGCTTAGGGCTACATCAAGAGGAAACAAAACATAGAGATATAACGTGAAACTACTTTATTGTTTCAAGTTTCAAGAAGCTAGCACAAACAGTGTTGGATTTAGAGTTCCAAATACATCTATCAATATAGGAGAAAACAGAGTGAAACCTAAAAAATCAAACTGTTACTGGAAACGAACGCTTCAACATACAAGAACGAAATCTGGGGAACCAAGTCGCCTTAGTGTACTGCTCATTACCTGAAAGTATCCTCCAATTTGGGTGAAAAAATATTTGCTGAGATTTCTGGAGATTCGTAATTTTGGGAAGCCTGGCAACCCCTTTCCATGAAAGTGTTTCTCGCCAGTCACTGCTTAGGGCTACATCAAGAGGAAACAAAACATAGAGATATAACGTGAAACTACTTTATTGTTTCAAGTTTCAAGAAGCTAGCACAAACACTGTTGGATTTAGAGTTCCAAATACATCTATCAATATAGGAGAAAACAGAGTGAAACCTAAAAAATCAAACTGTTACTGGAAACGAACGCTTCAACATACAAGAACGAAATCTGGGGAACCAAGTCGCCTTAGTGTACTGCTCATTACCTGAAAGTATCATCCATTTTGGGTGAAAAAATATTTGCTGAGATTTCTGGAGATTCGTAATTTTGGGAAGCCTGGCAACCCCTTTCCATGAAAGTGTTTCTAGCCAGTCACTGCTTAGGGCTACATCAAGAGGAAACAAAACATAGAGATAGAATGTGAAACTACTTTATTGTGTCAAGTTTCAAGAAGCTAGCACAAACCGTGTTGGATTTAGAGTTCCAAATACATCTATCCATATAGGAGAAAACAGAGTGAAACCTAAAAATTCAAACTGTTACTGGAAACGAACGCTTCATCATAGAAGAACGAAATTTGGGGAACCAAGTCGCCTTAGTGTACTGATCATTACCTGAAAGTATCATCCAGTTTGGGTGAAAAAATATTTGCTGAGATTTCTGGAGATTCGTAATTTTGGGAAGCGTGGCAACCCCTTTCCATGAAAGTGTTTCTCGCCAGTCACTGCTTAGGGCTACATCATCAGGAAACAAAACATAGAGATAGAACGTGAAAGTACTTTATTGTGTCAAGTTTCAAGAAGCTAGCACAAACCGTGTTGGATTTAGAGTTCCAAATACATCTATCAATATAGGAGAAAACAGAGTGAAACCTAAAAATTCAAACTGTTACTGGAAACGAACGCTTCAAAATAGAAGACCGAAATCTGGGGAACCAAGTCGCCTTAGTGTACTGATCATTACCTGAAAGTATCATCCAGTTTGGGTGAAAAAATATTTGCTGAGATTTCTGGAGATTCGTAATTTTGCAAAGCCTGGCAACCCCTTTCCATGAAAGTGTTTCTCGCCAGTCACTGCTTAGGGCTACATCAAGAGGAAACAAAACATAGAGATAGAAGGTGAAACTACTTTATTGTGTCAAGTTTCAAGAAGCTAGCACAAACCGTGTTGGATTTAGAGTTCCAAATACATCTATCAATATAGGAGAAAACAGAGTGAAACCTAAAAATTCAAACTGTTACTGGAAACGAACGCTTCAACATAGAATAACGAAATTTGGGGAACCAAGTCGCCTTAGTGTACTGATCATTACCTGAAAGTATCATCCAGTTTGGGTAAAAAAATATTTGCTGAGATTTCTGGAGATTCGTAATTTTGCAAAGCCTGGCAACCCCTTTCCATGAAAGTGTTTCTCGCCAGTCACTGCTTAGGGCTACATCAAGAGGAAACAAAACATAGAGATAGAAGGTGAAACTACTTTATTGTGTCAAGTTTCAAGAAGCTAGCACAAACCGTGTTGGATTTAGAGTTCCAAATACATCTATGAATATAGGAGAAAACAGAGTGAAACCTAAAAATTCAAACTGTTACTGGAAACGAACGCTTCAACATAGAAGAACGAAATTTGGGGAACCAAGTCGCCTTAGTGTACTGATCATTACCTGAAAGTATCATCCAGTTTGGGTGAAAAAATATTTGCTGAGATTTCTGTAGATTCGTAATTTTGGGAAGCCTGGCAACCCCTTTCCATGAAAGTGTTTCTCGCCAGTCACTGCTTAGGGCTACATCATCAGGAAACAAAACATAGAGATAGAACTTTAAACTACTTAATTGTGTCAAGTTTCAAGAAGCTAGCACAAACCGTGTTGGATTTAGAGTTCCAAATACATCTATCAATATAGGAGAAAACAGAGTGAAACCTAAAAATTCAAACTGTTACTGGAAACGAACGCTTCAACATAGAAGAACGAAATCTGGGGAACCAAGTTGCCTTAGTGAACTGCTCATTACCTGAAAGTATCATCCATTTTGGGTGAAAAAATATTTGCTGAGATTTCTGGAGATTCGTAATTTTGGGAAGCCTGGCAACCCCTTTCCATGAAAGGGTTTCTCGCCAGTCACTGCTTAGGGCTACATCAAGAGGAAACAAAACATAGAGATAGAACGTGAAACTACTTTATTGTGTCAAGTTTCAAGAAGCTAGCACAAACCGTGTTGGATTTAGAGTTCCAAATACATCTATCAATATAGGAGAAAACAGAGTGAAACCTAAAAATTCAAACTGTTACTGGAAACGAACGCTTCAACATAGAAGACCGAAATCTGGGGAACCAAGTCGCCTTAGTGTACTGATCATTACCTGAAAGTATCCTCCAATTTGGGTGAAAAAATATTTGCTGAGATTTCTGGAGATTCGTAATTTTGGGAAGCCTGGCAACCCCTTTCCATGAAAGTGTTTCTCGCCAGTCACTGCTTAGGGCTACATCAAGAGGAAACAAAACATAGAGATATAACGTGAAACTACTTTATTTTTTCAAGTTTCAAGAAGCTAGCACAAACAGTGTTGGATTTAGAGTTCCAAATACATCTATCAATATAGGAGAAAACAGAGTGAAACCTAAAAAATCAAACTGTTACTGGAAACGAACGCTTCAACATAGAAGAACGAAATCTGGGGAACCAAGTCGCCTTAGTGTACTGCTCATTACCTGAAAGTATCCTCCAATTTGGGTGAAAAAATATTTGCTGAGATTTCTGGATATTCGTAATTTTGGGAAGCCTGGCAACCCCTTTCCATGAAAGTGTTTCTCGCCAGTCACTGCTTAGGGCTACATCAAGAGGAAACAAAACATAGAGATAGAATGTGAAACTACTTTATTGTGTCAAGTTTCAAGAAGCTAGCACAAACCGTGTTGGATTTAGAGTTCCAAATACATCTATCCATATAGGAGAAAACAGAGTGAAACCTAAAAATTCAAACTGTTACTGGAAACGAACGCTTCATCATAGAAGAACGAAATTTAGGGAACCAAGTCGCCTTAGTGTACTGATCATTACCTGAAAGTATCATCCAGTTTGGGTGAAAAAATATTTGCTGAGATTTCTGGAGATTCGTAATTTTGGGAAGCGTGGCAACCCCTTTCCATGAAAGTGTTTCTCGCCAGTCACTGCTTAGGGCTACATCATCAGGAAACAAAACATAGAGATAGAACGTGAAAGTACTTTATTGTGTCAAGTTTCAAGAAGCTAGCACAAACCGTGTTGGATTTAGAGTTCCAAATACATCTATCAATATAGGAGAAAACAGAGTGAAACCTAAAAATTCAAACTGTTACTGGAAACGAACGCTTCAAAATAGAAGACCGAAATCTGGGGAACCAAGTCGCCTTAGTGTACTGATCATTACCTGAAAGTATCATCCAGTTTGGGTGAAAAAATATTTGCTGAGATTTTTGGAGATTCGTAATTTTGCAAAGCCTGGCAACCCCTTTCCATGAAAGTGTTTCTCGCCAGTCACTGCTTAGGGCTACATCAAGAGGAAACAAAACATAGAGATAGAAGGTGAAACTACTTTATTGTGTCAAGTTTCAAGAAGCTAGCACAAACCGTGTTGGATTTAGAGTTCCAAATACATCTATCAATATAGGAGAAAACAGAGTGAAACCTAAAAATTCAAACTGTTACTGGAAACGAACGCTTCAACATAGAAGAACGAAATTTGGGGAACCAAGTCGCCTTAGTGTACTGATCATTACCTGAAAGTATCATCCAGTTTGGGTGAAAAAATATTTGCTGAGATTTCTGTAGATTCGTAATTTTGGGAAACTTGGCAACCCCTTTCCATGAAAGTGTTTCTCGCCAGTCACTGCTTAGGGCTACAAAAAGAGGAAACAAAACATAGAGATAGAACGTGAAACTACTTTATTGTGTCACGTTTCAAGAAGCTAGCACAAACCGTGTTGGATTTAGAGTTCCAAATACATCTATGAATATAGGAGAAAACAGAGTGAAACCTAAAAATTCAAACTGTTACTGGAAACGAACACTTCAACATAGAAGAACGAAATTTGGGGAACCAAGTCGCCTTAGTGTACTGATCATTACCTGAAAGTATCATCCAGTTTGGGTGAAAAAATATTTGCTGAGATTTCTGTAGATTCGTAATTTTGGGAAGCCTGGCAACCCCTTTCCATGAAAGTGTTTCTCGCCAGTCACTGCTTAGGGCTACATCATCAGGAAACAAAACATAGAGATAGAACTTTAAACTACTTAATTGTGTCAAGTTTCAAGAAGCTAGCACAAACCGTGTTGGATTTAGAGTTCCAAATACATCTATCAATATAGGAGAAAACAGAGTGAAACCTAAAAATTCAAACTGTTACTGGAAACGAACGCTTCAACATAGAAGAACGAAATCTGGGGAACCAAGTTGCCATAGTGAACTGCTCATTACCTGAAAGTATCATCCATTTTGGGTGAAAAAATATTTGCTGAGATTTCTGGAGATTCGTAATTTTGGGAAGCCTGGCAACCCCTTTCAATGAAAGGGTTTCTCGCCAGTCACTGCTTAGGGCTACATCAAGAGGAAACAAAACATAGAGATAGAACGTGAAACTACTTTATTGTGTCAAGTTTCAAGAAGCTAGCACAAACCGTGTTGGATTTAGAGTTCCAAATACATCTATCAATATAGGAGAAAACAGAGTGAAACCTAAAAATTCAAACTGTTACTGGAAACGAACGCTTCAACATAGAAGACCGAAATCTGGGGAACCAAGTCGCCTTAGTGTACTGATCATTACCTGAAAGTATCATCCAGTTTGGGTGAAAAAATATTTGCTGAGATTTCTGGAGATTCGTAATTTTGGGAAGCCTGGCAACCCCTTTCCATGAAAGTGTTTCTCGCCAGTCACTGCTTAGGGCTACATCAAGAGGAAACAAAACATAGAGATAGAAGGTGAAACTACTTTATTGTGTCAAGTTTCAAGAAGCTAGCACAAACCGTGTTGGATTTAGAGTTCCAAATACATCTATCAATATAGGAGAAAACAGAGTGAAACCTAAAAATTCAAACTGTTACTGGAAATGAACGCTTCAACATAGAATAACGAAATTTGGGGAACCATGTCGCCTTTGTGTACTGATCATTACCTGAAAGTATCATCCAGATTGGGTGAAAAAATATTTGCTGAGATTTCTGGAGATTCGTAATTTTGCAAAGACTGGCAACCCCTTTCCATTGAAGTGTTTCTCGCCAGTCACTGCTTAGGGCTACATCAAGAGGAAACAAAACATAGAGATAGAAGGTGAAGCTACTTTATTGTGTCAAGTTTCAAGAAGCTAGCACAAACCGTGTTGGATTTAGAGTTCCAAATACATCTATGAATATAGGAGAAAACAGAGTGAAACCTAAAAATTCAAACTGTTACTGGAAACGAACGCTTCAACATAGAAGAACGAAATTTGGGGAACCAAGTCACCTTAGTGTACTGATCATTACCTGAAAGTATCATCCAATTTGGGTGAAAAAATATTTGCTGAGATTTCTGGAGATTCGTCATTTTGGGAAGCCTGGCAACCCCTTTCCATGAAAGTGTTTCTCGCCAGTCACTGCTTAGGGCTACATCAAGAGGAAACAAAACATAGAGATAGAACGTGAAACTACTTTATTGTTTCAAGTTTCAAGAAGCTAGCACAAACAGTGTTGGATTTAGAGTTCCAAATACATCTATCAATATAGGAGAAAACAGAGTGAAACCTAAAAAATCAAACTGTTACTGGAAACGAACGCTTCAACATACAAGAACGAAATCTGGGGAACCAAGTTGCCTTAGTGTACTGCTCATTACCTGAAAGTATCATCCATTTTGGGTGAAAAAATATTTGCTGAGATTTCTGGAGATTCGTAATTTTGGGAAGCCTGGCAACCCCTTTCCATGAAAGTGTTTCTCGCCAGTCACTGCTTAGGGCTACATCAAGAGGAAACAAAACATAGAGATAGAACGTGAAACTACTTTATTGTGTCAAGTTTCAAGAAGCTAGCACAAACAGTGTTGGATTTAGAGTTCCAAATACATCTATCAATATAGGAGAAAACAGAGTGAAACCTAAAAATTCAAACTGTTACTGGAAACGAACGCTTCAACATAGAAGAACGAAATTTGGGGAACCAAGTCGCCTTAGTGTACTGATCATTACCTGAAAGTATCATCCAGTTTGGGTGAAAAAATATTTGCTGAGATTTCTGGAGATTCATCATTTTGGGAAGCCTGGCAACCCCTTTCCATGAAAGTGTTTCTTGCCAGTCACTGCTTAGGGCTACATCAAGAGGAAACAAAACATAGAGATAGAACGTGAAACTACTTTATTGTGACAAGTTTCAAGAAGCTAGCAAAAACCGTGTTGGATTTAGAGTTCCAAATACATCTATCAATATAGGAGAAAACAGAGTGAAACCTAAAAATTCAAACTGTTACTGGAAACGAACGCTTCAACATAGAAGAACGAAATCTGGGGAACCAAGTTGCCTTAGTGAACTGCTCATTACCTGAAAGTATCATCCAGTTTGGGTGGAAAAATATTTGCTGAGATTTCTGGAGATTCGTAATTTTGGGAAGCCTGGCAACCCCTTTCCATGAAAGGGTTTCTCGCCAGTCACTGCTTAGGGCTACATCAAGAGGAAACAAAACATAGAGATAGAACGTGAAACTACTTTATTGTGTCAAGTTTCAAGAAGCTAGCACAAACCGTGTTGGATTTAGAGTTCCAAATACATCTATCAATATAGGAGAAAACAGAGTGAAACCTAAAAATTCAAACTGTTACTGGAAACGAACGCTTCAACATAGAAGACCGAAATCTGGGGAACCAAGTCGCCTTAGTGTACTGATCATTACCTGAAAGTATCATCCAGTTTGGGTGAAAAAATATTTGCTGAGATTTCTGGAGATTCGTAATTTTGGGAAGCCTGGCAACCCCTTTCCATGAAAGTGTTTCTCGCCAGTCACTGCTTAGGGCTACATCAAGAGGAAACAAAACATAGAGATAGAAGGTGAAACTACTTTATTGTGTCAAGTTTCAAGAAGCTAGCACAAACCGTGTTGGATTTAGAGTTCCAAATACATCTATCAATATAGGAGAAAACAGAGTGAAACCTAAAAATTCAAACTGTTACTGGAAATGAACGCTTCAACATAGAATAACGAAATTTGGGGAACCATGTCGCCTTTGTGTACTGATCATTACCTGAAAGTATCATCCAGATTGGGTGAAAAAATATTTGCTGAGATTTCTGGAGATTCGTAATTTTGCAAAGCCTGGCAACCCCTTTCCATTGAAGTGTTTCTCGCCAGTCACTGCTTAGGGCTACATCAAGAGGAAACAAAACATAGAGATAGAAGGTGAAGCTACTTTATTGTGTCAAGTTTCAAGAAGCTAGCATAAACCGTGTTGGATTTAGAGTTCCAAATACATCTATGAATATAGGAGAAAACAGAGTGAAACCTAAAAATTCAAACTGTTACTGGAAACGAACGCTTCAACATAGAAGAACGAAATTTGGGGAACCAAGTCACCTTAGTGTACTGATCATTACCTGAAAGTATCATCCAATTTGGGTGAAAAAATATTTGCTGAGATTTCTGGAGATTCGTCATTTTGGGAAGCCTGGCAACCCCTTTCCATGAAAGTGTTTCTCGCCAGTCACTGCTTAGGGCTACATCAAGAGGAAACAAAACATAGAGATATAACGTGAAACTACTTTATTGTTTCAAGTTTCAAGAAGCTAGCACAAACAGTGTTGGTTTTAGAGTTCCAAATACATCTATCAATATAGGAGAAAACAGAGTGAAACCTAAAAAATCAAACTGTTACTGGAAACGAACGCTTCAACATACAAGAACGAAATCTGGGGAACCAAGTCGCCTTAGTGTACTGCTCATTACCTGAAAGTATCATCCATTTTGGGTGAAAAAATATTTGCTGAGATTTCTGGAGATTCGTAATTTTGGGAAGCCTGGCAACCCCTTTCCATGAAAGTGTTTCTCGCCAGTCACTGCTTAGGGCTACATCAAGAGGAAACAAAACATAGAGATAGAACGTGAAACTACTTTATTGTGTCAAGTTTCAAGAAGCTAGCACAAACCGTGTTGGATTTAGAGTTCCAAATACATCTATGAAAATAGGAGAAAACAGAGTGAAACCTAAAAATTCAAACTGTTACTGGAAACGAACGCTTCAACATAGAAGAACGAAATTTGGGGAACCAAGTCAGCTTAGTGTACTGATCATTACCTGAAAGTATCATCCAATTTGGGTGAAAAAATATTTGCTGAGATTTCTGGAGATTCATCATTTTGGGAAGCCTGGCAACCCCTTTCCATGAAAGTGTTTCTCGCCAGTCACTGCTTAGGGCTACATCATCAGGAAACAAAACATAGAGATAGAACGTGAAAGTACTTTATTGTGTCAAGTTTCAAGAAGCTAGCACAAACCGTGTTGGATTTAGAGTTCCAAATACATCTATCAATATAGGAGAAAACAGAGTGAAACCTAAAAATTCAAACTGTTACTGGAAACGAACGCTTCAAAATAGAAGACCGAAATCTGGGGAACCAAGTCGCCTTAGTGTACTGATCATTACCAGAAAGTATCATCCAGTTTGGGTGAAAAAATATTTGCTGAGATTTCTGGAGATTCGTAATTTTGGGAAGCCTGGCAACCCCTTTCCATGAAAGTGTTTCTCGCCAGTCACTGCTTAGGGCTACATCAAGAGGAAACAAAACATAGAGATAGAAGGTGAAACTACTTTATTGTGTCAAGTTTCAAGAAGCTAGCACAAACCGTGTTGGATTTAGAGTTCCAAATACATCTATCAATATAGGAGAAAACAGAGTGAAACCTAAAAATTCAAACTGTTACTGGAAACGAACGCTTCATCATAGAAAAACGAAATTTGGGGAACCAAGTCGCCTTAGTGTACTGATCATTACCTGAAAGTATCATCCAGTTTGGGTGAAAAAATATTTGCTGAGATTTCTGTAGATTCGTAATTTTGGGAAGCTTGGCAACCCGTTTCCATGAAAGTGTTTCTCGCCAGTCACTGCTGAGGGCTACATCATCAGGAAAAAAAAACATAGAGATAGATCGTGAAACTACTTTATTGTGTCAAGTTTCAAGAAGCTAGCACAAACCGTGTTGGATTTAGAGTTCCAAATACATCTATCAATATAGGAGAAAACAGAGTGAAACCTAAAAATTCAAACTGTTACTGGAAACGAACGCTTCAACATAGAAGAACGAAATCTGGGGAACCAAGTCGCCTTAGTGTACTGCTCATTACCTGAAAGTATCATCCATTTTGGGTGAAAAAATATTTGCTGAGATTTCTGGAGATTCGTAATTTTGGGAAGCCTGGCAACCCCTTTCCATGAAAGTGTTTCTCGCCAGTCACTGCTTAGGGCTACATCAAGAGGAAACAAAACATAGAGATAGAACGTGAAACTACTTTATTGTGTCAAGTTTCAAGAAGCTAGCACAAACCGTGTTGGATTTAGAGTTCCAAATACATCTATCAATATAGGAGAAAACAGAGTGAAACCTAAAAATTCAAACTGTTACTGGAAACGAACGCTTCATCATAGAAGAACGAAATTTGGGGAACCAAGTCGCCTTAGTGTACTGATCATTACCTGAAAGTATCATCCAGTTTGGGTGAAAAAATATTTGCTGAGATTTCTGGAGATGCGTAATTTTGGGAAGCTTGGCAACCCCTTTCCATGAAAGTGTTTCTCGCCAGTCACTGCTTAGGGCTACATCAAGAGGAAACAAAACATAGAGATAGAACGTGAAACTACTTTATTGTGTCAAGTTTCAAGAAGCTAGCACAAACCGTGTTGGATTTAGAGTTCCAAATACATCTATCAATATAGGAGAAAACAGAGTGAAACCTAAAAATTCAAACTGTTACTGGAAACGAACGCTTCAACATAGAAGAACGAAATCTGGGGAACCAAGTTGCCTTAGTTAACTGCTCATTACCTGAAAGTATCATCCATTTTGGGTGAAAAAATATTTGCTGAGATTTCTGGAGATTCGTAATTTTGGGAAGCCTAGCAACCCCTTTCCATGAAAGTGTTTCTCGCCAGTCACTGCTTAGGGCTACATCAAGAGGAAACAAAACATAGAGATAGAACGTGAAACTACTTTATTGTGTCAAGTTTCAAGAAGCTAGCACAAACCGTGT
The DNA here is from genome assembly GCF_964194105.1 of Spermophilus citellus. Classification (NCBI taxonomy): domain Eukaryota; kingdom Metazoa; phylum Chordata; class Mammalia; order Rodentia; family Sciuridae; genus Spermophilus; species Spermophilus citellus. The sequence continues at coordinate 8,431,198 of NC_138194.1, forward strand.
TGGATTTAGAGTTCCAAATACATATATCAATATAGGAGAAAACAGAGTGAAACCTAAAAATTCAAACTGTTACTGGAAACGAACGCTTCAACATAGAAGAACGAAATTTGGGGAACCAAGTCACCTTAGTGTACTGATCATTACCTGAAAGTATCATCCAATTTGGGTGAAAAAATATTTGCTGAGATTTCTGGAGATTCGTCATTTTGGGAAGCCTGGCAACCCCTTTCCATGAAAGTGTTTCTCGCCAGTCACTGCTTAGGGCTACATCAAGAGGAAACAAAACATAGAGATATAACGTGAAACTACTTTATTGTTTCAAGTTTCAAGAAGCTAGCACAAACAGTGTTGGATTTAGAGTTCCAAATACATCTATCAATATAGGAGAAAACAGAGTGAAACCTAAAAAATCACACTGTTACTGGAAACGAACGCTTCAACATACAAGAACGAAATCTGGGGAACCAAGTCGCCTTAGTGTACTGCTCATTACCTGAAAGTATCCTCCAATTTGGGTGAAAAAATATTTGCTGAGATTTCTGGAGATTCGTAATTTTGGGAAGCCTGGCAACCCCTTTCCATGAAAGTGTTTCTCGCCAGTCACTGCTTAGGGCTACATCAAGAGGAAACAAAACATAGAGATATAACGTGAAACTACTTTATTGTTTCAAGTTTCAAGAAGCTAGCACAAACAGTGTTGGATTTAGAGTTCCAAATACATCTATCAATATAGGAGAAAACAGAGTGAAACCTAAAAAATCAAACTGTTACTGGAAACGAACGCTTCAACATACAAGAACGAAATCTGGGGAACCAAGTCGCCTTAGTGTACTGCTCATTACCTGAAAGTATCATCCATTTTGGGTGAAAAAATATTTGCTGAGATTTCTGGAGATTCGTAATTTTGGGAAGCCTGGCAACCCCTTTCCATGAAAGTGTTTCTAGCCAGTCACTGCTTAGGGCTACATCAAGAGGAAACAAAACATAGAGATAGAATGTGAAACTACTTTATTGTGTCAAGTTTCAAGAAGCTAGCACAAACCGTGTTGGATTTAGAGTTCCAAATACATCTATCCATATAGGAGAAAACAGAGTGAAACCTAAAAATTCAAACTGTTACTGGAAACGAACGCTTCATCATAGAAGAACGAAATTTGGGGAACCAAGTCGCCTTAGTGTACTGATCATTACCTGAAAGTATCATCCAGTTTGGGTGAAAAAATATTTGCTGAGATTTCTGGAGATTCGTAATTTTGGGAAGCGTGGCAACCCCTTTCCATGAAAGTGTTTCTCGCCAGTCACTGCTTAGGGCTACATCATCAGGAAACAACATAGAGATAGAACGTGAAAGTACTTTATTGTGTCAAGTTTCAAGAAGCTAGCACAAACCGTGTTGGATTTAGAGTTCCAAATACATCTATCAATATAGGAGAAAACAGAGTGAAACCTAAAAATTCAAACTGTTACTGGAAACGAACGCTTCAAAATAGAAGACCGAAATCTGGGGAACCAAGTCGCCTTAGTGTACTGATCATTACCTGAAAGTATCATCCAGTTTGGGTGAAAAAATATTTGCTGAGATTTCTGGAGATTCGTAATTTTGCAAAGCCTGGCAACCCCTTTCCATGAAAGTGTTTCTCGCCAGTCACTGCTTAGGGCTACATCAAGAGGAAACAAAACATAGAGATAGAAGGTGAAACTACTTTATTGTGTCAAGTTTCAAGAAGCTAGCACAAACCGTGTTGGATTTAGAGTTCCAAATACATCTATCAATATAGGAGAAAACAGAGTGAAACCTAAAAATTCAAACTGTTACTGGAAACGAACGCTTCAACATAGAATAACGAAATTTGGGGAACCAAGTCGCCTTAGTGTACTGATCATTACCTGAAAGTATCATCCAGTTTGGGTAAAAAAATATTTGCTGAGATTTCTGGAGATTCGTAATTTTGCAAAGCCTGGCAACCCCTTTCCATGAAAGTGTTTCTCGCCAGTCACTGCTTAGGGCTACATCAAGAGGAAACAAAACATAGAGATAGAAGGTGAAACTACTTTATTGTGTCAAGTTTCAAGAAGCTAGCACAAACCGTGTTGGATTTAGAGTTCCAAATACATCTATGAATATAGGAGAAAACAGAGTGAAACCTAAAAATTCAAACTGTTACTGGAAACGAACGCTTCATCATAGAAAAACGAAATTTGGGGAACCAAGTCGCCTTAGTGTACTGATCATTACCTGAAAGTATCATCCAGTTTGGGTGAAAAAATATTTGCTGAGATTTCTGTAGATTCGTAATTTTGGGAAGCCTGGCAACCCCTTTCCATGAAAGTGTTTCTCGCCAGTCACTGCTTAGGGCTACATCATCAGGAAACAAAACATAGAGATAGAACTTTAAACTACTTAATTGTGTCAAGTTTCAAGAAGCTAGCACAAACCGTGTTGGATTTAGAGTTCCAAATACATCTATCAATATAGGAGAAAACAGAGTGAAACCTAAAAATTCAAACTGTTACTGGAAACGAACGCTTCAACATAGAAGAACGAAATCTGGGGAACCAAGTTGCCTTAGTGAACTGCTCATTACCTGAAAGTATCATCCATTTTGGGTGAAAAAATATTTGCTGAGATTTCTGGAGATTCGTAATTTTGGGAAGCCTGGCAACCCCTTTCCATGAAAGGGTTTCTCGCCAGTCACTGCTTAGGGCTACATCAAGAGGAAACAAAACATAGAGATAGAACGTGAAACTACTTTATTGTGTCAAGTTTCAAGAAGCTAGCACAAACCGTGTTGGATTTAGAGTTCCAAATACATCTATCAATATAGGAGAAAACAGAGTGAAACCTAAAAATTCAAACTGTTACTGGAAACGAACGCTTCAACATAGAAGACCGAAATCTGGGGAACCAAGTCGCCTTAGTGTACTGATCATTACCTGAAAGTATCATCCAATTTGGGTGAAAAAATATTTGCTGAGATTTCTGGAGATTCGTCATTTTGGGAAGCCTGGCAACCCCTTTCCATGAAAGTGTTTCTCGCCAGTCACTGCTTAGGGCTACATCATCAGGAAACAAAACATAGAGATAGAACGTGATAGTACTTTATTGTGTCAAGTTTCAAGAAGCTAGCACAAACCGTGTTGGATTTAGAGTTCCAAATACATCTATCAATATAGGAGAAAACAGAGTGAAACCTAAAAATTCAAACTGTTACTGGAAACGAACGCTTCAAAATAGAAGACCGAAATCTGGGGAACCAAGTCGCCTTAGTGTACTGATCATTACCTGAAAGTATCATCCAGTTTGGGTGAAAAAATATTTGCTGAGATTTCTGGAGATTCGTAATTTTGCAAAGCCCGGCAACCCCTTTCCATGAAAGTGTTTCTCGCCAGTCACTGCTTAGGGCTACATCAAGAGGAAACAAAACATAGAGATAGAAGGTGAAACTACTTTATTGTGTCAAGTTTCAAGAAGCTAGCACAAACCGTGTTGGATTTAGAGTTCCAAATACATCTATCAATATAGGAGAAAACAGAGTGAAACCTAAAAATTCAAACTGTTACTGGAAACGAACGCTTCAACATAGAATAACGAAATTTGGGGAACCAAGTCGCCTTAGTGTACTGATCATTACCTGAAAGTATCATCCAGTTTGGGTAAAAAAATATTTGCTGAGATTTCTGGAGATTCGTAATTTTGCAAAGCCTGGCAACCCCTTTCCATGAAAGTGTTTCTCGCCAGTCACTGCTTAGGGCTACATCAAGAGGAAACAAAACATAGAGATAGAAGGTGAAACTACTTTATTGTGTCAAGTTTCAAGAAGCTAGCACAAACCGTGTTGGATTTAGAGTTCCAAATACATCTATGAATATAGGAGAAAACAGAGTGAAACCTAAAAATTCAAACTGTTACTGGAAACGAACGCTTCAACATAGAAGAACGAAATTTGGGGAACCAAGTCGCCTTAGTGTACTGATCATTACCTGAAAGTATCATCCAGTTTGGGTGAAAAAATATTTGCTGAGATTTCTGTAGATTCGTAATTTTGGGAAGCCTGGCAACCCCTTTACATGAAAGTGTTTCTCGCCAGTCACTGCTTAGGGCTACATCATCAGGAAACAAAACATAGAGATAGAACTTTAAACTACTTAATTGTGTCAAGTTTCAAGAAGCTAGCACAAACCGTGTTGGATTTAGAGTTCCAAATACATCTATCAATATAGGAGAAAACAGAGTGAAACCTAAAAATTCAAACTGTTACTGGAAACGAACGCTTCAACATAGAAGAACGAAATCTGGGGAACCAAGTTGCCTTAGTGAACTGCTCATTACCTGAAAGTATCATCCATTTTGGGTGAAAAAATATTTGCTGAGATTTCTGGAGATTCGTAATTTTGGGAAGCCTGGCAACCCCTTTCCATGAAAGGGTTTCTCGCCAGTCACTGCTTAGGGCTACATGAAGAGGAAACAAAACATAGAGATAGAACGTGAAACTACTTTATTGTGTCAAGTTTCAAGAAGCTAGCACAAACCGTGTTGGATTTAGAGTTCCAAATACATCTATCAATATAGGAGAAAACAGAGTGAAACCTAAAAATTCAAACTGTTACTGGAAACGAACGCTTCAACATAGAAGACCGAAATCTGGGGAACCAAGTCGCCTTAGTGTACTGATCATTACCTGAAAGTATCATCCAGTTTGGGTGAAAAAATATTTGCTGAGATTTCTGGAGATTCGTAATTTTGGGAAGCCTGGCAACCCCTTTCCATGAAAGTGTTTCTCGCCAGTCACTGCTTAGGGCTACATCAAGAGGAAACAAAACATAGAGATAGAAGGTGAAACTACTTTATTGTGTCAAGTTTCAAGAAGCTAGCACAAACCGTGTTGGATTTAGAGTTCCAAATACATCTATCAATAAATGAGAAAACAGAGTGAAACCTAAAAATTCAAACTGTTACTGGAAATGAACGCTTCAACATAGAATAACGAAATTTGGGGAACCATGTCGCCTTTGTGTACTGATCATTACCTGAAAGTATCATCCAGATTGGGTGAAAAAATATTTGCTGAGATTTCTGGAGATTCGTAATTTTGCAAAGCCTGGCAACCCCTTTCCATTGAAGTGTTTCTCGCCAGTCACTGCTTAGGGCTACATCAAGAGGAAACAAAACATAGAGATAGAAGGTGAAGCTACTTTATTGTGTCAAGTTTCAAGAAGCTAGCACAAACCGTGTTGGATTTAGAGTTCCAAATACATCTATGAATATAGGAGAAAACAGAGTGAAACCTAAAAATTCAAACTGTTACTGGAAACGAACGCTTCAACATAGAAGAACGAAATTTGGGGAACCAAGTCACCTTAGTGTACTGATCATTACCTGAAAGTATCATCCAATTTGGGTGAAAAAATATTTGCTGAGATTTCTGGAGATTCGTCATTTTGGGAAGCCTGGCAACCCCTTTCCATGAAAGTGTTTCTCGCCAGTCACTGCTTAGGGCTACATCAAGAGGAAACAAAACATAGAGATATAACGTGAAACTACTTTATTGTTTCAAGTTTCAAGAAGCTAGCACAAACAGTGTTGGATTTAGAGTTCCAAATACATCTATCAATATAGGAGAAAACAGAGTGAAACCTAAAAAATCAAACTGTTACTGGAAACGAACGCTTCAACATACAAGAACGAAATCTGGGGAACCAAGTTGCCTTAGTGTACTGCTCATTACCTGAAAGTATCATCCATTTTGGGTGAAAAAATATTTGCTGAGATTTCTGGAGATTCGTAATTTTGGGAAGCCTGGCAACCCCTTTCCATGAAAGTGTTTCTCGCCAGTCACTGCTTAGGGCTACATCAAGAGGAAACAAAACATAGAGATAGAACGTGAAACTACTTTATTGTGTCAAGTTTCAAGAAGCTAGCACAAACCGTGTTGGATTTAGAGTTCCAAATACATCTATCAATATAGGAGAAAACAGAGTGAAACCTAAAAATTCAAACTGTTACTGGAAACGAACGCTTCAACATAGAAGAACGAAATTTGGGGAACCAAGTCGCCTTAGTGTACTGATCATTACCTGAAAGTATCATCCAGTTTGGGTGAAAAAATATTTGCTGAGATTTCTGGAGATTCATCATTTTGGGAAGCCTGGCAACCCCTTTCCATGAAAGTGTTTCTTGCCAGTCACTGCTTAGGGCTACATCAAGAGGAAACAAAACATAGAGATAGAACGTGAAACTACTTTATTGTGACAAGTTTCAAGAAGCTAGCAAAAACCGTGTTGGATTTAGAGTTCCAAATACATCTATCAATATAGGAGAAAACAGAGTGAAACCTAAAAATTCAAACTGTTACTGGAAACGAACGCTTCAACATAGAAGAACGAAATCTGGGGAACCAAGTTGCCTTAGTGAACTGCTCATTACCTGAAAGTATCATCCAGTTTGGGTGGAAAAATATTTGCTGAGATTTCTGGAGATTCGTAATTTTGGGAAGCCTGGCAACCCCTTTCCATGAAAGGGTTTCTCGCCAGTCACTGCTTAGGGCTACATCAAGAGGAAACAAAACATAGAGATAGAACGTGAAACTACTTTATTGTGTCAAGTTTCAAGAAGCTAGCACAAACCGTGTTGGATTTAGTGTTCCAAATACATCTATCAATATAGGAGAAAACAGAGTGAAACCTAAAAATTCAAACTGTTACTGGAAACGAACGCTTCAACATAGAAGACCGAAATCTGGGGAACCAAGTCGCCTTAGTGTACTGATCATTACCTGAAAGTATCATCCAGTTTGGGTGAAAAAATATTTGCTGAGATTTCTGGAGATTCGTAATTTTGGGAAGCCTGGCAACCCCTTTCCATGAAAGTGTTTCTCGCCAGTCACTGCTTAGGGCTACATCAAGAGGAAACAAAACATAGAGATAGAAGGTGAAACTACTTTATTGTGTCAAGTTTCAAGAAGCTAGCACAAACCGTGTTGGATTTAGAGTTCCAAATACATCTATCAATATAGGAGAAAACAGAGTGAAACCTAAAAATTCAAACTGTTACTGGAAATGAACGCTTCAACATAGAATAACGAAATTTGGGGAACCATGTCGCCTTTGTGTACTGATCATTACCTGAAGGTATCATCCAGATTGGGTGAAAAAATATTTGCTGAGATTTCTGGAGATTCGTAATTTTGCAAAGCCTGGCAACCCCTTTCCATTGAAGTGTTTCTCGCCAGTCACTGCTTAGGGCTACATCAAGAGGAAACAAAACATAGAGATAGAAGGTGAAGCTACTTTATTGTGTCAAGTTTCAAGAAGCTAGCACAAACCGTGTTGGATTTAGAGTTCCAAATACATCTATGAATATAGGAGAAAACAGAGTGAAACCTAAAAATTCAAACTGTTACTGGAAACGAACGCTTCAACATAGAAGAACGAAATTTGGGGAACCAAGTCACCTTTGTGTACTGATCATTACCTGAAAGTATCATCCAATTTGGGTGAAAAAATATTTGCTGAGATTTCTGGAGATTCGTCATTTTGGGAAGCCTGGCAACCCCTTTCCATGAAAGTGTTTCTCGCCAGTCACTGCTTAGGGCTACATCAAGAGGAAACAAAACATAGAGATATAACGTGAAACTACTTTATTGTTTCAAGTTTCAAGAAGCTAGCACAAACAGTGTTGGATTTAGAGTTCCAAATACATCTATCAATATAGGAGAAAACAGAGTGAAACCTAAAAAATCAAACTGTTACTGGAAACGAACGCTTCAACATACAAGAACGAAATCTGGGGAACCAAGTCGCCTTAGTGTACTGCTCATTACCTGAAAGTATCATCCATTTTGGGTGAAAAAATATTTGCTGAGATTTCTGGAGATTCGTAATTTTGGGAAGCCTGGCAACCCCTTTCCATGAAAGTGTTTCTCGCCAGTCACTGCTTAGGGCTACATCAAGAGGAAACAAAACATAGAGATAGAACGTGAAACTACTTTATTGTGTCAAGTTTCAAGAAGCTAGCACAAACCGTGTTGGATTTAGAGTTCCAAATACATCTATCAATATATGAGAAAACAGAGTGAAACCTAAAAATTCAAACTGTTACTGGAAACGAACGCTTCAACATAGAAGAACGAAATTTGGGGAACCAAGTCGCCTTAGTGTACTGATCATTACCTGAAAGTATCATCCAGTTTGGGTGAAAAAATATTTGCTGAGATTTCTGGAGATTCATCATTTTGGGAAGCCTGGCAACCCCTTTCCATGAAAGTGTTTCTTGCCAGTCACTGCTTAGGGCTACATCAAGAGGAAACAAAACATAGAGATAGAACGTGAAACTACTTTATTGTGACAAGTTTCAAGAAGCTAGCAAAAACCGTGTTGGATTTAGAGTTCCAAATACATCTATCAATATAGGAGAAAACAGAGTGAAACCTAAAAATTCAAACTGTTACTGGAAACGAACGCTTCAACATAGAAGAACGAAATTTGGGGAACCAAGTCACCTTAGTGTACTGATCATTACCTGAAAGTATCATCCAATTTGGGTGAAAAAATATTTGCTGAGATTTCTGGAGATTCGTAATTTTGGGAAGCCTGGCAACCCCTTTCCATGAAAGTGTTTCTCGCCAGTCACTGCTTAGGGCTACATCAAGAGGAAACAAAACATAGAGATATAACGTGAAACTACTTTATTGTTTCAAGTTTCAAGAAGCTAGCACAAACAGTGTTGGATTTAGAGTTCCAAATACAACTATCAATATAGGAGAAAACAGAGTGAAACCTAAAAAATCAAACTGTTACTGGAAACGAACGCTTCAACATACAAGAACGAAATCTGGGGAACCAAGTCGCCTTAGTGTACTGATCATTACCTGAAAGTATCATCCAGTTTGGGTGAAAAAATATTTGCTGAGATTTCTGGAGATTCGTAATTTTGGGAAGCCTGGCAACCCCTTTCCATGAAAGTGTTTCTCGCCAGTCACTGCTTAGGGCTACATCAAGAGGAAACAAAACATAGAGATAGAACGTGAAACTACTTTATTGTGTCAAGTTTCAAGAAGCTAGCACAAACCGTGTTGGATTTAGAGTTCCAAATACATCTATCAATATAGGAGAAAACAGAGTGAAACCTAAAAATTCAAACTGTTACTGGAAATGAAGGCTTCAACATAGAATAACGAAATTTGGGGAACCATGTCGCCTTTGTGTACTGATCATTACCTGAAAGTATCATCCAGATTGGGTGAAAAAATATTTGCTGAGATTTCTGGAGATTCGTAATTTTGCAAAGCCTGGCAACCCCTTTCCATTGAAGTGTTTCTCGCCAGTCACTGCTTAGGGCTACATCAAGAGGAAACAAAACATAGAGATAGAAGGTGAAGCTACTTTATTGTGTCAAGTTTCAAGAAGCTAGCACAAACCGTGTTGGATTTAGAGTTCCAAATACATCTATGAATATAGGAGAAAACATAGTGAAACCTAAAAATTCAAACTGTTACTGGAAACGAACGCTTCAACATAGAAGAACGAAATCTGGGGAACCAAGTCGCCTTAGTGTACTGATCATTACCTGAAAGTATCATCCAGTTTGGGTGAAAAAATATTTGCTGAGATTTCTGGAGATTCATCATTTTGGGAAGCCTGGCAACCCCTTTCCATGAAAGTGTTTCTTGCCAGTCACTGCTTAGGGCTACATCAAGAGGAAACAAAACATAGAGATAGAACGTGAAACTACTTTATTGTTTCAAGTTTCAAGAAGCTAGCACAAACAGTGTTGGATTTAGAGTTCCAAATACATCTATCAATATAGGAGAAAACAGAGTGAAACCTAAAAAATCAAACTGTTACTGGAAACGAACGCTTCAACATACAAGAACGAAATCTGGGGAACCAAGTCACCTTAGTGTACTGCTCATTACCTGAAAGTATCATCCATTTGGGTGAAAAAATATTTGCTGAGATTTCTGGAGATTCGTAATTTTGGGAAGCCTGGCAACCCCTTTCCATGAAAGTGTTTCTCGCCAGTCACTGCTTAGGGCTACATCAAGAGGAAACAAAACATAGAGATAGAACGTGAAACTACTTTATTGTGTCAAGTTTCAAGAAGCTAGCACAAACCGTGTTGGATTTAGAGTTCCAAATACATCTATCCATATAGGAGAAAACAGAGTGAAACCTAAAAATTCAAACTGTTACTGGAAACGAACGCTTCAACATAGAAGCACGAAATCTGGGGAACCAAGTCGCCTTAGTGTACTGATCATTACCTGAAAGTATCATCCAGTTTGGGTGAAAAAATATTTGCTGAGATTTCTGGAGATTCGTAATTTTGGGAAGTGTGGCAACCCCTTTCCATGAAAGTGTTTCTCGCCAGTCACTGCTTAGGGCTACATCATCAGGAAACAAAACATAGAGATAGAACGTGAAAGTACTTTATTGTGTCAAGTTTCAAGAAGCTAGCACAAACCGTGTTGGATTTAGAGTTCCAAATACATCTATCAATATAGGAGAAAACAGAGTGAAACCTAAAAATTCAAACTGTTACTGGAAACGAACGCTTCAAAATAGAAGACCGAAATCTGGGGAACCAAGTCGCCTTAGTGTACTGATCATTACCAGAAAGTATCATCCAGTTTGGGTGAAAAAATATTTACTGAGATTTCTGGAGATTCGTAATTTTGGGAAGCCTGGCAACCCCTTTCCATGAAAGTGTTTCTCGCCAGTCACTGCTTAGGGCTACATCAAGAGGAAACAAAACATAGAGATAGAAGGTGAAACTACTTTATTGTGTCAAGTTTCAAGAAGCTAGCACAAACCGTGTTGGATTTAGAGTTCCAAATACATCTATCAATATAGGAGAAAACAGAGTGAAACCTAAAAATTCAAACTGTTACTGGAAACGAACGCTTCATCATATAAAAACGAAATTTGGGGAACCAAGTCGCCTTAGTGTACTGATCATTACCTGAAAGTATCATCCAGTTTGGGTGAAAAAATATTTGCTGAGATTTCTGTAGATTCGTAATTTTGGGAAGCTTGGCAACCCGTTTCCATGAAAGTGTTTCTCGCCAGTCACTGCTGAGGGCTACATCATCAGGAAAAAAAAACATACAGATAGATCGTGAAACTACTTTATTGTGTCAAGTTTCAAGAAGCTAGCACAAACCGTGTTGGATTTAGAGTTCCAAATACATCTATCAATATAGGAGAAAACAGAGTGAAACCTAAAAATTCAAACTGTTACTGGAAACGAACGCTTCAACATAGAAGAACGAAATCTGGGGAACCAAGTCGCCTTAGTGTACTGCTCATTACCTGAAAGTATCATCCATTTTGGGTGAAAAAATATTTGCTGAGATTTCTGGAGATTCGTAATTTTGGGAAGCCTGGCAACCCCTTTCCATGAAAGTGTTTCTCGCCAGTCACTGCTTAGGGCTACATCAAGAGGAAACAATACATAGAGATAGAACGTGAAACTACTTTATTGTGTCAAGTTTCAAGAAGCTAGCACAAACCGTGTTGGATTTAGAGTTCCAAATACATCTATCAATATAGGAGAAAACAGAGTGAAACCTAAAAATTCAAACTGTTACTGGAAACGAACGCTTCAACATAGAAGAACGAAATTTGGGGAACCAAGTCGCCTTAGTGTACTGATCATTACCTGAAAGTATCATCCAGTTTGGGTGAAAAAATATTTGCTGAGATTTCTGGAGATTCATCATTTTGGGAAGCCTGGCAACCCCTTTCCATGAAAGTGTTTCTTGCCAGTCACTGCTTAGGGCTACATCAAGAGGAAACAAAACATAGAGATAGAACGTGAAACTACTTTATTGTGACAAGTTTCAAGAAGCTAGCAAAAACCGTGTTGGATTTAGAGTTCCAAATACATCTATCAATATAGGAGAAAACAGAGTGAAACCTAAAAATTCAAACTGTTACTGGAAACGAACGCTTCAACATAGAAGAACGAAATCTGGGGAACCAAGTTGCCTTAGTGAACTGCTCATTACCTGAAAGTATCATCCAGTTTGGGTGGAAAAATATTTGCTGAGATTTCTGGAGATTCGTAATTTTGGGAAGCCTGGCAACCCCTTTCCATGAAAGGGTTTCTCGCCAGTCACTGCTTAGGGCTACATCAAGAGGAAACAAAACATAGAGATAGAACGTGAAACTACTTTATTGTGTCAAGTTTCAAGAAGCTAGCACAAACCGTGTTGGATTTAGTGTTCCAAATACATCTATCAATATAGGAGAAAACAGAGTGAAACCTAAAAATTCAAACTGTTACTGGAAACGAACGCTTCAACATAGAAGACCGAAATCTGGGGAACCAAGTCGCCTTAGTGTACTGATCATTACCTGAAAGTATCATCCAGTTTGGGTGAAAAAATATTTGCTGAGATTTCTGGAGATTCGTAATTTTGGGAAGCCTGGCAACCCCTTTCCATGAAAGTGTTTCTCGCCAGTCACTGCTTAGGGCTACATCAAGAGGAAACAAAACATAGAGATAGAAGGTGAAACTACTTTATTGTGTCAAGTTTCAAGAAGCTAGCACAAACCGTGTTGGATTTAGAGTTCCAAATACATCTATCAATATAGGAGAAAACAGAGTGAAACCTAAAAATTCAAACTGTTACTGGAAATGAACGCTTCAACATAGAATAACGAAATTTGGGGAACCATGTCGCCTTTGTGTACTGATCATTACCTGAAGGTATCATCCAGATTGGGTGAAAAAATATTTGCTGAGATTTCTGGAGATTCGTAATTTTGCAAAGCCTGGCAACCCCTTTCCATTGAAGTGTTTCTCGCCAGTCACTGCTTAGGGCTACATCAAGAGGAAACAAAACATAGAGATAGAAGGTGAAGCTACTTTATTGTGTCAAGTTTCAAGAAGCTAGCACAAACCGTGTTGGATTTAGAGTTCCAAATACATCTATGAATATAGGAGAAAACAGAGTGAAACCTAAAAATTCAAACTGTTACTGGAAACGAACGCTTCAACATAGAAGAACGAAATTTGGGGAACCAAGTCACCTTTGTGTACTGATCATTACCTGAAAGTATCATCCAATTTGGGTGAAAAAATATTTGCTGAGATTTCTGGAGATTCGTCATTTTGGGAAGCCTGGCAACCCCTTTCCATGAAAGTGTTTCTCGCCAGTCACTGCTTAGGGCTACATCAAGAGGAAACAAAACATAGAGATATAACGTGAAACTACTTTATTGTTTCAAGTTTCAAGAAGCTAGCACAAACAGTGTTGGATTTAGAGTTCCAAATACATCTATCAATATAGGAGAAAACAGAGTGAAACCTAAAAAATCAAACTGTTACTGGAAACGAACGCTTCAACATACAAGAACGAAATCTGGGGAACCAAGTCGCCTTAGTGTACTGCTCATTACCTGAAAGTATCATCCATTTTGGGTGAAAAAATATTTGCTGAGATTTCTGGAGATTCGTAATTTTGGGAAGCCTGGCAACCCCTTTCCATGAAAGTGTTTCTCGCCAGTCACTGCTTAGGGCTACATCAAGAGGAAACAAAACATAGAGATAGAACGTGAAACTACTTTATTGTGTCAAGTTTCAAGAAGCTAGCACAAACCGTGTTGGATTTAGAGTTCCAAATACATCTATCAATATATGAGAAAACAGAGTGAAACCTAAAAATTCAAACTGTTACTGGAAACGAACGCTTCAACATAGAAGAACGAAATTTGGGGAACCAAGTCGCCTTAGTGTACTGATCATTACCTGAAAGTATCATCCAGTTTGGGTGAAAAAATATTTGCTGAGATTTCTGGAGATTCATCATTTTGGGAAGCCTGGCAACCCCTTTCCATGAAAGTGTTTCTTGCCAGTCACTGCTTAGGGCTACATCAAGAGGAAACAAAACATAGAGATAGAACGTGAAACTACTTTATTGTGACAAGTTTCAAGAAGCTAGCAAAAACCGTGTTGGATTTAGAGTTCCAAATACATCTATCAATATAGGAGAAAACAGAGTGAAACCTAAAAATTCAAACTGTTACTGGAAACGAACGCTTCAACATAGAAGAACGAAATTTGGGGAACCAAGTCACCTTAGTGTACTGATCATTACCTGAAAGTATCATCCAATTTGGGTGAAAAAATATTTGCTGAGATTTCTGGAGATTCGTAATTTTGGGAAGCCTGGCAACCCCTTTCCATGAAAGTGTTTCTCGCCAGTCACTGCTTAGGGCTACATCAAGAGGAAACAAAACATAGAGATATAACGTGAAACTACTTTATTGTTTCAAGTTTCAAGAAGCTAGCACAAACAGTGTTGGATTTAGAGTTCCAAATACAACTATCAATATAGGAGAAAACAGAGTGAAACCTAAAAAATCAAACTGTTACTGGAAACGAACGCTTCAACATACAAGAACGAAATCTGGGGAACCAAGTCGCCTTAGTGTACTGATCATTACCTGAAAGTATCATCCAGTTTGGGTGAAAAAATATTTGCTGAGATTTCTGGAGATTCGTAATTTTGGGAAGCCTGGCAACCCCTTTCCATGAAAGTGTTTCTCGCCAGTCACTGCTTAGGGCTACATCAAGAGGAAACAAAACATAGAGATAGAACGTGAAACTACTTTATTGTGTCAAGTTTCAAGAAGCTAGCACAAACCGTGTTGGATTTAGAGTTCCAAATACATCTATCAATATAGGAGAAAACAGAGTGAAACCTAAAAATTCAAACTGTTACTGGAAATGAAGGCTTCAACATAGAATAACGAAATTTGGGGAACCATGTCGCCTTTGTGTACTGATCATTACCTGAAAGTATCATCCAGATTGGGTGAAAAAATATTTGCTGAGATTTCTGGAGATTCGTAATTTTGCAAAGCCTGGCAACCCCTTTCCATTGAAGTGTTTCTCGCCAGTCACTGCTTAGGGCTACATCAAGAGGAAACAAAACATAGAGATAGAAGGTGAAGCTACTTTATTGTGTCAAGTTTCAAGAAGCTAGCACAAACCGTGTTGGATTTAGAGTTCCAAATACATCTATGAATATAGGAGAAAACATAGTGAAACCTAAAAATTCAAACTGTTACTGGAAACGAACGCTTCAACATAGAAGAACGAAATCTGGGGAACCAAGTCGCCTTAGTGTACTGATCATTACCTGAAAGTATCATCCAGTTTGGGTGAAAAAATATTTGCTGAGATTTCTGGAGATTCATCATTTTGGGAAGCCTGGCAACCCCTTTCCATGAAAGTGTTTCTTGCCAGTCACTGCTTAGGGCTACATCAAGAGGAAACAAAACATAGAGATAGAACGTGAAACTACTTTATTGTTTCAAGTTTCAAGAAGCTAGCACAAACAGTGTTGGATTTAGAGTTCCAAATACATCTATCAATATAGGAGAAAACAGAGTGAAACCTAAAAAATCAAACTGTTACTGGAAACGAACGCTTCAACATACAAGAACGAAATCTGGGGAACCAAGTCACCTTAGTGTACTGCTCATTACCTGAAAGTATCATCCATTTGGGTGAAAAAATATTTGCTGAGATTTCTGGAGATTCGTAATTTTGGGAAGCCTGGCAACCCCTTTCCATGAAAGTGTTTCTCGCCAGTCACTGCTTAGGGCTACATCAAGAGGAAACAAAACATAGAGATAGAACGTGAAACTACTTTATTGTGTCAAGTTTCAAGAAGCTAGCACAAACCGTGTTGGATTTAGAGTTCCAAATACATCTATCCATATAGGAGAAAACAGAGTGAAACCTAAAAATTCAAACTGTTACTGGAAACGAACGCTTCAACATAGAAGCACGAAATCTGGGGAACCAAGTCGCCTTAGTGTACTGATCATTACCTGAAAGTATCATCCAGTTTGGGTGAAAAAATATTTGCTGAGATTTCTGGAGATTCGTAATTTTGGGAAGTGTGGCAACCCCTTTCCATGAAAGTGTTTCTCGCCAGTCACTGCTTAGGGCTACATCATCAGGAAACAAAACATAGAGATAGAACGTGAAAGTACTTTATTGTGTCAAGTTTCAAGAAGCTAGCACAAACCGTGTTGGATTTAGAGTTCCAAATACATCTATCAATATAGGAGAAAACAGAGTGAAACCTAAAAATTCAAACTGTTACTGGAAACGAACGCTTCAAAATAGAAGACCGAAATCTGGGGAACCAAGTCGCCTTAGTGTACTGATCATTACCAGAAAGTATCATCCAGTTTGGGTGAAAAAATATTTACTGAGATTTCTGGAGATTCGTAATTTTGGGAAGCCTGGCAACCCCTTTCCATGAAAGTGTTTCTCGCCAGTCACTGCTTAGGGCTACATCAAGAGGAAACAAAACATAGAGATAGAAGGTGAAACTACTTTATTGTGTCAAGTTTCAAGAAGCTAGCACAAACCGTGTTGGATTTAGAGTTCCAAATACATCTATCAATATAGGAGAAAACAGAGTGAAACCTAAAAATTCAAACTGTTACTGGAAACGAACGCTTCATCATATAAAAACGAAATTTGGGGAACCAAGTCGCCTTAGTGTACTGATCATTACCTGAAAGTATCATCCAGTTTGGGTGAAAAAATATTTGCTGAGATTTCTGTAGATTCGTAATTTTGGGAAGCTTGGCAACCCGTTTCCATGAAAGTGTTTCTCGCCAGTCACTGCTGAGGGCTACATCATCAGGAAAAAAAAACATACAGATAGATCGTGAAACTACTTTATTGTGTCAAGTTTCAAGAAGCTAGCACAAACCGTGTTGGATTTAGAGTTCCAAATACATCTATCAATATAGGAGAAAACAGAGTGAAACCTAAAAATTCAAACTGTTACTGGAAACGAACGCTTCAACATAGAAGAACGAAATCTGGGGAACCAAGTCGCCTTAGTGTACTGCTCATTACCTGAAAGTATCATCCATTTTGGGTGAAAAAATATTTGCTGAGATTTCTGGAGATTCGTAATTTTGGGAAGCCTGGCAACCCCTTTCCATGAAAGTGTTTCTCGCCAGTCACTGCTTAGGGCTACATCAAGAGGAAACAATACATAGAGATAGAACGTGAAACTACTTTATTGTGTCAAGTTTCAAGAAGCTAGCACAAACCGTGTTGGATTTAGAGTTCCAAATACATCTATCAATATAGGAGAAAACAGAGTGAAACCTAAAAATTCAAACTGTTACTGGAAACGAACGCTTCATCATAGAAGAACGAAATTTGGGGAACCAAGTCGCCTTAGTGTACTGATCATTACCTGAAAGTATCATCCAGTTTGGGTGAAAAAATATTTGCTGAGATTTCTGGAGATGCGTAATTTTGGGAAGCTTGGCAACCCCTTTCCATGAAAGTGTTTCTCGCCAGTCACTGCTTAGGGCTACATCAAGAGGAAACAAAACATAGAGATAGAACGTGAAACTACTTTATTGTGTCAAGTTTCAAGAAGCTAGCACAAACCGTGTTGGATTTAGAGTTCCAAATACATCTATCAATATAGGAGAAAACAGAGTGAAACCTAAAAATTCAAACTGTTACTGGAAACGAACGCTTCAACATAGAAGAACGAAATTTGGGGAACCAAGTCGCCTTAGTGTACTGATCATTACCTGAAAGTATCATCCAGTTTGGGTGAAAAAATATTTGCTGAGATTTCTGTAGATTCGTAATTTTGGGAAACTTGGCAACCCCTTTCCATGAAAGTGTTTCTCGCCAGTCACTGCTTAGGGCTACAAAAAGAGGAAACAAAACATAGAGATAGAACGTGAAACTACTTTATTGTGTCACGTTTCAAGAAGCTAGCACAAACCGTGTTGGATTTAGAGTTCCAAATACATCTATCAATATAGGAGAAAACAGAGTGAAACCTAAAAATTCAAACTGTTACTGTAAACGAACGCTTCAACATAGAAGAACGAAATCTGGGGAACAAAGTCGCCTTAGTGTACTGATCATTACCTGAAAGTATCATACAGTTTGGTTGAAAAAATATTTGCTGAGATTTCTGGAGATTCGTCATTTTGGGAAGCCTGGCAACCCCTTTCCATGAAAGGGTTTTTCGCCAGTCACTGCTTAGGGCTACATCAAGAGGAAACAAAACATAGAGATAGAAGGTGAAACTACTTTATTGTGTCAAGTTTCAAGAAGATAGCACAAACCGTGTTGGATTTAGAGTTCCAAATAAATCTATCAATATAGGAGAAAACAGAGTGAAACCTAAAAATTCAAACTGTTACTGGAAATGAACGCTTCAACATAGAATAACGAAATTTGGGGAACCATGTCGCCTTTGTGTACTGATCATTACCTGAAAGTATCATCCAGTTTGGGTGAAAAAATATTTGCTGAGATTTCTGGAGATTCGTAATTTTGCAAAGCCTGGCAACCCCTTTCCATTGAAGTGTTTCTCGCCAGTCACTGCTTAGGGCTACATCAAGAGGAAACAAAACATAGAGATAGAAGTTGAAACTACTTTATTGTGTCAAGTTTCAAGAAGCTAGCACAAACCGTGTTGGATTTAGAGTTCCAAATACATCTATCAATATAGGAGAAAACAGAGTGAAACCTAAAAATTCAAACTGTTACTGGAAACGAACGCTTCAACATAGAAGAACGAAATTTAGGGAACCAAGTCGCCTTAGTGTACTGATCATTACCTGAAAGTATCATCCAGTTTGGGTGAAAAAATATTTGCTGAGATTTCTGGAGATTCGTAATTTTTGGAAGCTTGGCAACCCCTTTCCATGAAAGTGTTTCTCGCCAGTCACTGCTTAGGGCTACATCATCAGGAAACAAAACATAGAGATAGAACTTTAAACTACTTAATTGTGTCAAGTTTCAAGAAGCTAGCACAAACCGTGTTGGATTTAGAGTTCCAAATACATCTATCAATATAGGAGAAAACAGAGTGAAACCTAAAAATTCAAACTGTTACTGGAAACGAACGCTTCAACATAGAAGAACGAAATCTGGGGAACCAAGTTGCCTTAGTGAACTGCTCATTACCTGAAAGTATCATCCATTTTGGGTGAAAAAATATTTGCTGAGATTTCTGGAGATTCGTAATTTTGGGAAGCCTGGCAACCCCTTTCAATGAAAGGGTTTCTCGCCATTCACTGCTTAGGGCTACATCAAGAGGAAACAAAACATAGAGATAGAACGTGAAACTACTTTATTGTGTCAAGTTTCAAGAAGCTAGCACAAACCGTGTTGGATTTAGAGTTCCAAATACATCTATCAATATAGGAGAAAACAGAGTGAAACCTAAAAATTCAAACTGTTACTGGAAACGAACGCTTCAACATAGAAGACCGAAATCTGGGGAACCAAGTCGCCTTAGTGTACTGATCATTACCTGAAAGTATCATCCAGTTTGGGTGAAAAAATATTTGCTGAGATTTCTGGAGATGCGTAATTTTGGGAAGCTTGGCAACCCCTTTCCATGAAAGTGTTTCTCGCCAGTCACTGCTTAGGGCTACATCAAGAGGAAACAAAACATAGAGATAGAACGTGAAACTACTTTATTGTGTCAAGTTTCAAGAAGCTAGCACAAACCGTGTTGGATTTAGAGTTCCAAATACATCTATCAATATAGGAGAAAACAGAGTGAAACCTAAAAATTCAAACTGTTACTGGAAACGAACGCTTCAACATAGAAGAACGAAATTTGGGGAACCAAGTCGCCTTAGTGTACTGATCATTACCTGAAAGTATCATCCAGTTTGGGTGAAAAAATATTTGCTGAGATTTCTGTAGATTCGTAATTTTGGGAAACTTGGCAACCCCTTTCCATGAAAGTGTTTCTCGCCAGTCACTGCTTAGGGCTACAAAAAGAGGAAACAAAACATAGAGATAGAACGTGAAACTACTTTATTGTGTCACGTTTCAAGAAGCTAGCACAAACCGTGTTGGATTTAGAGTTCCAAATACATCTATCAATATAGGAGAAAACAGAGTGAAACCTAAAAATTCAAACTGTTACTGTAAACGAACGCTTCAACATAGAAGAACGAAATCTGGGGAACCAAGTCGCCTTAGTGTACTGATCATTACCTGAAAGTATCATCCAGTTTGGGTGAAAAAATATTTGCTGAGATTTCTGGAGATTCGTCATTTTGGGAAGCCTGGCAACCCCTTTCCATGAAAGGGTTTTTCGCCAGTCACTGCTTAGGGCTACATCAAGAGGAAACAAAACATAGAGATAGAAGGTGAAACTACTTTATTGTGTCAAGTTTCAAGAAGATAGCACAAACCGTGTTGGATTTAGAGTTCCAAATAAATCTATCAATATAGGAGAAAACAGAGTGAAACCTAAAAATTCAAACTGTTACTGGAAATGAACGCTTCAACATAGAATAACGAAATTTGGGGAACCATGTCGCCTTTGTGTACTGATCATTACCTGAAAGTATCATCCAGTTTGGGTGAAAAAATATTTGCTGAGATTTCTGGAGATTCGTAATTTTGCAAAGCCTGGCAACCCCTTTCCATTGAAGTGTTTCTCGCCAGTCACTGCTTAGGGCTACATCAAGAGGAAACAAAACATAGAGATAGAAGTTGAAACTACTTTATTGTGTCAAGTTTCAAGAAGCTAGCACAAACCGTGTTGGATTTAGAGTTCCAAATACATCTATCAATATAGGAGAAAACAGAGTGAAACCTAAAAATTCAAACTGTTACTGGAAACGAACGCTTCAACATAGAAGAACGAAATTTAGGGAACCAAGTCGCCTTAGTGTACTGATCATTACCTGAAAGTATCATCCAGTTTGGGTGAAAAAATATTTGCTGAGATTTCTGGAGATTCGTAATTTTTGGAAGCTTGGCAACCCCTTTCCATGAAAGTGTTTCTCGCCAGTCACTGCTTAGGGCTACATCATCAGGAAACAAAACATAGAGATAGAACTTTAAACTACTTAATTGTGTCAAGTTTCAAGAAGCTAGCACAAACCGTGTTGGATTTAGAGTTCCAAATACATCTATCAATATAGGAGAAAACAGAGTGAAACCTAAAAATTCAAACTGTTACTGGAAACGAACGCTTCAACATAGAAGAACGAAATCTGGGGAACCAAGTTGCCTTAGTGAACTGCTCATTACCTGAAAGTATCATCCATTTTGGGTGAAAAAATATTTGCTGAGATTTCTGGAGATTCGTAATTTTGGGAAGCCTGGCAACCCCTTTCAATGAAAGGGTTTCTCGCCAGTCACTGCTTAGGGCTACATCAAGAGGAAACAAAACATAGAGATAGAACGTGAAACTACTTTATTGTGTCAAGTTTCAAGAAGCTAGCACAAACCGTGTTGGATTTAGAGTTCCAAATACATCTATCAATATAGGAGAAAACAGAGTGAAACCTAAAAATTCAAACTGTTACTGGAAACGAACGCTTCAACATAGAAGACCGAAATCTGGGGAACCAAGTCGCCTTAGTGTACTGATCATTACCTGAAAGTATCATCCAGATTGGGTGAAAAAATATTTGCTGAGATTTCTGGAGATTCGTAATTTTGCAAAGCCTGGCAACCCCTTTCCATTGAAGTGTTTCTCGCCAGTCACTGCTTAGGGCTACATCAAGAGGAAACAAAACATAGAGATAGAAGGTGAAGCTACTTTATTGTGTCAAGTTTCAAGAAGCTAGCACAAACCGTGTTGGATTTAGAGTTCCAAATACATCTATGAATATAGGAGAAAACAGAGTGAAACCTAAAAATTCAAACTGTTACTGGAAACGAACGCTTCAACATAGAAGAACGAAATTTGGGGAACCAAGTCACCTTAGTGTACTGATCATTACCTGAAAGTATCATCCAATTTGGGTGAAAAAATATTTGCTGAGATTTCTGGAGATTCGTCATTTTGGGAAGCCTGGCAACCCCTTTCCATGAAAGTGTTTCTCGCCAGTCACTGCTTAGGGCTACATCAAGAGGAAACAAAACATAGAGATATAACGTGAAACTACTTTATTGTTTCAAGTTTCAAGAAGCTAGCACAAACACTGTTGGATTTAGAGTTCCAAATACATCTATCAATATAGGAGAAAACAGAGTGAAACCTAAAAAATCAAACTGTTACTGGAAACGATCGCTTCAACATACAAGAACGAAATCTGGGGAACCAAGTTGCCTTAGTGTACTGCTCATTACCTGAAAGTATCATCCATTTTGGGTGAAAAAATATTTGCTGAGATTTCTGGAGATTCGTAATTTTGGGAAGCCTGGCAACCCCTTTCCATGAAAGTGTTTCTCGCCAGTCACTGCTTAGGGCTACATCAAGAGGAAACAAAACATAGAGATAGAACGTGAAACTACTTTATTGTGTCAAGTTTCAAGAAGCTAGCACAAACCGTGTTGGATTTAGAGTTCCAAATACATCTATCAATATAGGAGAAAACAGAGTGAAACCTAAAAATTCAAACTGTTACTGGAAACGAACGCTTCAACATAGAAGAACGAAATTTGGGGAACCAAGTCGCCTTAGTGTACTGATCATTACCTGAACGTATCATCCAGTTTGGGTGAAAAAATATTTGCTGAGATTTCTGGAGATTCATCATTTTGGGAAGCCTGGCAACCCCTTTCCATGAAAGTGTTTCTTGCCAGTCACTGCTTAGGGCTACATCAAGAGGAAACAAAACATAGAGATAGAACGTGAAACTACTTTATTGTGGCAAGTTTCAAGAAGCTAGCAAAAACCGTGTTGTATTTAGAGTTCCAAATACATCTATCAATATAGGAGAAAACAGAGTGAAACCTAAAAATTCAAACTGTTACTGGAAACGAACGCTTCAACATAGAAGAACGAAATCTGGGGAACCAAGTTGCCTTAGTGAACTGCTCATTACCTGAAAGTATCATCCATTTTGGGTGTAAAAAATATTTGCTGAGATTTCTGGAGATTCGTAATTTTGGGAAGCCTGGCAACCCCTTTCCATGAAAGGGTTTCTCGCCAGTCACTGCTTAGGGCTACATCAAGAGGAAACAAAACATAGAGATAGAACGTGAAACTACTTTATTGTGTCAAGTTTCAAGAAGCTAGCACAAACCGTGTTGGATTTAGAGTTCCAATTACATCTATCAATATAGGAGAAAACAGAGTGAAACCTAAAAATTCAAACTGTTACTGGAAACGAACGCTTCAACATAGAAGACCGAAATCTGGGGAACCAAGTCGCCTTAGTGTACTGATCATTACCTGAAAGTATCATCCAGTTTGGGTGAAAAAATATTTGCTGAGATTTCTGGAGATTCGTAATTTTGGGAAGCCTGGCAACCCCTTTCCATGAAAGTGTTTCTCGCCAGTCACTGCTTAGGGCTACATCAAGAGGAAACAAAACATAGAGATAGAACGTGAAACTACTTTATTGTGTCAAGTTTCAAGAAGCTAGCACAAACCGTGTTGGATTTAGAGTTCCAAATACATCTATCAATATAGGAGAAAACAGAGTGAAACCTAAAAATTCAAACTGTTACTGGAAACGAACGCTTCAACATAGAAGAACGAAATTTGGGGAACCAAGTCGCCTTAGTGTACTGATCATTACCTGAAAGTATCCTCCAGTTTGGGTGAAAAAATATTTGCTGAGATTTCTGTAGATTCGTAATTTTGGGAAACTTGGCAACCCCTTTCCATGAAAGTGTTTCTCGCCAGTCACTGCTTAGGGCTACAAAAAGAGGAAACAAAACATAGAGATAGAACGTGAAACTACTTTATTGTGTCACGTTTCAAGAAGCTAGCACAAACCGTGTTGGATTTAGAGTTCCAAATACATCTATCAATATAGGAGAAAACAGAGTGAAACCTAAAAATTCAAACTGTTACTGTAAACGAACGCTTCAACATAGAAGACCGAAATCTGGGGAACCAAGTCGCCTTAGTGTACTGATCATTACCTGAAAGTATCATCCAGTTTGGGTGAAAAAATATTTGCTGAGATTTCTGGAGATTCGTCATTTTGGGAAGCCTGGCAACCCCTTTCCATGAAAGGGTTTTTCGCCACTCACTGCTTAGGGCTACATCAAGAGGAAACAAAACATAGAGATAGAAGGTGAAACTACTTTATTGTGTCAAGTTTCAAGAAGCTAGCACAAACCG